>NC_090935.1:667901292-668204322 GCF_040938575.1 Ambystoma mexicanum | reverse complement strand
TTTGATGGATGAGAGGTCTGGAACTGCCACACAGAAATATTTTTTGTGATGCATTATTTTGTGTGCCATCTTCTCTGCTAATACATGCAGGCAAACTATGATATATAACTTCACCATATCCTCCCACGAGATTCATGCTTTGTGAATGATTCTGTTAAAGCAGTGAGCACTCTGCATGCAAGCATTTAACACATTATTGTGTTATTTATTTGTGTAATCTGAATGCTAAATTCAAATTGAGTAAATTTACACACAGTGGACCTCATTACGAGTTTGGTGGTATTTGGGCGGTAAAGATGCCAACATATCACCAAAATGAGTTACTGTTACCGTCACTTGATCCTGTGGATTTACATCAGGATTATAAGTGGTGGTAAGGCGGTGTAAATCCCCATTTTTGGAGTCCGTACACCTCCATGGTGATTTCGGCAGAATTACCACTCTGACAGTTTTTGGAGGAAAAGTGGAGGTAAATCATCAATTTTACCTCAGAACTTGGAATTCAGTGGTGTTGTAAAAATGGCGATAATTCCATTACTGCCCCTGAAAAGTGGCAGTATTGGAATTACCACTGCTTTTTTCCAGCGCAGCCAACTCGTAATGAGGCCAAGTTTAACTGGCTCTTAAAAAGAGGCTTTAATACATGCACTGATAGACACACGTGTATATCAGCATTCATCTCTACATTCACTTATATAGATAGCGCGCGGCACACAAGCACAATATCATATAAATGCCCATAGCCAGTTAAGTGAGCATTAGTAGATCCTAGTAGTAAAGCCTACCAAAGAGAATAAAACCAATAACAGACAGATGGATTTACCATTGAGAAATCTCGCATATGCACCCATGACACTCCCCTAAAAACATCAGGGACAATTGTGCGTCCGTGTACACATTCACACAGTCGCTTTCAAAATAACTTTATTAAAAGCAAATACATAAATGGGCCTTTGTACAAATCTGATTTTTTTGTGAGTTTGTTAAAATATCCACCACCAGTCAGCCTTCCCTTATGAGGCCCAGGGCTCACCACTCTGCTTCTTGGCCACCAGTCACTTCAAGTCAGCCAGGTTCAGTCGGAGGGCTGTATACGAAAGACGGTGGGCTCTGCTCCGAGAAAGCAGTCTGGAGCAACATACAGCACAGCCTCAATCACAGTCTTAAGCTAGAGGAAAGGACCTAGGAATGGCAGTAGGCGGCAAGCCACATTGTTTGTGATTGAAATCACGGTCACAATCAGCCACTTCTGAAACCTCTCTTGCTTGTGGCAAAAATTCCATCTCCTGGGATGTGTCGAGTCGACTGGCCCCTTGCAGGTCCTCTGCCAGACCCAGCACGTCCTCACCTTTCCTGTAGAACTCATTTGGGAAATCCTTCAGGTTCAAGCCAAAAATGTACCTGGTTGCGCTCCTCATCGTAGATGCCATACATCTTTGACATGAAGTCATCCATAAGGAGTGGAATGTATTCCGGCAAAGTTACGGTCTCAGCGGCGCCTGTCGGGGTCAAGGGTGCTGGTGCTGAGGCCTCCTCACGCAAGGGCGGGGCATATCAGTATGAGACACCTCTGTCAACATCTGGTCCAGGCCCAAGCCCTTATATGTGCGGGAGTTGACCACAGAGGGTAACCTCCCGGTCGCAACAGATGCGGTGGGACCCTGCAGCGCCATTGCCGGAGATGACGCCGTCATAGCCGGAGCCACAGGTGCCAAAGCTGGAGCCGCTGGCGCCTTGACAAAGAAGTCCAACATCTTCAGGTGAAAAGCCACCCATTCCTCCACACGGAGCACTGGGTGGGAAAAGGAACCTGTGCCGAACCTCATGGGACTATCTGTAACGGTCGCTCTTAAGAAGACAACAAATGTCAGTACGATGACTCACTTGGGGAGCAGGACCTCTTCTGATGGTGGTTCTTCTTCTTGTCCTTTTCCTTGCGTGGAACTGCCTGCTCCTCTGAGCATCGTTCCACGCCGTGCAACCTCGACCAAGAACGCAGAGCTTCACCCTTCTACTTGTGGATGAAGGTACAGATCCTGGCACCCTCTCTGGAAGGGCCTTCCAGTGCGTGGACTGGTATGACTAGCAATCCTGGGTTTCATGGTCCTCACCCAGGCAGTACAAATAGATCTGGTGCGGACTCAAGACCAACATTTGCCAAGCGTAGTCCATGCACAGCTTGAAACCCGAGGCCTTGGATGGAGTAGGCATGTCATACTTCAAGGAATTGCAATGTGGGCTGAGGTAAGTGAGGGAAAACTAGCCCATCAGCCTGCTCCAGCAGATAGACATGCCAGCCAAGACAGAGCGGGCAGCCCTATCTTGTGCCCCTCAACATCTGCAGTCCACCACAAGTCTTGCAGTAGTTTTTCTATACGAGTTTTACCATGTTTAAATATGACGGTTCAATTCCCATTTTATGCAGAATGGTAAATCAGTATACAAATGATATGACACTTTCTATCAAAAATCACAAAGAAAATGTTACACTGATATTGGCTGAATATAGATGAATTCATTATTGCAAATACATGCGTCTAAGTCCGTAATATTCCCAATCACTAAAAGTGTAAAAAATGTGATGAGGAACATAAGGCAATTCAACAAAGTAAAATATATTGGAAAATGACTATAAAGAGATTTAAAAACATTATGGAGAGAAAATATGTAAAAACGTTTTAAACTTGCCTCTCTCACTGTATGAGTGGATTTCCGTCAATAAAATGGTAATATTAGCAATATTTCTTTTTCTATTTCTTAATGTACCAATTCACATAAGTCAACCATTTTGGAATCACTAAGACGTAAAATACTAGAATGTATTTAGGCAAGTGAAAAGGCCAGGATTAACTCGATTAGGTTTAGAGCTCCAGCTGATAGAAAAGGAGTAGGTTTACCTGACATGGAAAGTTACCATCTGTGGCGCATACCCACCATTTCCCTTTTCGGTACTGTGCTGCCAAGATAAAACCACATGTTTAATTAGAAAGGGCAATTGCGGCTCCTGCATTGCTCCGTACAAGAGCGACGGGCCATATAAAGCTGCAGCGAGGTGAACTAAACGTGCAGCCTGTGCACATCGACCATGGAAAACATCAGTGTTACGAAGTGGAAAAATTGTCAGATATTCGCCACTTATTCACATAAGAAACATGTTAGATTGGCCCATAACCATGGAAAAAAAAGATGTATAGAAATTATATTTAAATTACTTGTGGAGTAATTCGCTGACCTGTTCCCAGAAGGGCAACTAATTTCATTAGAAAAATTATATAATAAAGGTGGATCTCCCCTGCTGGAGATATTTCTATACTTAAGTATACATTTCCCACATTTCCTAGCAAACCTGAATTCTTTCCCTTACTGCATAGCTCGATCCTAATGCAGGGAAAAGGAAAGCTTGTTTCAGTTAATTACCAGAGAGTTATTAAAGATAGGATTCCTAATGATAGTCGGTCGCAACGTTTCTATGTGATTTCCTCAAGTTTTTCTCATTGAGGGAGTATTCATCTATTTTTTTTGTAGGACATTTTACCTCAAATGTACGCGGGTAGACCCCCCGCAAATCCCCCTTTTTTATTACCCTAACCCAACCCCCGACATACATTTGCAGTAATATTTATTTAATAAAATGAGATGATTTCTCCATTCATGGAAAAACCTGCGATGGAATCTACCTATCTCTAAGAAAGGATGGCAGGGTGTGTTAGTCGGATAGCAGGAAGATGGAAGCAGGTCGGAATTACCTGTTACCTGTATGTCGACAGGAAAATCTATAAATTGTTTGTGGTTGGTACCGATTGGGCAGGTAAGCCATATGGGCATCCCCGGGAATGTGAAGTGCAGAAAGTGACATAATCGTTGTTGATGGAGGATGGATAGGATCTGAATCCGTTAAGCATATTAGTCCTAGGAGATCGCCTGTAGGAGGCTGGGGGGTGTAAGGATGCAAGAATTTAGTAGTGAGGAGTAAGTTGAAGGATGAGGGGGGCAGAGAGTGGGTGCAAGGGTGTTGTCACTTCCTTGCTCTTGGTGGGAGATTAAGGGTGCAGACTTATACCACGCAGGAGAGGTTCAGCCTGGGTAAGAGGTTCTGGCCTTGCTCTGGAGACTGGAATCTTGCAGGGTGAAAGTTGGATGTCTGGATCTCTGGATCTTGAGGTGGATTTTTGAATCTTGGATTTTTTGAATGTCCAGTCAGGACATTCACAAAATCCAAGATTCAAAAATCCACCTCAACATCCAGAGATCCAGAGCAAGGCCAGAACCAGTCTCCAACAAGGCCAGTCTCCAGAGCAAGGCCAGAACCTCTTACCCAGGCTGAACCTCTAATCCAGAATTAAACCCTACAAAAATCCCAATAATTTAGGGAAAAGGGGCAGAAGGCTGCTGAACCCTTTTGGGATTATCCTGCTTTGCCCAGCTACCTGCTTTGCCCAGCTGATGCACCCCACTGTCTACCATGACCAGACTAAGCCCAGCTGTCTCCACCTTATATAGATCGGATGACATCAGTGGATTTTTTACTATGTGGGCAGAGCTAAGATAGACGTACCTCTAAATCAGATAGGTCGGCCTATAACCGTCGCTGCCTCCCTGTAAGCAGATTGGACTGAAGGAAGTGATTCTGTTTTAGTGTGGGTGTTTTTTACAATATGCTTTGTTCTATCAAAGTTACTTTTGCCAAAATCAGTTATGACACAAAATGCTCATTTTTATAAACGTCACCCTTATAAAAATTAGATAGGTAAATATCACATTTCACAAGGAACAATTCTGTCCAAATGCCAAGTTTGTGCGATATTGCTTTGTTCTCCTGGCATTCTTTCGCAATTTATTGGAAAATATTTCATCAAACATCCTACAAATAGATACACATGAGCCTAACAGCGTCGGGGGATATTTGTATTTAACTTTCATAATCGTGTCATGTAAGATTTTCAGAGAAATGTTATTTTACGGACGTTTGTATCCACAACCTAAAATGTCTTATTTTAATGGCGCAAAAATGACATGTAAAACAGTCATAATTTCACATCACTGTTTCTTTAGATTACTGACATAAATGTCATGATGTGAACAGTCTTTAACATCAAATGGGCTGGCTTTGTTTCCAAATATGGTTAGTCTTTCCAAACCCCCCTGGCAAATGGCCTTCCCTGAACAACTTGCACATGGGGTGCTACGACTCCCCTTTGATGCTAGGCAGTTGGAAGCTGAGGAGAGGAGTCAGGGGATTTCATACCTCTGTGCCAGAGCAGTCCACTGTCTCATGCTGCAGCAATGCCGCTACAATGCATTGTATTAATGTAACCTACAGATAAGTGGCACGGTTTGTGAAGTCATGGCAAGGGGCAATTGCCTTTAAAAGAGTCCGAAATGAGACAGCACCCTAATGTCAGCAAGGAGGGGTGGGGGGCGAGGGGGTGGACCAATCGCAGAGGTTTTTCATCCTGCCTGATAGATATGTGCAAACACGCGGGCTGGAGCAACAGTCCATAGGCTATTGTCGGGATTGTCGGCACCCTGGATAAAAGCCAGCTGGTTGCAAAATAGGGAAGAGCTGTGCGGAAAGGAGGGATGGAACTGTGAGGGAGAAGAGTGGAGCTCTAACCGACTTGCAAATAAAAGCAGCGAACGCATTTGAGTTACTGAGTAGGAAAAGCCCTCTGAGGAAAACAGCTGGGATCTCCCCCTCCGCTTCCCTCTGTCTCTCATTCCATCGTTCGAACAGCCGTCCCAAGGAAAGGCTGACCTTAACTGGAGAGCCGTTTATTCCATTTCACAAAAGTGGGCGAGATTCGAGGCTTTCATTACTAGCGCGAAAGGAAGCTCACGTTGCGTCAGTGCTTCCATTAAAACAAAAACTGCAGTGGAGCACACGTTTCTGATGAGTCATAGTATAGCAAGGATCTGTACAGGCCATCTATGTTCCTTTAGACCAGCCACCAGCCATCACAATTAGAACATACGTAATGCCTCTGGTTGGAGATATGTCTGTTACGGGGCTATGCCATTGCAGGGCTCGTGTCTCCTTAAGAGATTGCACCCTACCACGTGGGGAGACGTCACGTGAGGAAGTACGTCAGAATGGGGGAAGGGAGTTGGGTGGTCAGTTCATGCATGTATGCGAATAAAGAAAGACGTATACTATCCATCGGTGTGTCTGTCCTCCTTTCAAGGGCCCAGTCCGGGCCCAACATCTGGCGACGAGTTGACCTACCAGACCACCGAATCCTCCTCCTTGCGTGCAACGATCCTGCTCCAATCCGCGCCGTGGGCACCTTCCAGCCCGGCACACGTGCCTGATCCCAGGCCCAACTCCTCCTCAACACGCCGACCGCGCATCCGCGCCGCGGACAGTTCCGCACCCGGCATCCAGCCTGATCCCAGGCCTGCCTCCTCCTTGCTGCGCAGACAGCGCATTCCGCGCCACGAGCAGTTCCGGCCCGGCGCCGAGCCTGATCCCAGGCCCGTCCTTCGCCTTTCCGAGCAGATAGCGCATCCGCGCTGCGGACAAGCCCGCCCCCTCCGCCGGTGGTTGAAGAACGGGTGACCTTACGCCTGCGCCGCATGACGCAGCACCCCACCACCAAGCTCCAGACTACAGTGGACCCACCTGCCAGCTACGGAAGCCTAGAAGCCATCGGAGGTGGGTCTAATCACACACACCCACGCACGCGTGGACCGCTGCATAAGCCCTCAGCATGAGTTCATCTCAGGCCCAACAACCGCCAAATGCCCCTGCAGATAACACAGCAACGACAGCATGGCGCATGCCTCCCCCATTTTCGATGATGCCACAGGCAGACAAGGGCCCAAGGTGGGTTGATTGGCTAGAGGACTTTAACACCTTCATTGATGCGCCGGGGGAAGACAAGTCCCCTAGGCTACGGAGCATGTTCCTAAATCTGGCGGGCAATGACATCAAAGTCCTCACCAAGACCATTCCCCCGCAGAACAAGCTGACTTTCCAACACTAATAGCGGCCATAAACAGAAGATTAGTTATTGAACCAAACAGAGACTATGAACGATACATATTCAACCTGTGTACGCAAAGAGTCGACGAAACCATTGACGAGTTCATAACCCGTCTACGAATAAAAGGGCCCAACTGTCAATTTGAAGCCTTCTCACTCGACGAAGCCATTCGGTTGAGGATCATTGAGGGCTGTTTGTCACAAACCTTAAAGAAACAACTCCTTAAAAAACCTATCACCATAGAGGAAGTGAGCCAGATGGCCAGGATTCTAGAGCGAGTCGAGAAGCAGGTGTCCCAAATCTCGAACACAGCCTCGACGAGACAAGAGAGAGCTGAAACCATTGCAGCGATACAGGCCAGCCACGCAAGACAAGGCGACAAGGACGTCAACCCCAACTATTCCACGACGCCGAGGGCACAACGCCAATGCTACCGCTGTGGCATGTCTTTCCCTCACGCAGGGACTTGCCCCGCCATATCACAAAGATGCGGCAACTGCGGCAGAGAGGGACATTTCCAATCAGTCTGCAGAGAAGGCAGACCATTTCCGACACAGAAGTTCCCAATCGCCGCCCATTTCAAAACGCCTGTCAGGAACCCCCTAACCCAGGCCTATCAACCACGCCCGTACGTCCAGAACCCACGCAGATACGTCAGAGCAGTCGAAGAAGTATACCCCATGGATGACGGTCAAGAGCACGAGGGCGAAGAGCAAGTGTCCCACATCAGAGACGAATACGACGGGCCCCCGGAACAATTTTCACAATATGAGGGAGGCTCACAAGGGGGTCAACAGGAATTCGACCAATACCACCAGAATCCGCACGACGAATACGTGAATCTCATCATGGATGAAGGCGAAGCACGTGAAGCACCCAAGATACCCGTCGACATAGCAGGGCAGCAATTCTGTTTCCTTGTGGACTCGGGAGCCACCGTTAACATAATGGGTGAGAAAGAATTCAACCAGATCATCAACCGGCAACCCTGTTACCCTCAAACTCCAAGATCTACCAATGGGGCGCCACAACTCCTCTGCAATCGATTGGATTTTTCAGCCGGCGGCTCATCCATGATAACCAATCCACCACGACGGACATCCACGTCATTCGCAGCCCCACCAAAGGCAGATGCCTGCTCAGTTACAGGACGGCGTCGTGCCTAGGACTCATCGACATACATGTCTGCGAAGGGGACAGAATACATTCGACAGACCCAACGCTAGAGACGAGGGATTCAGTACTTTTTCTCTCCTCAGCGCCCACCAAAGCTGGAATGATGTCGCGCGATGACATCCTGAAAGAGTTCCCCCTCATCTGCAAGGGCCTGGGTCAACTGAAAGGACCGCCGGTGAAACTTCACATAGATCCCACTGTCCGACCAGTACCACAGCACCCGAGAAGAGTTGGTTTCCATCTTCAGGCCGCAGTGTCAGCAGAACTCAATCAGCTCCTAACTGATGGAATAATTGAACCAACCACGGGCCCGACCCCGTTGGGTATCTCTGCTGGTTATAGTACCAAAAGAAGGCGGACGCCTCAGACTCTGCGTTGACATGCGCATAGCCAATACAGCAATCCAGCGCGAAAGACACCCCCGGGCCACGTATCGAAGATATGATAGTTCAATTGAATAAATCCACCCTCTTCTCGAAACTGGACTTGAACCAGGGCTATCACCAGATGGTACTCCACCCGGAATCCAGAGGGATCACCACGTTTGCCACACACGACGGGTTGTTCAGGTACAAACGCCTAAACTTTGGCATCTCGTCAGCTGTGGAAATTTTTCATGAAGCCATCAGGCAAATCATACGTCCGATCAAAGGCACACTGAATTACAGTGATGACATACTAGTATTCGGGCGCACCCGTGAAGAGCATGACGCCGCTCTTCGTGCCACATGCAAAGCCATCCAGGACGCAGGCCTCACGCTGAACGTGGAGAAGTGCAGGTTCAGCAAAAACAAGCTAAAATTTTTCGGACACATCTTCTCGGCCGACGGGATGACACCAGACCCCGACAAAGTGGCCACTATCTTCAATCTGCAAGCCCCGAGACAGATTGCCGACGTCCGTTCGTTCCTAGGCATGGCTGGTTATTGCGCCCGATACATCCCCCACTATGCCACCATCACGGAACCTCTTCGGAAATTGCTCCAGAAAGACATGCTCTTCGCCTGGACCGCCGAATGCCAGGAAGCGTTCGACTCCATTAAACAGTCCTTGGCTGAAGCGCGAAAACTGGCCTACTTCGACCCAGAATGGCACACTGAAATCGTGGTCGACGCGCGTCCGGTGGGACTGGGTGCCATACTCGCCCAGACCAACGGCACTGACGCCCACCCGAGGCATGTATTGGCATATGCCAGCAGAGCACTTGCGTCCCCCGAGGCCGCATACTCCCAGGCGGAAAAGGAGAGTCTGGCAGCAGTCTGGGCATGTGAACACTTTCATAACTTTATCATCGTGAAAATATTTACCCACATCACGGATCACCAGGCCCTCCTCTCGCTGTTTGGGAACCCGCGGACGAAAATGCCTGCCAGAATAGAACGATGGGGCATCCGGCTGCAAGAATATGACTATCACATCATTCATCTGCCGGGGGGCGAGCATAATCCAGCCGACTATCTGTCGAGACACCCCTCTGGAACGTCAACGCCAAGACAAGGCGACGTAGAAAACATAAACTATGTCACCACCAATGCACTACCTCCGGCCATGTCACTGGAAACAGTAGCACTCGCAACAGCGGCGGACCCATCCATGGCCTTGGCGATTGAACTCTCAGAACACAACAAGTGGAAAGACTACAAGAGAGCGCTGTCAACACACCCAGGAGCAAACCGAGACGAATTGGAAAGGATTGCAAGAATTCACTCAGAGCTAGCCGTGCAGGACGGCACCATACTTCTCAGAGGGTGCAGAATAATAATCCCAACGGCCCTGAGATCTGAAATAATCAAGATGGCACATGAAGGCCACAGAGGCGCAGACAACACCAAGCGCCAACTACGGCGCCACGTATGGTTTCCCTTTCTCGATGCCTTAGTCGATCGATGGGTAAGAAACTGCATGGCATGCCAATGCACAGCCAGAGAGGAGGCACCCGCACCTTTACAAGTGATGCACATCCCGGAACGCCCGTGGGAAAGAGTGGCGGTAGATTTCTACGGGCCTCTAAAGTCAGGAGAATACTTACTCCTATTCATCGATGAACACTCACGTTTCCACATCGTCAAAAGGTCACCATCCACAGCCTTTGCACAAGTAGCGGCAATCTTTGATGAAGTAGTGAGCGAATGGGCCATACCAGACGTGATCAAGTCCGACAACGGACCCCCTTTCTGTAGTCATGACTTCTCAAAACTGGCAAAGCACCTGAGGTTCAAACACAAGAAAATAACGCCACTCTGGCCCCAGGCGAATGGCATGGCGGAGCGATTCATGTCATCTATCAAGAAGACAGTACAAAGAGCCAAGCTAGAAAATGTAGATCTCCACCAAGCTCTGTGCAGAATGCTGCGGGACTACAGGAACACGCCGCATGAAGCGACAAATAAGACCCCGGCTGAACTCATGGTAAAGTACCAAGTTCGCACAAGGATCATTCAACACCCGTTGAACAGACCGGACGCCGACACACAACTCATAGAAAGAGACACACAGAGAAAAGAACGAGCTTACACCTAAACTGACGAAAAGCGGCGAGCCCATCAGAAAGACTTTCAAGTAGGAGATGAGGTCTTTGTCCAACAGCCAACGGTGAGGAAAAGTGATTCCCGTTTCTCCCCGCAGACACTACTGGTCACCGCCGTGAGAGGAACAATGGTGACCGCCGAAAACGAAGAAAGAGAAATAACAAGGAACTGCTCAAAGTTCAAGCTGGCAACAACCACAGACTCTGAGGGACTCCAAACCTCAGACCCTGAGACGATGACAGTAGATGTGCGAGACACATTGTGGACGCCTCCAAGGTTCTCCCCTCGGCCAGGAACCAAGAGGACAGAGAGACCGGAAGAGGATCCTCAAGAAGGTACCAGCACCCGGCCCCAACGCGCCATAAAGAAGCCAGCACGCTTAGTCGAAGAATGCTGAACCTGATGCAAGGACATTTCGTCCGGGGGTGATGTTACGGGGCTATACCATTGCAGGGCTTGTGTCTCCTTAAGAGATTGCACCCTACCACGTGGGGAGACGTCACGTGAGGAAGTACGTCAGAATGGGGGAAGGGAGTTGGGTGGTCAGTTCATGCATGTATGCGAATAAAGAAAGACGTATACTATCCATCGGTGTGTCTGTCCTCCTTTCAAGGGCCCAGTCCGGGCCCAACAATGTCAATAAACAGCAAATGCATTTCTGAGAAGCAGCTTGCTGCTCGTTGCCTAAGTCACACATCATCAAAACATTGCCATTTACTATCGCATGCACCCTTCTTTCTCTCACAGCGGTGCTCATTTTGAAAGGTTACTCATGGATATTGAGGGAGAAATGTATAACACATTTGTTTATGCAGTGTGTGAACGCTGCATATGTAACAACATCATTTGTCCTAATGAAGCAGCTTTTGCCCACTCAGGTCTATGGCGGTGCTTTTGGTTATGCTAATCTGATGCCATTGATCAGAATACGCGTCAATTAGGGCAAAAGTAAATTATCTTAGTTATACAAACAAAATACTGTGTAATCCTGTGCATTTAAAATGTACACGTAGCTCCTGCTTGAGTGGCAGCTGATCAGACCCTGCGATAGAACTGGCGTGGACAGAGATTGGACATTTGCAAAATGTTGTGGTGTCGCCATGTCGGACTTCGGAAGAATTATGCCATGAGATGTGAGATAATCCAAATAAAGTCTCTTATAAACTGAGCATACCCCGCCCCATGGTGTGAAAGATGGACTGTGCCAGCTGAGGACCGAGTTAAAATTGGTGCCCGAGTAGCTTTAAATTGCACAAGTCCGCAGCCCATTTTTTTCTTACTTAATGCCAAGCTTGATGCCACAATTCTTGCAGCTTTTTGTAGACTGCTTGGTTCCCCAAATGAAAAGGAGAAGAGCTGTTCTAACCTGCCCTGTGTGCTTGACTGAAGATAGCCTACCAGAATGGTGAAAGCCACTTCCTGTCATAAGCACTGGGCCAGTGGGATGCTCTGTCTTGCGGAACTGTCAGCTACTGGTCTTGCTGTGCAGGCTGGTGGCAGTTGATATCTACGAGGCAAGACAAAACATGGACAACAAAAGAGATGTGTGTGGACAGACAGACCATCCCCAGAAGGCTGAAGGCTCGAACACTGTGCCTTCCTGGAACAGGAGTAGAAGAAAAAAATCTGAGCATTGAGAGGTGGCCAATTTGTGGCAAGGATTTCGTGGTCTAAAATCCACCCATTCCCAGTTGTGATCTCAACTCTATAAGGCCCAATTAGGATAGGCATTTAAAGTCAACCCGAGGAAGGTGTATTCTTTTCACTCTTCTGCAGGTAAAGCTTGCTCTCCGAACACCAGTCCGTTACAACTGTTGCTAAATTCGCAATCATCACTTGTGACCATCACCTGGCGAAAGGTGCTGAGCTTTGTAAAATGGCTTCTGGGAAGACACCAGGTTTTAACATTGCATTAATCCAGTGCCTGCACATTCTGTGTCGAACTCCAAAAGAAGCCTTTACTAGTTTGGAGCCTTTTCTTCCATGTAAAGGTCATGCATCTCAAGATGACATGGTTTTTAACCATGCCCTGCGTGCCAGTGCTTACCTCCACCCGAGACATTTCAAATACGTGTGTGGGGTTGTGAAAAGTTTGCAGCACAGACACATGCTTACATAGGTTGCAGTCTTCAGCGAGAGTGGTACTGCTCAATGTATTACAGGAAGAATACCCTGCACTCTTGGGCACAAGACAGGGTCCCTTTTACTCAACAATATGGGCGTAGAATGAGTAGTCAGGAGAACGTACCCTTAGGCATATCATGTTTCATTAGAACAAGAACTTAACATGTACCAAAATGTCACTAGAAATCATAAGACATTTGCAAATGCTCTCACACTTACTTGCCACATATGGGATACATTACTCACCGTAATCGTATTTCTGATGCTTGTATTTGCTTAGATTCACATGCTGTGCATAGGCCAACATCTAGTGGAAGCTGAAAAGTACTACAGTTTGTTTCTCGAAACTCAAAAATGGGCGTCGACACAGGGTGTGCCAGTAATACTATCCCTAGTGTGACGTCCACTGTGCCCATGATCCCTCACGCGTGTAGGACCCTTAGATTGTATTTTTTCTGACATGAGGTAGCATGAGGAGTAGCGCGAGTACAGATTATCCAAGCAGATAGATAAGACTACAAGCATCCATGCGCCTTCTCTCAGAGGGGAGGAAGGGCGGGCGCATGTGAATCTAAGCAGATACAAGCATCAGAAATAGGATTACGGTGAGTAATGTATCCCTTCTGAGGCTTGTGGAATCTTCTTAGATCACATGCTGTGCATAGATTAGCGAGAAGAAAGAGGTGGGATGTGAGAAGGGTAATGAGCAAACAGGTGTCTTAGAACCGCTTGTCCAACTTGAGTATCTGACTTGGAATGAGTGTCAATGCAGTAGTGCTGAATAAAAGTGTGAATAGAGCTCCAAGTAGCTGCTTTGCAAATGGTGTCGAGGGGTACATTTGCAATGAAAGCCAGAGTGGCCCCAGTGCCTCTTGTAGAGTAGGCTCTTGGCGTAAAAGGCCGAGTTCTTTCAGAAAGGGAGTAACATAACTGGATACAATTGACTATCCACTTCGAGAGGGCACCTTTAGAGACGCAATCTCCCTCTCTGCCTGTAGCTACGGAGACAAACAGTTGGTCTGTTTTTCTTAGCGGCCTGGTCTTGTCTACATAGTAGAGGACCGCTCTTCGCACATCTAGAATGTGTAGTTTCACCTCAGCAGAGCTTTTGGGTTCTTGGAAGAAGGCCGGAAGCTCAATGGACTGGTTAACGTGGAATTTTGAAATTAACTTAGGTGAGAACCTAGGGTGTGTTCGTACAACCAGTTTATCCTTATGAACAGTAAAGAAAGGATCCTGCACTGACAGATCCTGAATTTCACTGACCCTTCTTATGGATGTAATGGCTACTAAGAAGGCAGTTTTATAGGTCAGGTGTTTGAGACTGGCTTTATGCATGGGTTCAAAGGGTGGGCCCATGAGTTTAGCAAGCACCACATTAAGGTCCCATCCTGGTGGTGGGTTAGAAATTGGAGGGTGTAGTCTCTTTACCCCTTCCATGATGGCTTTAACCACTGGTACTTCCCACCACAAAACCTTGTTATGGGAGGTGGTGTAGGCTGACAGTGCCGCCAGGTGTACCTTGAGTGAGTTAAATACCAACCCTGCATCCAGCAGGTGGAGCATGTAGGTGACAATATTGGAAGGAGTGCAATCAACCGGGTTGATTTGCTTATTCTGGCACCAGATAACGAATCTCTTCCATTTATCAAAATAACAGTGCCTCGTGTTTGGTTTCCAAGATTCTTTTAGGATGTCCATGCACCTCTGAGGTAAGTTGAGATGCCCAAACTATATGACTTCAGGAGCCATGCTGCCAAGTTCATTGAGCTGGGTTGAGGATGCACTGTTTGACCTTGGTGCTGGGATAGTAGGTTGTGACAGCATGGGAGTCTGATGGGTTCGCACACTGCTAGTCTGCGTAAGTGTGGGAACCACGGTTGCCTCGCCCACATGGGAGCAACTAGGATGAGTGTCATAGATTCCCTGTGCATCTTGTTGACCACCTTCCTCATGAGAGGGGTTGGTGGAAAAGCGTACGCAAACATCCGTGACCAGTTCATCCACAGGGTGTTTCCCATGGAGTCTGGCTGAGGGAACCTGGATGCGAATCCTGGGCATTGCCTGTTTTTTCTTGTGGCAAATAGGTCAATAGTAGGGAAACCCCACTGTGAGAAGATGTCTTCTACGACTTCTCTGTGTAGACACCATTCATGCTCTTCTGGGAGGGGATCTCTGCTTAAAGCGTCTGCTAGTGAATTGAGATCCCCTGGAACATGTTGAGATGACAGGTAAATGTTCCGTCTGAGTGCCCATGTCCAAAGTTTCTGGGCAAGCCTGGACAGATTTGGCGAACAAGTCCCTCCCTGTTTATGTAAAACATTGCTGTCGTACTGTCTTTTAGGATCTGTACTGACAGGTTCAATAGGTGGGGTTCAAACGCTTGAAGCACTCTGAAGACTGCCAGGAGTTTTAGCAGATTGATATGATTCTTGGCCACTGAGTGAGACCAGAGACCCTGAGCTGTGTGGTGGAGGAGGTGTTCTCCCCACCCTGACAGGGACGCGTCTGTAGTGACTACAGCTTGTACCTCCAGATCGTAAAAGGGTTTCCCCTTTGACAGGTTCTCTCTTGTCCACCAGTGAAGACTTTGTACAAGTATTGGCGAACCGACGACTAGATCGCCCCACTGACCACTTGCCTGAGACCACTGTTTCGCCAACCATTCTTGCATGGGTCGCATGTGCAGGCGCGCGTGGGGGACCAGGTAAATACATGACGCCATCATGCCTAGCAAACGCACCGCTTTGCACACCCTTATCTGGCGACCGGGCTGATATAGAGGAATTTGTAGTAGTAGATTCCGAATTCTTTCCTCTGATGGAAAGGCCACCCCCTCTTGAGTGTTTAGTACAGCTCCTAGGAACTGCTTGGAGGTGCTTGGCACCAGGCTTGATTTTTTCTCGTTGATAGAGAAACCCAATTCGAAGAGGAGGTTGATCGTTCTTTGGATGTTTGATCTGCAAATTACTGGGGTCTCCCCTATGATGAGCCAGTCGTCCAGGTAAGGGTACACTGGGATTGCCTCCCTGCGTAGGTGTGCTGCCGTCACCGCCAGTACCTTGGTGAATACCCTTGGAGCCGAGGCTATACCGAAGGGCAGCACCTTGAACTGGTAGTGCTGACTGTCCAGCTTGAAGCGCAAGAATCTTCTGTGTGCTGGGAACATGGAAATATGAAAATAGGCATCTTTCATGTCCAATGTTGCCATGTAATCCCCCCTTTTTAGGAGGGGGATTACTTCTTGGAGAGTAGTCATGTGCAATTTTTGAGGCTTGACATACTTGTTTGCAGGGCGTAAGTCTAATACTGGGCGCATTGTTAAATCTTTTTTTGGCACAAGGAATTAAGGTGAATAGATACCCTTGTTTACCTGGTTGCCCGGAACGAGTTCTATCGCATCCTTCGTGAGAAGATTGACAATTTCCTCGAGGAGGATCTTCTGGTGGTCCAGTGAATGTATCTTTTGACGTGGAGGGTGGTTGCGGGGGCGCTCTAGCAGTTTGATGCAGTATCCTGCGGACACTGTGGACAACACCCATCTGTCCGATGTGAACCCTTCCCATGCTTGGGTGAAGTTGGAAATGCGCCCCCTAGTGGGGATGCATGGGAAGGGACCCTGAGCGGAACGTCACTGGTTTACGGGAGGCGTACCGCCGCCTCTGCCGGGGCTGCCTCTACCTCTACCACGGGCCCTCTTGTTACCTGTGCCGTAACTTTGGGTAGTCTGCTGGTGTCATGATCTCTGCTTCCAAAAGATCAGGACTTGCCCGACTCCCTTGGAAGCAGACCCATAACCCCGGTTCCGAGTGCCAGCCAGTCCCAATTGGGACCTTTTGGACCCTGTCCTGGCGCCAGTGGCACCAGGCTCATAAAGATGCCCAGTCCCAGCGCTGGAAGCGCTGAGCTCATAATGCTTGGGTGGACTTACCTGCAGCAGACCATGCTGCTTACTTACCTGCCAGTTGAACCCCTGATCCTCTTCTGTTTGGGACTACTTTTCCTGTTGGGTGGGGCAGGAGCCACTCCCTAGGTTCAGAACACTGGAACTCTTCTGGAAAGCAGGAACTCTTTTCTTACCTAGGCGTGGCTGTGGAAGGAGACACCTAAGCACTACAGGAGGCTATTTAAACCACACCCGATGGATGAATCTTGCTTTGTGTTATTCTGCATTCTCTGCAGCAGAACGCTCATCGTGTCTTCTGCTTCTGATCCTGGGCCTAAGGGAACAAAGGCTTACCATCCTGGAATCCAGTCTTCAGCAGCACCTGTAAAGACAAAGAAAGAACAGGTTAGCACTACGGTCTTCAGTGGCAGCACATCTCTTACCTGGTCCATCGGCTGTCACCAACGCCTCGCGCTGCATTCCGGCATCTGAAAGACAAAGGCTTACCTACTTTTCGCATGCTCCGGAGGTCTTCGCACTGCATTCCGGCATCTGAAAGACAAAAGCTTACCAGCTCTTCGCACGCTCCGGAGGCCTTCGGCGCTGCATCCCGCATCTGAAAGACAAAAGAAGGTGCGTTTAAAGACATTGGGCAACTTTATTACTCACGTGCCATTCCTCCTTCCCACGCCGAATCCAGTGGGTATTCCAGCACCCTTCAGCTTCTCTAAAGCTCCGAACTTGTACCTGCAAGATAAAAGGGACAGTTAGTGCGCATCGTGAAGCAGGCTACAAGCGCTTACTTACGTGCTTCCAGGCGCTTCTATTCCTCACGCGGGTTCGATCCTCAACTCTCATCAGCCCGCCATCCTCCATCGCCGGAACCCTGCAAAACAAGAGATATCATTACAAAAGACTTTTAAGACATTTGAAGTGCCCAGAACTTACCGTTCGTGCAGTTAACGACGGACAGCAGTCCTCTGAGGTCAAGAGGCCTGCACCCTTATCCAGTGAAGAAACTGGTTACGGCACCCTACCCCGAGGCAGATGGAGAGCTCGGCGTTCACTTACCTAAGGTGAGGGCGTTAACCTTTGGGGTTCTACAGGAGAAGAGAAAGGGAAGAGGAGAGAGGCACCCAATAACCCCAGTTCATTAATCCCATATTTTCTATCTGCAGACATCTTACTCTTCGAGTCAGACATACAGTGCACAGAGGTCCAGCCCAAAGAGCCAACCGTGTGTTACACATCACCTTTGAAGATACGGCATTCACCCAGTCAAGACCGGCGCCTCTGCGGGAATCAGGTGAGCGTTACAGAACACAAAGCCTACCGCAAAACTCCCACCCAGGCGCTATGGAAACCTCGGATACCGACCAGCTAGCCCAGTTACTTGGGGAACTAAGAGCAGAAGTGCATGCAGCCCGTCAGGAAACGAATGCTCTAAGAAGGGAACTGATTATTTCCAAGGAGCGAACAGACGATCTCGCTAGACAATTGCTACAGTCACAAGCCGGACAAACTCCGTTACCTGCATCAGGGGCAAATCTTCCTTCAACATCCTCTACGAACCCAGTGCAGATCAACCTACCTGGGAATGTACCTCTGGCTCCGCCCGAACGATTTTCTGGTGACCCAAAGAGGTTTGCAGTATTTATTAATCAGTGCCGGTTGCACTTCTTATGCCGGCCAGCAGCCTTTGCAACTGATCAAGCTAAGGTAGCTTTCGTGCTTTCGTACCTTAGTGGCAATGCGGCAGACTGGTCGATCCCTCTAGTTAATCAAGATGATCCGGTTCTCCATGATTTTCAAGCTTTTCAGCTCAGTATGGAAAAACTGTTTGCAAGACATTCACAGGGGCAGGCCTTGGACAATGAGCTCCTTTCATTGCGACAGGGTAATCAAGACCTTTTGGCTTATATTGCGTCTTTCAACAGACTGATAGTGGAAACTCGATGGCCTGAGGACAAAAGGATTACGCTGTTTTATAGAGGTCTACGTGGAGAGCTCAAAGATGTGTTAGCCCAAGTAGTGAATCCCCCGCAAGACTGTTCGGACTATATTGACTTAGTCGTTCAAATTGACCACAGACTGCAGAACAGGAAGGCCGATCGTTCCAAGTTTGATGCTCGAGTATTTTCCAAACCACCAACTCCTACCAAAGGAGTAGACTCCGGGGAACCCATGCAAATAGGGGGCCTGAAAGGACCACTAACACAAAAGGAGCGGGAAAGGAGAAAACAGCTGCAATTATGCCTCTATTGCGGAAACTCGGGACACTTTCTTCGAGACTGTCCGGTGAAACCAGCCAAGAAGGCAGTAGGAGCTGCAGTTACCAGGGTCACAAACTCCGAGCAGGGAAACGACCTCGCCCGACAAGAATAGAGGTCCTCTTGCCGAGCGTTAAAACCAGTTCCGTGACCTCGCATTTCGTGATACCTATGGTCCTCATTAGCCCTGAACATCCGGATCGATTACATGCGATTGAAGCTTACGTCGACAGCGGTGCCATCGGCAATTATGTGGATCATGAAATGGTTTTGAGCATTATTCTGACTCTTTGTCCAAAGGCTGTAAAGGACGTCATTACTACGGTGGATGGTACGGAGATGGCCTCCGGACCAGTAACGCATACCACCCAAGAAGTGACGCTAGTAAGTCAAGATGGACACCATGAGAAGATTGTGTTCGATGTGATCAAGGCCCCTCAGTTCCAGATTATTCTAGGAATTCCTTGGTTAGAGAAGCACAATCCTCAGATCAATTGGCGAGCAAGAACGGTTCAGTTTCCAGAATGTGTCTCTACTTGTCACCCTCGACCTGGTGTTGCACTGGCAGCAATTTCCTCGGAGGCCCCCCAGTTACCTCCTGAATACTTAGAATTCCAAGATGTTTTCCGGAAGGATCAGGCTAACTCTCTACCTCCTCATAGGTCTTATGACTGCCAGATAGACCCGATACCTGGATCTACTCCTCCTTGTAGTAGAATTTATGCCCTCACCGAGCCTGAGAATCTTCACCTCCGACAATACCTGGATCAATACCTAGCGAATGGGTTTATTCGTCCTTCCAAGTCCCCTGCTTCCTCAGCTTTGTTCTTCGTTCCAAAAAAAGAAGGGGACCTTAGAACTTGTATAGATTATCGCGCCCTGAACCAGATCACCGTTAAGAATAGATATCCGTTACCTTTGATCCCTGAACTCCTGGACCAAGTCAGAAAAGCATGCATATATACAAAGCTGGATCTTAGAGGAGCCTACCACTTGGTACGAGTAAAAGAGGGCGATGAATGGAAGACGGCCTTCCGCACCAAGTATGGGCTATTTGAATATCAGGTCATGCCCTTCGGACTTTGCAATGCCCCGGCCGCCTTTCAATATTTTATGAACGATGTCCTCAGAGAGCTCCTAGATGTGTGTGTTGTTGTTTACATTGACGACATCCTCGTTTATTCTTCATCGGAAACTGAACATCGGAAACACGTGAAAATGGTCCTCGAGAGATTGCGTCAACACAAACTTTTCGCTAAGTTGGAAAAATGTGTTTTCAACGTGACTGAAGTTGAATTCTTGGGATTCATATTATCACCTAGCGGAGTGTGTATGGATTCAAAGAAGGTCGATGCAATTCTCAAATGGCCATCGCCATCCTCCGTAAAAGGTGTTCAAAGCATGTTAGGCTTCGCTAACTTTTACCGCAGGTTTATCCCAGAATTCTCTCGAATAGTCCAGCCCATCACCGCCTTGTTAAAGAAAAACAAACGTTTTGAATGGTCTAACGAGGCGGAACAAGCTTTCCAGAATTTGAAGACTAGATTTATCTCTGCACCGATCTTAAAACATCCTCGCCCAGAACTCCCCTACATCGTTGAAACTGATGCTTCGAGCCTTGCCATGGGGGCAGTTCTATCACAAAAGGACCCAGTAACCAATCAGTTGCATCCCGTGGCATTTTGGTCCCGCAAATTCTCGCCTCCTGAAATCAATTACACTATTACTGATAAGGAACTTCTAGCTATCAAGTCCGCCTTTAAGGCTTGGGGGCATTATCTTCTGGGGGCCCGACACACCGTTACTGTGATTACAGATCACCGAAACCTGCAATATTTGAAAACCGCAAAAGCTCAATCCTCTAGGCAACTCCGTTGGGCACTATTCTTTGCCGAGTTTGACTTCATAATTACCTATCGACCTGGTACAAAAAATGGTAAAGCTGATGCCCTTTCTCGGATGGGAGTGGAAGAACATTTGATCAATCCTAAACCTGTACCTATCATTCCCGAACAAAGAATTCTAGGTGTAATCGCCACACAATCCATAGAGGAAGTTAAGGATAAAGCCAGGCTACTGGTAACTCCAGCAGACATACAGAATTGGCATCTGCAGGGAAAGGACTTTACGGTGAAGGACAACCTATTATATTTCCAAGAACGGTTATACCTGCCCAGCACAGATTTACAGAAAAAGGTAATCTCTTGTTATCACGATTCTTTAATGGAAGGACATCCCGGTATGACCAAGACCTCGGAAAAGATCAAGCGCTACTTCTGGTGGCCGTCTTGGAAAAAAGATATCAGAGACTTTATAATGTCCTGTGGAGTATGCGCCCAAAACAAGAGTCAAAAGGAAAAACCAGCCGGCCTCTTACGCCCTATTGACATCCCGCCTCGCCCTTGGCATACGCTTTCTAAGGACTTCATCACCGATCTACCTCCATGCTCCGGATACAATACGATCCTAGTAATCGTGGACCTATTCTCCAAGATGGCGCATTTCATTCCACTCAAAGGCTTACCAACAGCAGCAACTCTGGCCCGAGAATTTCTCGAAAACATCGTCCGACTGCACGGTTTTCCTTCAGTTCTAATTTCGGATCGAGGTAGTCAATTTATTTCTCATTTTTGGCGAAGTTGCTGTCGGTCGGCTCAAATTGATGTGAGACTTTCGACCAGCCACCACCCTCAAAATGACGGACAAACCGAGAGGACCAATCAAACTCTGGAACAGTATTTGCGCTGCATGCTACAACAAACTGAAAAAACTTGGAAAGATATCCTTTGGATAGCCGAATATGCCTACAATAACTCTGTCCACTCGGGAACTGGGAAAACCCCGTATTTTCTTTTATACGGTAGTCACCCTCGAACCTCGGAGTTGGATCCACTCCAAGATCTTGGAACACCAGCAGTAGACCACCTGCATTCTACAATCACCCAAGCCTTTAAGGAAGCCGTTTCTCACCTTCAAAGGGCTAAAGAACAATACAAGAAAGGAGCAGACCAACATCGGAAGGAAGCCCCCCAATATCAAGTAGGAGATCAAGTCTGGTTATCCACCAAATATCTACCTCTAAAAGGACCACGCACATTCAACCCAAGATACCTTGGTCCCTATTCCATCACTACCATAGTAAATCCAGTAGCGGTCAAGTTGGACTTGCCCCCTCACATGAAGATACATCCGGTCTTCCACGTCTCTCTATTAAAACCTGTGCAACCTCAAACCCGACTAACTACATCTCCAAAACCTATTCTAGTTGATGGAGAACTCGAGTTTGAAGTCAAAAGCATCCTGGATTCCAAGATCTCCAAATCTAAACTATTTTACCTGATTGACTGGAAAGGCTACGGTCCCCAAGAAAGATCCTGGGAACCTGCAGAATATGTCCACGCGCCTCGTCTAATCAAAAGATTTCATCGAACATTTCCTAACAAGCCCAAACCCCCGGAGAAGCCCAGTTTGGGAGGGGCCTTGAGGGGGGGGTGCTGTCATGATCTCTGCTTCCAAAAGATCAGGACTTGCCCGACTCCCTTGGAAGCAGACCCATAACCCCGGTTCCGAGTGCCAGCCAGTCCCAATTGGGACCTTTTGGACCCTGTCCTGGCGCCAGTGGCACCAGGCTCATAAAGATGCCCAGTCCCAGCGCTGGAAGCGCCGGGCTCATAATGCTTGGGTGGACTTACCTGCAGCAGACCATGCTGCTTACTTACCTGCCAGTTGAACCCCTGATCCTCTTCTGTTTGGGACTACTTTTCCTGTTGGGTGGGGCAGGAGCCACTCCCTAGGTTCAGAACACTGGAACTCTTCTGGAAAGCAGGAACTCTTTTCTTACCTAGGCGTGGCTGTGGAAGGAGACACCTAAGCACTACAGGAGGCTATTTAAACCACACCCGATGGATGAATCTTGCTTTGTGTTATTCTGCATTCTCTGCAGCAGAACGCTCATCGTGTCTTCTGCTTCTGATCCTGGGCCTAAGGGAACAAAGGCTTACCATCCTGGAATTCAGTCTTCAGCAGCACCTGTAAAGACAAAGAAAGAACAGGTTAGCACTACGGTCTTCAGTGGCAGCACATCTCTTACCTGGTCCATCGGCTGTCACCAACGCCTCGCGCTGCATTCCGGCATCTGAAAGACAAAAGCTTACCTACTCTTCGCATGCTCCGGAGGTCTTCGCACTGCATTCCGGCATCTGAAAGACAAAAGCTTACCAGCTCTTCGCACGCTCCGGAGGCCTTCGGCGCTGCATCCCGCATCTGAAAGACAAAAGAAGGTGCGTTTAAAGACATTGGGCAACTTTATTACTCACGTGCCATTCCTCCTTCCCACGCCGAATCCAGTGGGTATTCCAGCACCCTTCAGCTTCTCTAAAGCTCCGAACTTGTACCTGCAAGATAAAAGGGACAGTTAGTGAGCATCGTGAAGCAGGCTACAAGCGCTTACTTACGTGCTTCCAGGCGCTTCTATTCCTCACGCGGGTTCGATCCTCAACTCTCATCAGCCCACCATCCTCCATCGCCGGAACCCTGCAAAACAAGAGATATAATACAAAAGACTTTTAAGACATTTGAAGTGCCCAGAAATTACCGTTCGTGCAGTTAACGACGGACAGCAGTCCTCTGAGGTCAAGAGGCCTGCACCCTTATCCAGTGAAGAAACTGGTTACGGCACCCTGCCCCGAGGCAGATGGAGAGCTCGGCGTTCACTTACCTAAGGTGAGGGCGTTAACCTTTGGGGTTCTACAGGAGAAGAGAAAGGGAAGAGGAGAGAGGCACCCAATAACCCCAGTTCATTAATCCCATATTTTCTATCTGCAGACATCTTACTCTTCGAGTCAGACATACAGTGCACAGAGGTCCAGCCCAAAGAGCCAACCGTGTGTTACACATCACCTTTGAAGATACGGCATTCACCCAGTCAAGACCGGCGCCTCTGCGGGAATCAGGTGAGCGTTACAGCTGGTTGCCACCCCATGATGTACCCTGTCCCTGTGAATAATTGGAGCCCCTCTGGGAATTTTGTCCACGTGAGCGGCGAAAATGACTATTCCCTCTTTGATTAGTGGGCTTATTAGTCAACTGTCCTAGGGACTTTATTTAGAGTATCATACTCGTCTTTGGCAGTTTTTAGTGCATCCTCTACCGCTTTGCCAAACAAGACATTCGGTTCCACCGGCATGTCAATAAGGGTTGCCTGGGTCTCGGGTTTAAACCCTGACTGTCTTAGCCAAGCATGCCTCTTAATGACAGTGCTTTCTGCAATGAGCTGTCCTGCATTATCTGCTGCGTCAAATGTTGTCTTCAGAATGCAACCGGACATGGCTCTACCCTCCGACGCGATTTGGGCCAACTGACCCTTTAGTGGTTCCGGTGCGGAGTCAATGAGAGCAGCTACCTGCTCCCACTGGTGGCAATTATAGCTTGTCAGCAGAGTGGTGGTGTTGGCGATCCTTGCCTGGTGAGCGGAAGTGGAGGCTACTTTCCTTCCTAAACCATATATTCTTTTGCTCCCCTTGTCTGGGGGAGCCTCCGATGATGACAGAGGTGTCCCCGCTCTCTTTCTGGTGTTAGTGATTACCAAGGAGTCGGGCTTGAGTTGACCCCTTATGTAAAGAGGGTCTGACTGGGCGGCCCTGAACATCATCTCAATTCTGGGGTTCACAGCCTTAGTGAGATTAGGATTGAGAAGGGAAGGATCAATTCTACGTTGGATTGATTTGAGAATAGGAATGGCTTGAGCAATGGGTCTTTTGTCCCCCACTAGCTCCTCTGCAAAGTCCCTCTATTCCTGCGCCCCCTGCATATCTATGTGGAAATGCTCTGCAGCTTTAGCCAAGACCTGATTTAGAAGGGGCTTGTTATCTATAGGTGAGTCAGAAACCTGTGGTTCCTTGTTAACCGGTGAGTCCATATTGTAGATCTCCGCCTCGTCTTCCTCCTCCTCATCCTGGCCCTCGTAATCCCCATAATACTCGACCCCAGTTTGGTCGTCCAGCACCAAAACGTCTGGGTCATCCCCATACTGTTGGTAAGGCTGAATATGGTAAGGGTCTGAAGACAGTCCCTGAGCCGGGGTATCAAGCCGAGATCTCTTATTAGGAGGATGGGGGTCCTTGGATCATGACGGAGTAGCATTGTCAGGGGTATAGCTAAGGAAATGCTGTGGATTTTTTAAATAAAAATCAGCTAAGGAAGACATTCTCCCCATCATCCTGTCTATGTCCACGGTGCTCCATTCTCTGGAGCTGGGGATGACAACCTCCTGATGAGGCTCCTCTTCTAATATCATATCATAAGAGATGGGAGGGGTGAGCCTGGGTGAAGACACAGGTACAGGGTTCTTAGATTTGTCCCTATCTGACGACTTGTGTTTGTCCTTGTGTACCTGGGGTGATGAAGTTGTAAGTGTAGACCTTTTCTGCTGTTTGTCCCCTTTCCCGTGAGTGGAAGAGTGTTTCCCTGACGGTTTGGCTTTTTCAGAATCTTTGGACGCCTGGCGTCGAGATTCGGGGGTACTTTCTCTCTCTTTAGAGTGCGCACGTCGGGACTCGGAGGCAGACGCTGAACGTGCAGCCGGAGCCGACTTTGGGTGTGTGGCATGGGGATGGAGGTCGGACTCGTCTCCTGACGAACGGACTTCCGTTACTTTAGGGAGCGAGGCACTCTTGGCAACTGTGGACGGCTGCCGTGTGTCGTGCAGCGATCTCAACCTGGAACGCCCAGAGGACACCCATTCGGTGGACCACTCTCTACGTGCCTCTTTCTTCCGAGAACTCGACACGAGTGTCGATTGGACTTAGTGTGTTTAGATGTAGAAGAAGAAAGGGTAGCGCTTGTGTCGCCAGGTGTGCTCCCCATAACTGCCCTGCCGGACAATTCTCTGAGGTCGGGGACTAGCGCTTGGGTGTCTTTTGACATCCCTGTGCCCTCGCCGTCCGAATGGGTGGCGTCGCTGCCTACTTTTCCTACTTTCAATGACTATCGAAACATATCAAACCAAGTATATTCATGGCATATTTAATTAGTAACCAACAGTAAAACTAAATTAAGAAAATGACATCTGTGAAGGCATCATGAAGAAGGACACAGACAACAAATTCCAAATTCAAAAACAACTAAGTTTATTAACTTAAACGTCAGGATGGAAAAAGGCCTAATGTGCCCTATACTAAGGTGGGATTTCCCTACCTAAATAAAACAAAGGAAAGTCTGAGCCAAAGAGTTCAATTTAGGAATCTGTCTGTGTCCAAAACCTATGCTCACAACTAATCTAGGCAATGTGTAGGGAGGTCAGCATCCAAAAGAAAACAGTGATCAACATAAAGTTGTGAGCTTCTTCCAGCTCGCAGCTTCCTTTCAGCTCCCTTTCCCAAGTATAAAACCGTTCCACACAGAAAAAAGTCTCAGGCTTCCCGTTCTTGTATTTAATATGTAATAGTCTTTTCAGGTATCGGGGTCTCCTTCCCCAAGTTGCAAGTCACACTGTTCAAATTACCTTGAAATGAAATATTCGTGGTCCGAACTCAGGGTTCCCATGCCCAAGTTTCAAATCAGAGAGTTCAAACAACCTTGAAATAAAAGGCTGCTAGTCAGGACTCTGGGTTCCCTACCCCAAGTTCCAAGTGCCCAAATTCAAAAAGAACCATAAAATGTATGTCTTCCATAAATTAGTTTTTGTTGTTCACAAGTACACAGTTTAAAGTGAAATACAAAACATCCTTCTCTCCACGGTTTGAGTAAATGTTTTTTTACAAATCATATTATATTTCAGCATACTGTGGCTGATTTAATTTTATATTCACTTTAGCACTTCAATGTATGATGGCTTGCATGGATTTTTCAATTCGGTGTTCAATAATGAGACCTCTGCTTAGAGTTCATTTTACTTTCATTTATTGTTGTTACGCTCACCTGGTCTCTGCGGGAAGTTGGGGCATGGTTGCAGCCCTCCCTGGAACGGACTCCCCTTGGTCAGGCCTTCTCCCCTGCTCCCGTGTTGTGGACTGCGCTGGTTGTTGGTACTGCTCCTGTGAGCATACGAGAGGCAGTGAGAATGCTGTGGTATGGCTGTGGTTTCCCTCAAGCCCTTCTTCCCAGAAAGTGGCAAGCATGCGCTTACCCATATAGACTCACCTGTTTAATTATGATGGTGAGCTCTCCGTCCTGCTCTCACTGCAGGGGCTCTGTCAGATAGACCGAGTTTCTTCACTGGTCCATGTGTGTGGCAGCCCAGACAGGCTGTGGCTGAACCACTTCAAAGGTAAGTATCCTCCGTTAATGATTATTGTCCGTATTCTTTTGTAGTGTCTTTTCCCATGATTATTGTCCATATCTTGTAATGTCTTTCCTCTTTCCCAATAGGTGATATGTGGCCCAGCGGAATCGCAGTGCAAGAAGCGAGCCCCGATGGAGAAGAAGAGAGTTCTCGATGTCCCAATAGGTGGTAAGCTTGGTCCTTAGGTCAAGTGCGAGGATTGGTTTGTGAGTGACCTTAGCGTAATGTCTTTATAGTTTTTCTAACCCTTTGTCCTTTTCTCTTGCAGGGATGGCCTGGCGAATTCGGACTGGGATGCTGTTATCGAATATCTGCAGGCAGATGAAGGATGCCTGGAACCACGATGATGCTGATGGAGATGGCCTCCGAGTAAGTGTTTGAGGCTGGAGTCGGGATCAGGTAAGGATGCGCTCCGACTGCGGCTGCTGCTGGAATCAGGTAAGGATGCGCTCCGACTGCGGTTGCTGCTGGAATTAGGTAAGGATGCGCTCCCACTGCGGTTGCTGCTGGAATCAGGTAAGGATGCGCTCCGACTGCGGTTGCTGTTGGAATCAGGTAAGGATGCACTTCAGGCAATGTTTATTGCTGGAATCAGGTAAGAAGCGCTTAAGGCAATGGTTATTGCTGGAATCAGGTAAGATACGCTTCAGGCGGCGGTGAGCGTTACGCTGCTACAAGCAGACTAATGTGAAGCGCTTGCATGCGGGCGGGGCAGGCTTAAATAGCCTGGTCCCGGCCACGCCCATTTGTTCTGACTTGTGGCCCCACCCTGCCACTCCCAGAAGATGCTGCATGTGCAGCCCAATGCATTCCTATGGCCACGCCCGACCTGGAGGCACGTGGAGGCCCTGCAGGGGAGAAAATAGCACGTGCACCAGAATTTACAGTGTGCAGAGCACACTTTCTCATGAGCCTGGTGCCAAAGGCGCCAGGACTGAGTCCAACTGGACCCTTTATGTAGTGGAGCTTGTGGTCCTTGCCCTGTGGCCATGACAATTGTTCAAATATTTGTTTGTTTCACTTGAACTGAATGGGTCAATGTTTAGAGACCTTCAAAAACGTGCTTCTTGCCACACACGACCACTCTGATAAAAAATATTCCCCTTTGGTTTAATAGTTGACAAATATTACTGTTTGTTTCACTTTAATTGAATAGTTCGGTGTTCAGAGACTTTTGAAAACGTGTTCCTGGCCACACGCGACCACTACGATACAAAGTAAATCCGTTTGTTTGATAATGGACAAATATAACTGTTTTTTTTCACTTTAATTAAGTAAGTCAATGTTCAGAGACCTTTGAAAACGTGCTTCACACGTGACCACTCCGGTACAAAGTATTTCAGGAACTGCTCAACTTCACACATGCACACTGGTTTTCTCAATCGCCAGAAACTCACTGGTCCCTTTAAATGTTTGTATTGCAGCGCAAATCACACAGACTTCTTCCTTTCGTGTCAGGGTTCCAGTTGCAGCCCCTCAAGACACTTGTGGGGTTGTCCTACATCACACAAGAAAGAGCACGATGAGTAGAAAGGAAAGTGGCAGCCTTCCAGCACATCTCTCGTCACCTTTTTCAGTCTGCTCCAGGGAGTCCCCACTCCCACACCGCACTGTAGGGCTCTCTGGAGCCTGAACCTGCGTCCTGGTCCTTCTCCTGTCGTTCCTCACTGTCTGTTGCTGCTGGGCAGGACTTCATTTATACACCTGCAGCCCCTTGACAGCCTGCAGGTGTGAATGATTATTCAGCCTTGCCTGACCACAATTAAAGGGGCATGCCTGACCTTCACTGCTCTTAGCAGGCATCTTCCTCATCCCAGTAATAGAGTGGTAAAAGAGCATAGTCTTCATTGCTCTCAGTCACCTCTTCTCCATCCCAGTAAAGTCAAGAGTCAATTTCGGGGCAATTAGGGGAGCTGACTTACAATCTTTATATATAAAGCTGAATGTATGTATGTGTGTGTGTATGTTTGTTCTGCTATACAAATCCACACCGTTGAACCCACGTCTACCAAATTTTGCATTGATTCCTACTTGCCAACCAGAGGACAAGAGCAACTTTCTCCAGGGCAAATGAGATGCCAGAGCAAACTGAAGCAAGACTTGCTGACATGAGGACAAGAGCAACATCCTCCAGGGCACATGAGACGCCACTCAATCAGGACACGGGCAACGCCGGGTAACCCAGCTAGTAGTCCATAAAGGTTGGGGGAAGGGCTGAGTTGGTTGTCAGTAAGGGAAGGGGGATACCATGTCTCGCCCAAGGGTACCCAACTTTTTCTCACCTTCCTAGGTTTTCGAGACTTGTCTTTTTGCCTGATGTTATTTTGATCAAAGGGAATAGGATAAAAATATCCCACAAAATCTTCTGGTATTAATATCCCACAAAATCTTCTGGTATTAGAGTTTCAGCATGGAGTAGAAAGGGAAAATACAGCATCTCACCCGAAGACGTTTCCATCCCTATCTCCAAAAACCCTCTAACCAGGTGATCCTACCTAGCTTCTCCACCCCCAGTCTTCAGGTTTCTCACACATCTTAATATCTCGGCTTAAAGTCATTGTAGATAGCCTTCTGATTTAGTTTCAAAATTATACATTTTAACATGCTAAAATCATCCTAGGTTGAATACATTTAATTTTTCCATATAGTTTCAACCTCCCATCAGGAGTCAGTCTTTTTTTATTTATTATTTTATTAGCATTTGGTTTTCAATTTTAAACTTTAAGTCATCAGTCTTTTTAAATCTAGAAAACATATAACATTCAACAGAAAGTTGGGAAGATCTCCCGACACCAAGTCAAGAACTTGGGCCATCTGCAGGCATATATAAACTTGGTGGCAGGCCACAGAGTGAAAAGGAGCATATCTAGGATGTGGTCTCACACGTGATATGATATGATAGGTTTTTTTATAACGTGCTTAATACCCAGAGGTTTCTAAGCACGTCCCACTCCTTATACCTCAGCCTCTCAGCATCCAAGACTTAAGCTGCAGGATGCTGAGGCTCAGGTTGAGGACACGGTCCTCCAAGTTAGAGAGCAGGTGCACCCATGCCGGGAGTTGTCAACGAGGACATATGGACATGTCCAGAAGCTCTGGGTACCACATCCTCCAAGATCAGAATGAATGGAGCAGTTAAAATCAACATGGACCAAAACCTCCTAAATTTCGTGAGAAGTAGTGTAAAGACAGGGAACGGATAAAGGAGTTTTAAGTTCCTTTCAACATCAAATGCATCTCCCAGAGCTCCCTGCAGTGGAAATTCCCTGGAGCAGAACAACTTTATACTGGCACCCGAGCAGTCCCATAGAAGGTGAAGATCTCTTTCAGAACTTCCTGGCTGAGCTCCCACTTGAAGACCGTCTGCTTAGAATATCCGCAATGATGTTCAGTTTCCCGGCTAGGAGAGTCACCATCAGGTGCATGTCATTTTCCAGAGCCCAGTACAACAGAAAAATCCAAACACGGTATCCAAATAATAAATGAGGTAGCCTTGATAAATGTTTAATGGAAGCAAAGTAAAAGGCAAAACATACATTGACAGGATAGGTTCACAAAAACACAGTCCAACCGTCTTGCCCCTCCCATGACATAGCAGTTCCTATTCACTTTCAAACACATTGAAATATATGAGAGCGGCACAGGCCCTCTCATGAAGTCATTTCTAAGGAGTTATCTTTCGGTTTCTGGCTTATCACAAGCACTTCAAAGTAGTGATAGAAGTCTTCCCCTGGCCCAGTGAGGAGTGGTCCTTATGTATTCTTTCAACTGAGAGCTGGTTTTAGAGGATGTATTATAGTTTGACTGCACGCGGTGTCAACCAGTATATGGTGGAGCAATTATAACTAAACATCATTTTTAAAAAAACCTGATCATGCAGTAGCTGAGCAATGTAAAACAAATGGTCTTGCCTAAGCATGCCAAGGCAGAAACACATCTGGCATGCAAGCGTTTTACTGTTTTCAAGATGGAGTTGACTATCTAACCAGTATATTTACTAGCATAGTTATATTGATCTGGGCTAGGCTAATATAGCAGCGCTACTATTGGTTTGATTCTTAAGAGTGCAGCACAACTCTTCAAGCCAGATCCATGCACATTTTATAACATACATTTTTCTGTTACACATGCACAAAGGCAACAACCACACACCACTCCGCTTGTTGATGTAGTGCATGGCCTCCATATTGTCCATCAAGATCAACACACGTAGCCTAGCACAGATGGGAAGAAGGCAATAAAGGCAACCAGCAAGTTGATGCAGTCCTGAGCTTCCACTGAGACCTGAGGAGCATCCTGATGCATTACCACCAAGATGCAGGCAGAAATGCAAAAAAGGCAGAGGCTCTAACCAACCTATGGGATTGAAAGACGTGCACCATCTGTAAGGATGTTTTCTACCTGATACTTGGGAAGAGAAGCCCTGCCCAGGCGGGTATCCAAGCCCGTTGTGATGAACTGGGGACTGGGATAGCAAAACACGAGACCACTTGAAGTTCCAGGAGAAGCCTAAACTGTGCAGAAGGCTGCATGTCAGGTACAAACGTGCAGAGACCAAGTGTGAGCGCGAGCCTGAGTGAAGCAATCATCCAGGTGGGGCACGATGTGAGCCCTCACCCTTCGGAGACAAGCCACCACCACCGCCAACAGCTCAGTGAAGACTCCATGCACCAAAAAAAAGTCCAAATGGCTTAACTCAGAACTGTCAGTGGGTGTTTCCAACCACCTACCTCATGTACTTTCCGTGCTTGCAATGAACCAGCACATCAAAGAGAAATTACTTATAGGTAATGTTCTTCCCATGGATTCTTCTCACACAGATGATAGATCATCCCTCAGCTTCAGCTGCTAATAAAATATGGACAGAGGGCACAGTGCAGCTTAACTCCGTCTCCTGGACTCCTTCATGACTCATCGCGCCACTCCTGGACTCTGAATGGGAAATCAGAAATCGTACAGATAGCATACACTTCTTCTCCATTGCTCCGCTCTCCACCATTTCCCCCCGTGAGCAGCAGCCGGGGGAATTGATTCCCATACACGGTAAAAACAAAAGAAAACACTTTTTTTGCGAGGGGAAGACGGGCATCAAATGTTTTTCAGTCTTTTTTTTCTTTTTTTTTTTAAACTAGTTCGATCATAATGCACTAAAGCGTCAGCGCTCCTCTACCACTCACCCACAAGAAGATTAGAGAAGGCTTATGAAGCTTCCACAGCAGGGCAGGACGGGGGGCGATGGGGAATCAGTGGGATAAGACAAACATTACCAGCAAGAAATTTCTCCTTCAAAGGATTGCACACTGCCAAGGATTCCTTATCTTGATAGACTCCTAAGTAGTAACAACAATAGGAGGCGGGCTGGAAGCTTTACACCAAAACACTGCCCTACCGAAGTGGACATCTCTGCCCCGTGCCAAATCCAGACTATAGTGCTTATACAAGGTCTTCAGTGGGGCCCATGTAGCAGCCTGACAAATGTCTCTTTCAGGTACACCCTTCTGCAAGCCTGATGAGGCAGCCACACCCCTGGTAGAGGGAGCACAGAGACCCAGTGGAACTTCCTTGTCTACCCACTCATAGCATTCGAAATGCACAGAACGATCCATCAAGAGATCGTCCGCTTAGTCACTGCTCAACCCAACCTGGATTGTGAAAATGCAATATACAGCTGGTCATCCCGCTGGAAAGAAGCTATCCTGGCCAGATAACGCCCTCTTGTGGTCCAGCTAATGTACTCTCCCCTCTTCCTTGGACGGGGCAAGGGGCATAAAGAAAACAAGTAGCTCCACCATCTTGGAAATATGAAGTTCCGACACTACTTGTGGAAGGAACTTGTGTCGGACTTTCAAAGAAACGTTCTCCTTAAAAAATGTATGAAATGGTGGTTTACACAAGAGTGCCTTAAATTGACTCACGTGTCTAGCTGATGTGATGGCCACGAAAAACGCTCTTTTCAGCATCAATAGACTGATGGATACTAACTGTAAAGGCTCAAGAGGAGCCACCAGTAAGAAGGTCCTGAAGTCAAGGAAGGCAAGTTAAGGTCCCAAACAGTGTTGGGGAAAACATATTTACAAAACCCTTCAAAAACTGGACCCCGATTCAAATGGAGAAAATAAAATCCTGCTCAGGTGATCACTTGAACAATGTTAAGCCCTTTATCATGCCTACTTTAATCCCAGCCTGAAGAGGGATATGAAAAATTAACACTAAGTTTGGGCATGACAAAGTCTGCACATCTGTCGTTACACGATGCTTCAAATCTTCTCCATCTGTATGCAGAGATAGACCTGAAAGAGGGTCTGCATGCAGCCGACAGTATCTCTAAAACCTCATCCTTCAGGTGCCAACCTTCATACCTCAACCTCCCAAGAGCCAGACATGTAGGTTGAGAGATGCTGGGTTCAGATGAAACACCCTTTCTTCTGACTGGGACAAGAGGTCTGGCATCTGAGGAAGAGGTAGGCAAACGGTTAACTCCAGACGGTCTGGGTACCACGTCCCTCTTGCCCAATTCAGGGTGATTCAGATCAGGCAAGCCTGGAACCTCCTCAACCTCTGGGGAATTCACAGGATGACTGGGAGCGGAGGGAACGCATAGTGAATCTCAAAGACCCACTCCACTAAGAAAACACCCACCAATGACCCCATCGGTCTAGGAAATTTCCTAGAGCAGAACTCTTTGCAATTTGCATGGTCCTTTTTCACATAGAGGTCCACTGACAGGGTTAACCAAAAGGGGTGAGGTCCAAAATGACCTCTGGGCAGATATCTCACTCATGGGAGATCATGCTCGGCCTGCTCAGTGTATCTGCCAACTCAATCTCTTCCCCTGCTAAATGAGCCGCATGGATTGCAATCTTGTTCTCCAGCAGCCAGAAGCAAAGCCACATGGCCTCCCTGCTCAAGGGCACTAACCACACACATCCTTGCTTATTGAGGAAGTGCAGAAGTGCATAGTTACTGTGATGTCTGTCAAAATGAGGACATTGTTTTGCCAGAGGGAAGGCACGGAAGCTGCCAGGGTTAGCCAGTCCGCTTGCAGCTCCAGCAGACTATGTCAAAGGCACTCCACGTAGGAGAAGTGTCTGTGACCACTTTAGCCTCCTGCCGAGGTGCCCTGAAAGGTTCCCCTGCTATCGTGTTCTCCTGTTCACTCCCACAAGCGGTCATTCGCCACAGCCTCGAAATTAGGAGGAAATCTGTCATGTCATCAGAATATTGTGAGCACTGACTCCGGAGAAGCCATTGAAGTGAGCTCATTCGAAGCCTGGCCTCTGTCATCAAGAAAATTCAGGAGGCCATGAGGCAGAAGAGGCAGAGAAAGGCTGATGCTGGTGGACTGCTGGAGTTCCTCATGGAGGAAAATCCTTCCCAGCCCAAGTGTCCAGGACTGCTCCGATGAACTGGAGCCTCTGTACTGGTGTTATGTGCAAATCTGCATATTTAGGGAGAAGGCCAGGCTGTGCAGCAGCGAGCAAGTGTCCTCAAGATGAAGAATACGGGTTTCCTGATGTGAGCCACCACCACTGCCATCAGCTTGGTGAACACCCTGGGAGCAAAGGTCCTGCCAAAAGGGAGCACTCTGAACTGGTAATGACGATGCCTGATAACAAATCTCAGAACATTTCTGTGCTTCCAATGGATCGACACATGAAAGTAGGCGTCCTGAAACTTTAAAGACGACAAATACTGGATTGCAGAACCGGGAGAATCTCTTGCAGCATTAACACCCTGAACTTGTCCTTCCTCAGGAACTTATTTAAGGCAATGAGGTCCAAGATGGGATGGAGTCCCCCCCGAGTTCCCTTCTTGGACAACAGGAAGTAGCGAGAATACCAACCCGTACCTCCCTCCCAGGCTATCACCTCCTCCACTTTTTCCCTGAGCAGCACGGATTGTATTACTTCTTTTGAGGGAGAGGACATGGGCTCTCTAGGGGCTTACTGAGAAATGGCAGGCAATAGCCCTGTTACAATAAACAGAGAACCCAGACATTGGCGGTAATCTCCTTACACCTGTTGCAGTACCCAAAAACTCTTCCTCCAACTTGAGAAGCATGGGGTGAGAGCTCAAAGAGGTTTCGACGATGCTGGTGCGCCAACATCGAGGCTGAAAAAATTGGCCTTTTGCTGCCACCTTTTATGTCCTTGATAATCTTGGAATAACTACACTCCTCTCATAAAGGGGGTTGTAGAATCGAAAACCCCTGCCCCTCGAACTGAAGCAAAAAGATTGTTTGGAAGGTTGTTGGACCACCATTAATCGCAATTTCACTGCAATCTTAGACTCCTTAAATCTTTACAGATATTTGTCGGTCCTTGGTCCAAAAAGTTGCTCTCCATCGAAAGCCATGTTGGGGAGCTTTGACTGCACATCTGGTATGAAGCTTTCTGGCAGTCAATGTTACCAATGAACTCCTGATGCAAGTCTGGAGGCCTTTCCATGTAGTCCCCTTTCTTTCATTTACAATCTCTATTCCTAATTTGCCCTTCCGGGAGATGGGTAGCTGCCTCCAGAATGCCCTTCTAGAGAACATGGACTACTTTGCAAAAGCGCAAGAAATATTGATTGCCTTCAGCGCCATGCGCCTGGACGCAAAGATCTTTCATGCGAGTGCGCATGTTTACTTGGACTCCCTATCCATGGGAGATTCAACATTGAGGGACTCGAGTTAACGGTTGTGGCCTGGACCACCAGCCCTTTGGTGTTCAAATGTGTGGAGTGGAAAGGCCCATCAACTCTGCCCAGTTTCTATGTTTTCTTAAGTTCACTGTCAACTGCCAGTGTCGAGCACTGATGGTGCCATAGCATCACGACCGGATATGCTATGGCACCGTTAAAGGGAAGGTCGGGGCCCCACTGTGATTGTGGCCCTTTGCCCGAAATATCATTATGGTTGTACTGTTGTCAAGATATTGACAGGGCGGTGACCACTTCCTAGACAGCCTTCTTATACTGAGCATTTAGGTACACGTATGGTGTAGCTTGCTGTAGTTCGATAACGGGTGAAGCGTCTAGCCAACTCATGTCATGCAGGCCCACTCCATGAGCAACGCTTTGTCAGACAAAGTCTGGTTTGCGATCAAGCTCCACATTCATCAAAGACTCCATGCAGAAGAGGATAGGATACCCTTTGTCATCAAACATAGCATGGAGTTGGAGAAGTCCATGCAGGAACCAAGGACGTAGCCCCAGTCCTGCATCAGGGCTGACATTGAAAGGGAAATCACGGCTTGTGTGCTCGGTGCCTTTGTTGTGGGCGGTGCCAAAGCCAGCATCTTTTCTTTTTGGAAGGTCAGAACACAAGGTTATATGACCCTTCTTTGACTTCTACGTGCCTGTGACTTTGACACGGTCATCGATGGCTAGCGCCATTGGCGTCGAGGCCAAAGATGTACCTCTGCGCCTTCTAAAATCACTAGCATTTGCTACTTGAACTCTTTACATTACTCTCTAGGTGCCCCCTTGGAGGGTTAAGATTTACTCCTTCCTTCCCAAGAGTTGAGTCGCGCCTATGCCTGCACTTCTTTTTCTTCTTGTGGGAAGATGACAAAGAATGATGAGACTCTACAAGAGTGAGACCTCTTCTTTGATCTCCTATGATGCCTGCCTTCCCTTTCATCTTTCTTCCTAGAGTTGGGCCTCTCAGAATCCACTCCCAAGGCCGACCTAGAAGGCGACTTAGAAGGGGGCCTTCTGAGTGCCAGTCTGGACAAGCGCTTCCTGAAGCCTCCCGGTTCATACAATGAGAGGAGATGCACTGATTCATATCATGTTCCAGCCTTGACAACAGACACAAATGTTCTGTGGGTCCGTGATGGACATTTTAGAGCTGCAGTCTCGGCGGTGCCCGATTCCTGAATGCTTGAGCCCCGACATACTGACGTTGAAAGAAATCTTGTTATAACGAGCCATGTACCAAATAGCATGCTGAGCGTGCGAGGAAAAAGGAATGGGGCATATTTCATGGTATATGTATGACCACCGACGTCACGCCCAGAACTGAGGAGCGGCACGGTGGAGGCATGAAGGAGTCGAGAAGATGACGCTGAGCCACACTGTGCACCCTATTGATTTTTTCCGAGCAGCTGACACGGAGGGAATGATCTATCAAGATGCGAAATCTGTTGGAGAATGAGATCCATTGGTAGGTGTCCTGGAGGTCTAGAGATAGAAGCCAGTCCTGCCACAAATTCGTTGAGGCCAGAGCATAGAAAAAAAGTGACAGCAAACCCCTTTTTTTCCAATTTCCCCTTTTTAGTTATTGAAACACAGACATCATGGACAAAGTGCAATGCATGTGCAAAGCCAATCACTGGGCCTCATTATATGTTTGCCGGTTCGGTAGCAACGGCGCCGGTAAAATGCTGGCACCGTTACTACCGGAACGGCAAACTACGAGTTGTGCTCGTGGGTGCCTTTCAGCCCGCCAGGTCTGACTAACTCGTTGGATCTGGTAATTTCACGAGTTTGGCGGCAGCCGTGCCGGTTCTACCACCAAACTCGTAATGAGGCCCACTGTGTTTTTAATTTTGCAGATACACTGGCATTGCACATGTGCAGCAACACGGATGTGCTCTCATTGCATATGTGATGCCAGAACAAACATTGATTTTGTGACAGGGTCAGAGACCACCTGACCCTGTCAAGTGGGGATGGAGACCACTCTTAGCCTGGGGTGGGAGGCCTACGAGAGGGATTTCCAGAGCCAGTTCTGCCCCAAAGGTGGGTTGTGGGAGTCGGGAGGGCTTTAGTTCCTGCCCCGTCTTCATATGACTGCATGTATGAAATGAATACCACTGTCCCATAACTGCACTGCCCAATTTTGGCCTGTTTGTTCCATAAAACATCCAATACCAGCAGTCCCAGTGGAAGAACAGCCAGCGATCTACTTGATCCAAAGAGAGATAAAGAAGAGCTGATGTGACACGGAGCATACCATGCAGCAGCCTCTACAACACTCCCAGAGCAGCCTCCTGCCCTGTCAGCACCTCCGATAAGGGCTCCATGGCAAAGTGCAGCTTCTGCAGAAGTAGCTCCAGACTGTGTTCACCTGTAGGGAGCCTGTAGCACAGCTGTCAACCAGCAGCGTCTGATAAGGTAAGCGAAGTCCGGGCAGAGAACTGTCCCACCATTCTTATTACCCAACAGCTTGAAGTCTGATATGCGTAGCCCATGGTTGTATGGTAAACTCATCTCGCATTTAGCAAGATTGTGTTAGTCAGCCATATCTCGCATCTAGGCATTCCGTCTTAGCCATATCTCACATTTAGGCATTCTGTGTTCGTCAGCCATATCTCGCATTTAGCCAGATTGTGTTAGTCAGCCACATCTTGCATTTAGCCAGATTGTGTAAGTCAGCCATGCCTGGCATTAAGGCATATTGTATTATAAAGCCATAGCTCACATTTGGGCATTCTGTGTTACCCATATCTCACATTTAGGCATTCTGTGTTAGTCAGCCATATCTCGCATTTAGCCAGATTGTTTTAGTCATCCATATCTCGCATTTAGGCATATTGTATTAGTCAGCCATATCTCGCATTTAGGCATTCAGGCACATTGTTTTGGTATCCATAATTTGCATTAGGTCAATTATCCATTGTCCACTGTTGTGTCACCATTGTAGGCCCTTTCTCACCTATCCAGGTGTCCCAAATCTAGGTGCTACTGTATTTGCTGTCGTGCCTCCATTTTGGGAGCTTTCTCCCTCTTTCTGGTTGTCCAAAATCTAGGTGTTACTGCATTTAATGTTGTGCCCCCATTTTAGCACTTTTCTCCCTCTATCCAAAAGTCACACTACCTGCTGTACCTCCTCAGAGGTATTCTTCCTTCCCCAGGGGTTTAACCTCTCTCCCTGGCTATTCAACCAATATCTGGTTCTCCTTGTCCACCGCATTGCCGCTCTCTGCCCCAACTTTCAGTGCTATGCGGACGACACTCAGCTCATTTTCAGGCTTCCTTTGGCCACCTCTTCTCCGTCCCTTATCACTGACTGTTTGTCTGCTTTCCAGGAGTGGTGTGCCACCAACAACCTCTGCCTTAGATTCTCCTCACCGGCACACCCACTCCCTCCTTTCCTGGAACTCTCTTGCCGGACTCTCTTGGCCCTCTTCCTGCTCCCACCTGCAAGGCCAAATACCTCGTGGTCATCTTCGACTCCACACTCTCTTTCTCTCCTCACATCTCTGATGTTTCTATGAAGTTACACTACCGGCTGCACCTCCTCAGAGGTATTCTTCCTTTACTCTCCTTCCTCCAGAAGTTCACTGTCTCCAGAGCTCTGGGTCTCTCTAGACTGGACTATTGCAACGGCCTCTTTCTAAATCTGCCTGCTTCTACTCTCTGCCCTCTGCAACTCATCCAGAACAGGACTGCGAGACTTGTCCTTGGCCTCAAGCCCAGGGATCTATCTCTCCAGGACTGAAGTCTCTGCACTGGCTTCCAGTGGCTGCAAGGATTAAGTTCAAAACACTCTGCATCGTCCACAAGGCCTTCTGGGGCCTGGGATCTTAATACCTTCAACTCTCTCTTACTAAATGTCTTCTTCTCAAGCTCTTCGCTCATCCGCCTCCAACTCCCTCAGGGTCAGTCGCTTCTCCAAGAAACGAGTTGGTGGTAGATCTCTCTCTTCGGCTGGGGCCTCCCTCTGCAACAGCCTCCCTGAAACTTTAGGAGAACCACCTTCGGTTCCGGAAACACCTTAAAACCTTCCTCTTTGCTTCTGCTTTCTCTCCCCCTTTCCCCTGCTGAATTCCTGGCTGATACCAAGACTGCACTGGTTACCTGGCCCCTTCTGACCTCGACCCCAAGCCCTGCCAGTTGCTTGCCTGCACTGCCTCCCTGGCAACCCCTGCACCTGGGGACTGTTTTCTGTATCCCTACAGTCCCCCGGCCAGCACTTATTTCAGCACTCACCCTGCACTTGCCACCTGCTGGCCGCTCTTTTATTTATCTTGTTTATTTATTATCCCATGTACTGCACTTTCCCCTCCCCCTGCCCTCGCACTTTTCCTTTTCCCCCTCCCTTGCACTTGCGCAATCTGAATGACACCTGGCCTAGTAAGATCGTTGTCTGTCTTTCCTCTGTTCCCCCTCACTTGCCCCGTCGCGCCTTGAAACACCTGTGTATAGGAGTGTTATAAATGCCATATCATATCATAATTGTAAGCGTTACTGCATTTACTGTTGTGCCCCCATTGTAGGTGCTTTCTCCCTCTATCCAGGTCGCCAGGTACCTCTACTCAAAACAGCTACACTTTTGATGCTGCATCTAATCTAGCTGTTTATACTAGCCGCTGTTACCTCTAATCTTCAAAAACACTAACCCTCTGCCAGCTCATCCCTTGCGCCCACTTTGGAAAACACTCCCGACACCTCTCTTGACACGTCCCGGTCTCTCGCCTCCACAGCTACAAACCCAGGGACCACCACACAACAGCCTCAGCCTATCTCTCACAGAAGGGAAGGCTCTCCTCAGCCCAACTGGCTCTCTTGTCCTCCTGCACCCTCCAAACAGACATCCTCCCTCACACAAACTTTTCACCTGTCCCACACTCTCTCCACAACCAAGCTAGAGGAATCCTGGGGGTGCTGCGACAGCTTACAGCCAACCCCTCCCATATCCAGGCCTACCCCCCCACCAAATCCGGTGCTACCTCAACCTCCCTCACCCTGACCACACCTCCCTCGGCAAGCATTGCCCACCTACCTACCTTCACTTCCATCACACCGACACCTCCAAAAGGCCTATCCCGGCCAGCCCCTACCCTACCCTGAGCTTGGCGGGTCTTGCCCTTTGCCAAACCATCACCTTGACCCCCTTCCCTGCAGACCCCCACCCTCTTGCACACTCCTTCAGCACCCAAATGCACAAAGATCAGAGGTAGACGGTGCCCCTGGCCCACAACTCTGCATGCCTCACCTGCCCTGCCCCTCTCAAACCACCTCGCCTCTCCTAGCCCCACTAACACGTCCCCTCTGTCACCTCTGCCTCCCACCTTGAAGACAGAATCCCCACATCCCCCTCCTTCAACCCTCATCCTCTCCCCTGTGCACCAATCCACAACACCACATAGCCAGACAACTCTGAATGACCCACCACCTCTCACCACCATGCCTCAAAACCCTCCAAGCCTTTTGCTAACAACCAAAACGCCCATCCAATGCCACTACAGTCGAAAACCTGCCACTGCCCGCCTTCTGTTCCAAGTCCCTGATCACCCACGACCCTCTACACACCAATTTCAGTATACCCCCCCACACCACCTCTGGCTGTCCTACTACACTGCCCGACCCTCTCCGCACCACCAACACCAACCTACCGGTGATCGCGACCATCCGAGTCATGCCAACCCCTTGACACCTGGGAGAACACCGCCCCCACTACCGCTTACAAAGTCACCTGCCTTCTCTTCAATGCCCGCTCCATAGCGAAGAACAAACACAGCATCTATTACTTCCTAATCTCAGAAAACCCCAATCTTATCTCCATCACGGAAACCTGGTTCTCGGATGACCTCAAGCCTATTGCTCACGAAGCATTCCCACTTGACTACTACTCAACAACAGACCTTCTAGAGGAAGCGGATTAGCCATTATCCAGAAACTTCACGTCTCTATTACCTCACAGTTAAATGGTTTTGTGGAATCTACCAATCTCCTAGACCCTGCGCAATCAGGTTTCTGCCTGGGCCACGAAAAAGATACCACACTAATCTCTAACTGGGATGACCTCAAAGTCACAGCAGACTCAGAAGGATGCACATAACTTATTCTTCTTGACCTCTCTGCAGCGTTTGACACCATTAACCACATGATGATCCTTGACAGACTGCACTACTTAGGATTACGAGATTCAGCACTAACCTGGATTGCCTCATTCCTCACTAATAGACAGGAAATCACCGATCTGCCCCATTTTCTCTCCTCTGCACACACAGAAAACACTGGAGTACCCCAAGGCACCTGCCTCTCTCCCCTTCTCTTCAACCTTTACATGACCCCCCCCCTTCCAAGGATCATCCGCTCACACAACCTCACCTGCTATAACTATGCAGATGGCACACAAATCATCTTGAGAATGCCTAAATCGACCACCTACCCTCGCTTTCACCCAGCAGCATGTCTCACAGACATTGACGGCTGGATGATGACTAACCATCTCCTTCTGAACCTAGGTAAAATGGATATCATGATATGCAGCACAACTGCTCTATTCCCCAACCGACTCCCTGGCCACCCTCACTCGGCCTCCCCCCACCGACCACCACCACTGTCAAAAACCTTGGCTGCAAATGGACTTGGACCTAACTGTCTCACCACATCAACAATGCATCCAAATCCTGTAATTTCCACCTTAGGCTCATGAAACGTTTCTTCCCTTACCTTACCTACTTCAACAGACTGGCTGCAATTATGTCCATTACCATGTCCAGACTTGACTATGTGGACTGCTTCTACCTGGGTGAACCGGCTTACCAGCTGAACCAACTCCAAAGAGTACAAAACTCGACTGCTTCTCACATTGGGATGAAGGGACCACATCTCACCTGCTCTCCGCACCCTACACTAGCTCCCAATTGGACGCAGGGCCACCTTCAAATTGATATCTATTACCCACTGAGCGGTGCACGAAGCAGGGCCCAAATTCCTACGAGAAAAGATTACACCTTACCACCCAACTCGCACCCTAAGGTCAAGCACTGCCCTCCTCCTAGTGGTCCCCTCATCCAATTCGACCAGGATCGGAAGGGCTGCCTACACAACCCTGGTGTCAACTTTGTGAAACTTACTGCCTCCCCGCATTAGACACAGCAAAGAATACATGGCTTTCCGGAAGGCACTCAAAACATGGCTCTTGACTAAAGAATAGTTCTATGTCATAATAACAAATCTAAAAATAACATTTTTTTAGTGAATTTAAAATAACAAAACAATATCGATTTTTTTTTAAATTTATTTAGGGCTCCTGTTTCCCTAGCGTTACTACCCCACCCCAAGCACCCCCCTGTTTGATCCCTTATCCCAGCCCCCATATATACCTTTACCCAAAAATTTGATATTTTTTCTTTATTAAAAATGTGTTACAAAAGTGATATCACTGTATACCGCAGTGAATCACTCGACTTACCACCGCGACCAACAACTGGCGTGGTACCCCGCTCAATGCGGACCCCCTCATAGACTTTCAGGCCAGATGACATCTACCCTATTACCAGAAGCCTTTGCCCAGACTTGAAACCCGAATCGTAGTGACACTCAATAATATGGACCGACTGTGCAAAACACGTAAGCCAAGCACTAACAACACTCACAAGCTTGATGAAGGCCATGAAATTATGCACTACACAATCAGTCCAAGGCAGATGCCTGCTAGTCCTGCTCATCTGGAACTCCAAGAGTATAATTATATACCTGTGGGACGTCTAGCACTTTGCTATTCACTCATTTTGCTAATCACACCTACAAGTGAATGTAGCAGAAATACCTACCGGGAATCAATCTAGCAGAACTACCAACCCAAACACTAATAAAGCGTATGAACTTGATTGTTGCCCTGCAAATATGGATTATGCTATCAGTCCAGGAAATGCCCTTGCTTGCTAATCCTATAGATCTGGAAATCCCTGAACAGTACGATATACCAAAGAATGTTCTAGCACTGATTCTTTGCTAATCTCAAGTATCTGAGAATGTTTTAGTAGAACTACCTATCGGGGAATCCATTTGGAAGAAATACTGAACGAGGACGTCGCTAGCACCTATAAAGTAACCACATGAGTTTTGGGACAGATCTGTGTGTCACCACCCGTCAGTCCATTTGACCAAACAAGACAAAGGAAGGACCTTAGCCTAACAGCCCGAATCCAAAGGAGGTACATCCCCCCTAGACAGGCACTGGAAGCTCAACAAGAACAAGGTCGCCCTGAAAAGCACACAGACACTCAAAGACACCACTATGCTTACTCTTTTCTCTACACACACAAACAACAGAATGCAGCTACATCCCTCGATTAATACGGCCTATATGAGCACATACTTGCACACCTCCATATTCACCTCCATAGTCTTTAGAATGCAGCTATACCCCTCAAAATCAACCTTGCTGCACACCTAGTCTCATTCTCAAACACCAGCGCTGCAAAAATGCAGATACCCAAATCCATTGGTCTTGCTGCACACATTCTTACTGATCTCACACAACCACTGCAACACACCTAGTAGTAGTATGCAGCAAAACACCACTTATTGCACATTGGCTGCACACATACTGAGTGCACCCAAACACGTTTTACTCTCCACTTACCTGGACTACGGTCCCAGAGTACGTTCAACCCATAGCGCTTTGGAATCAGACCAATGGTAAAAGGCACTATACAAACGCCCAATAACATAACATACGACTGCAATCAATAAGATGGTCTGTAGTTTCTGGTCGTTCTGGAAAACTGGGATTTCCTGGAACTAAAGGCTTGCCAGAGTTGCTGCAGGGTACCTAAAGACCGGGAAGTGTCAGTGTCAATTTTGATGGCTTGGAGAGTATTGTCAACTTTCTTCCCAAAGAGATCCTTGCCACTGGAAAGCATGTCCACAAACCTTGCTTGCACTTCCAGCCAGAAGTTTGTAGCCTTTAGCCAGCCCTTATATGGTGCAGAACCATACCATTAAGAATCTGTCGAAAACCGGTGTAAGCAATGTCCACTGCTACCGAGATGGTGAGATTCGGAAGTAGCCTCACCTTCACAAAGATGCTTAAAAGCGTCCTCCTTGTCGTCCAGCAAGAAATCTAGAATGGGCCCAGCTTGTACCACAGTTCTCTGTTGTAGCTAGACAGTATAACCAAGGAGTCAGCAACCTTAATGGTAGTGGCCGCTGTCGATATAATGCACTTTCTGAAAGCATCCAGTAGCCTCCCTTCCTTATCAGGTAGTGCACCAAACGAAGATGAATTGGCTGAACGTTTCTGAGCAGCCACAGAGAAAACAGAATCTGGGCTGGGCTGGGCTGGCAGACAATTAGGGGCGCTAAATGGAGTCTGTTATTTCTTTTCAGAACAGTCTTTTTTGGAGGAGCCGTGAAGGGGTTTTTCATCGTTAAGAGGCCATCCTTCCAGATGTCATTGTGCACAGAATTAGAAACAAAAGTTTTGCATGCTTGTTTCCTGCGCTGGTACAAGGCGGCCTCTTTTCTCTGTTCCTCACAGAGCAAACCAAACATTTTGCTGGCCTTGGACTTAACAGAATAGAATGTCACATTTTCGTCAGGCGGTACAACTCTGATAAGAGGATTGTCAGGTGCAGAATCTGCCAGAACGAGGTCCTACATTGAGAAGCATTGTCCTCAGACTCAGTCTCTAAGGGCTTTGTAGGGGGGCAAGGAGCCTATGCAGGTGCAGCCAGAGGAGCAGGTACATCCTGCCGAGTGGCTGGGACTATCGGTACCCTGGACTGTAATTCCAACATGCAGTGCAGACAAAATATCTGGTGACAGAAATTGTTCTTCTGGTTGACTGGGAGCAGGCATAGGTTGAGAGGCAACGTGCACATGAGGAACACGCACTGGCTGTATGATTGGAAATGGCTTCCTCATGTTAGGCATCTGAAAACACATTTCCAGGCCCACGAAATCAGTATCTATCACATGTTCTAAGATATATTCCGATGGGACCTGGTAAGAACCAGGACCATCAGAGGGAACACGACAGAGCTTTTTTAGTCATTGTTGTGGTTTATGTCTTGGTTGATCTGGACAAAGAAGTTGTTGACAGTAGTTCACAAGGCCATCAACTGAGTGGTGGACGAGAACATCAACCGAGCACCGTCGATGAAGAGAGCATTGACTGAGTCATTCTTTTCTTGGAAAAATGCATTGTGGACGCTGCGAGTGCCGAAGAAGTCTTCATAGACCCAGCCTGTTTATGTGAGGACTTGTGTATGTCGACTGTCTTGTCTGGGGCAGTCTAAGTGTGGGTGTTATACCTCTTCTTCAACCTTTTTTCACATGAGGCTTCCTTGTGTGATCTCAATGCTCCTAGGGTCTTCTGTGGCAGAGTGAAGCAGGGCTCTGAGCGGAAGCAGAATCTGAGATCACAGTCCCTTCATCAAACCAAGTCACTAACCTCCTGTGCCAGTCCCTCTGACGAGCCGACGTCCTGTTCTAGGTATATGCAGTATATACACTCAGTACGCTGGGCCTCCACGTAGATGTTTTTTAAGTGGCAGGTGGAACATGCCTTGAAAAGACTGCCTTCATGCATGAACCACATCTATGCCATTCAAAATTATATATTTTTCTGTGAAAAAACATCAGGGCCCACCCCCATTGGGACAACAGCCCACGAGTTCAGAGAAAAGGGAATGGATGCTTGGGTAATTAGGAACATCTACATTAAGATCTGACCTCAAGGGGATGTGTTGCATGTAACAAAACAGCCATAAATAAATAATGTATTTGCAAAATAGTGCGCTTTATTAAACAGTTAACCTGGTGCAAAAGTCACTGTCCGAAAAATGGCAGTTCCATTAATATTAAAATGTCCAGACTTTGAAGTGCCCAAAGCACTTCTTAAGGTCACAGTCAATCACAATACTACATTAGATGGTAAGGCCATCAATAACATTATAAATTCAAAAGCATCACAAATGAACTTAAAATGACACTAAAGATAAGTAGGTATTTTAATGTTGCCCATACCAGTCTGGTCACTTTCATCTTCAGTTACTAGGAAGGCCATGTGGTAGTTTCCAACATACTTGGGATACACCTTTTCGAGTTCACACACTGGGGGGTAATGTGTGACAAACAGTGTCAAACATGCAACCTACAAAATAAATCAAAGATTGGCATAAGCACTGCAAATAGTTTGACTCAATGAACTCATAATTAGATGTGTTAGTATCTTTTGGAGACCCCAGTGGAGGTGGAGCAGAAAAATTGCATTGACTGTGTACGGCAGACTATTAATGAGGAACAACCATGATTTGTTATAATTTACAAATCAAATCCTTGCTATGTCAAATCTATTCCGAAAGTAGGGCGCCATACTACTAAGTACTTTCATTGAGTTGTATTTTGAAATTTCCATCTGCTTCAGCACTTGCCCAACCTGGAAAAATGTGAACTCTTCTACGAATGGAGTCACCACAAACAGCTGCCTTTATTGACAACAGTCATTATATGCCCAAAGAGATACTCACATGGCCAGACACAGACACCCTATGATAGGCACATCCTCAAATGTTCAGATAGTGTCAGCATAGTTCCATGGAGATTCTAGCATTGAGATTCAGTTATTTGTCAGGTGCAGTTGTAATATGCCCAGGGCCAGTCTCATATGCAATATAACCCAGCCAGCTAATATATTATATGCAGCATCATGTGGCTAGAATCGGAGAGCAAATGCCAGACTCATACACAAAGGTACTTGTAAGAACGAATGCCGTAAGCTGAAGTTCTATTGCAGAGCCCCTGGATTTCTTTCTCTTTACCTTCCTGATAAAGTTGTGATTTTTGATCTTTTCAAAGACAGAGTACAATTCCCATAGATAGACAGGGAAGGTATTCCTAATATGCTCCCAGACCTTTGCCACAACTTCACAATATAAAATTGGGCTACAAAACACAGAGACGTGTCCAGGGAGTGGCCTGGGGTGGCACGTGCTACACCTGGAATCTGATTGGCCACCCGAGGTGCCACCCCATTATCCTAAACAATGATCATTATCTCTGTGTGCGCTCACACTTCATGCCACCCCCTGCATAAGTCAGTGCCGCATTTGGGTCAGCCGAGTCAAAAGAGCCTGGACATGGCACTGGCTAAGAGTAGCCAGCAGACAGAGCAAGAGGGCTGAAGAAGGGGAGGGCAAGAAGGAGGTTAGTGTTGGAGGCGGGAAGGGCGGAGGTGCAGGACAAGGAAGATGCAAGGAAATGGTTGACCTTAAAGATTCAAATGATCTGGAGAGAAGAAGAAAATATTATGTTAGGGGTCAGATTGCAATTGTAGGAGAAAGGAAAAGAGTGCAACCGCAAAAGGAGTAAAAATAGAAAGAAACTTTGAAAGAGAAAGGAGGGCAGATGAATATGCAGAAGGAGCAACAATGAGGAATTAGTCACCCTCCAAGAGGTATGGGAAGGGGGGGGGGGTGAGAAGAAGGGAGAGCAGGAGGGAGACTACCCCAGGGTTCAAAATTACTGGGAGCGATTTAGCTCTTCATTATAGCCAAGGGAAGCCTGTCTACCTTGAAACGAACAGCTACCAGGAGCTACTTCTGACTCCCCAGGCAAGTGGTGCCATACTAACAACACTGTGATATCACCTGCATAGATTTGCAAATGTGTTTGAAGGAGGATAAAGAACACAACTAATCAAGGCCTAAAATAAGCAGTGTCGCATAGCAATTTGTTGTGCAATTCTATAGGTTTTCTAATTAAATTGACACTTGTGTAGCACAACTAGCTGTTTAAATTTCCATGTTTAATGAAAGCACATCTCACTCTGCATTCCTCTCTTGCCCTCAGGGCTCTCTCTACCCTGGTTTCTCTGTTTTCTGCAATTATAAAGGAGCTAATGGAGTGCAGCAATAATCCTCTCCGTCACTCTTAAATGTGCCACCTGTGTGAGAGCGCTGGCTAAGAAAAGTTATTTTTCTAATAATTGCAATCGGGATGATACTTTTAAAAAGCTAACTATGTTCTATTTGGCAAACACCAGAATGTATTAACTTCATTTTTTTGAAAAGACAGTCCTGTAATTTAATTAAAAAAAAGTTTAAGTTGTCACATAAAGCAAAATAACAGTATTGCTACTATAAAACACTTCATTGTCCTCCATGTTTTTCAGTAAAGCTTAGGTTAGCAAATCTAGCTTGCATTGCCAACTATATTTCATGTTGCTGGGGAAGATGCATCATATTGACGAGTGAACTCTTTTGAAAATACATGATCACATGGCCATGTGCTTTTGATGGCAACCTAGTTCTATGACCTGCTGGTTATATTCATCTGTGCAACTTGTGCTCAACCCATGAGCTGAAACCAGACACCTTTACATTTTATCTTATCACCCTGTTGTTTATAATGGCTAGCCTGAATGTGAGATGGCAGCAGACTACAATACTCCACCTAGTTTCCCCAGTTCTCTGCCTGCTAGGTCATCCACTCTGTTCAGTCTCTTACTTTCATTCCTCCTACATAATGAATACACAAAGCTAACTTGATTTTTATACAAAATACTGATCAAAAGTGCCATCCAGTTTGTAAACCTACAGATATACTGCAATACCATACACAGTAGTAAATTTGCAGAGCTTGTTTTTTTCTATGAATATGATTGCATTAGCAGCTGTGGGAGAGAGATAGCCAATCCAAAGGCTGGGAACGCAAGTGAAATCTGACATAGCTGTGAAGAAGACCGGTGGGGGGTGTCTGTACTTCTGCTCTCTATATGGTAGAAGAGAGGCACAGAAGACCCCAGCCAAGATTCTCTATTACGGTAGCAATGGACGAGCAATCAAGGCCTAGCTTCTCAGGAGGTGATGCAGGCTGGTTCTTAAGTACAGTGTAGTCCCCAAGCCCCCACAAAGGAATGTCCACACACTGTATTGGTTAGAACACAGTCTTTATATAATCAATATTCAAGGTTATGTACACTTATCATAATAACTCACTTTGTACTTAGGAAAATCAACAATGGCAAATATGTACAATTCTAAAGTGGTACCACCCTTTGTATTAGATCTCATTAAAGTGCATCAACAATACTGTAACAATGTCACACAGATCAATAGAGTGAAACCAGCAATAGAGAGAGGAGAGAAAATAAGATGGTTGAGCAATAGGCAGAATACTGGCCCCTACCACTAGACACAGTTCTGTGTGAAGATCCCCCCCACCTGGGCAACCTGTAAAATAAAGATATAGCACAAGCCCAGTCCATATATTGTTCTGCAAGTCTTATTCCCTCCTATAATGTTTTTACCCCCCCAATGTACCTGGTGGAGTCGAGTTCTTCGAAGAGGCGTCGACAGATCCTTCTTGAGCGACCCTCTTTCAAGCGGGAGTCACGGATCTTCGAGAGGCGTCGAGAAGCGTCGAGGAACTCGGTGTTCGGCGACGGGGAATCGACGGCCCTTCTTGAATGCCTTCCCTTTCAAGCGGGAGACACGGGGCGTCGAACGTCCGTCGACAAACAGGGTAGAACAGCGTCGATGAGGCGGTAGCTTCGTCCGAGCGGTGCTCGTCGGCGTCGGAGCGTCAGCGTCCTGCAAGGCAGAGGCATGCGGGGCACCTCGGTGACAATAGTTCTGGACCGCAAAGATTGTGGAGACGGAGGCCCAGCAAGGGCGTCGAGTCGTTCGAGTCTTTGTGGTCTTCGGGTGGCGGGAAACCCACCGGCAGGTTTCTCCTCGGCGCGTTGGTCGTCCTCGACTTTCTCCGGCAGGATAAAGCGGTCGACGGTGCGGACGAGGGAGTCCTTCGATTCGAATGTTCTTAGGCAAAGGAGCAGACGGCTCCGGTCGTCGGCGGCACGGCGTCAAGTGGTTCCCACGGCTGGGCAACACAACTTCGACGGCCTCCAGCGGTTACACAAACCTGCGAACCCTGGTCGACGGCAATGGACTTCGACGGCGGCGATGTCCGGGTGCTTCACTTCGATCTCCTCGGCAGTCCCGTCTCGGGTCGGCAGCCTTTCGAGGGTCTGTCTTCCAGGGCGCTTCGGCGAAGATGGAGCGGTGCTCGATGGTCCCTCGGAGCACGGGAAGAGGGCGCCTTACCAGGTCCTCTCTCGGGTCAGTCTTCGACGATTTCGGCAGCCTTCGGATCGGTCGAAGCAAATGCAACAGCAAGTCTTCTTCTTCCAGCTGGACGTCGAGGATCAGCAGTTCCAGTTACTCAGCTCCAGAACGCTTCTGAACGCTTCTGAACGTTCCCTGAACCTTCTGAACAGTGGTGAGAGGTCCCCAGATATACTATTCTGTCTCTCATCCACACTGCTGGCACACACTCAGCAGCCAATCATACAGAAGGGCATTCATGCAGTCAGTCAGCCAATCAGGCACACAGTGCATTCAGGCCACACTCCTCCCTTTCAGACACTCACAACAAGGAATGTGGATTGGGACAAGTACCCAGCCATTCAACACTACACACTGCATTCAGGCCAGTTTCGGGCAGGGCTGTCTCAGTCTTTGTCTCTCATGCCAGAAACCAGACAACCACAACAAGGAGTGTATATTGGTCACACACTCCATTCACCCAGGTCCCACCCACAGGAGGTACCCACAACATACAGTCACTGGGAAGGCTCCAGTCAGTCTAGCTGGGCCTTCACAACAACACCATATATGGAACTTCCACCCAACAGCCAGTCAGGGGCAAGGGACAGAGTCAGGGCTTCCCAGGACTTTGGGAAACAAGGTAACAGGCAATAGAAAGCAAGAGGCCACAGGGGCCATCTTGTTTCCTATCAGGAATCAACTGATCCCAATGGCAGGGCCTGGGTATCCCAAAATGGAGGACACCCAGAGCACCTGTCAAATTCAGCATGGAGCTGCCACCAGCCCATACCCTGCTCTGTGGGCCACCCACAGGTGCCCAAAAACATACACTAGGGGCACAGGGTTGTACCCCTACCCATGGGTGCCATAAGGGTATCCCATGGGTCTGTTCACCAAACCCAAAGAGAGAGCTGCACTGCCAGGAGTCCCACATGAACTCCTGGGAAGAAAACATGACAGAACACACGATAAAAAGCAGTGAAGGACAAGGATTCAGAGGCCCTGTCCCTCTGATGCATTTCCAGCATCACAGTCGCCCCCCCCAGACTGAGGTGGAGGGTGTCTAATCTCCCACGGGATAGACACCCTCATCCAGACGGTCAACATACCTTCTGGAAAGGCCATCTGCATTATCGTGACTCTTCCCTGGTCTGTGCTCTATGGTGAAGTCTATCCCTTGCAGGCTAATGGACCACCTGAGCAATTTCGGATTCTCACCCTTCATTTGCATAAGCCACTTCAGGGGCTTATGATCTGTTTGGACCTTGAAGGTAGACCCCGTAAGGTAGGGCCAAAAAACGCCTAAGGCTCCAAACTATGCTAAAACACTCCTTTTCAACAGTAGCCCACCTAAGTTCTCTACCCTTGAGTTGTCTACTGATGAATATGATAGGATGTTCTCTCCCTTTGTCATCTAACTGGGACAAGACAGCTCCAATTCCGGTGTCGCAGGCATCCGTCTGGACGATAAAGGGTCGGCTGTAGTCAGGCGCACACAACACAGGTGCCCTACACAGACTTTCTTTCAAGCCATCAAAGGCCCTCTGACAGTCTTCGGTTTAATTAACCTTCCTAGGCTGTTTGGGTGAAGTTACAGCTGTCAGGGGTGCAGCTATGGTTCCATAGTCTGCCATGAAATTGCGATAGTACCCAGTGAGGCCCAAAAAGGCTCTCACCTGGGTTTGAGTAGTGGGAGTCTCCCAGTTCTGTACATCCTGTACTTTACTGGAGAGAGGTTGGATTTGACCCCCTCCTACCTCATGACCAAGATTGGTAACTTTCCCCTGAGCTATCTGGCACTTGGTGGCCTTGATAGTGAGGTTAGCCCTTTTCAAGGCCTGCAACACCTTATCCAGATGTGTCAAATGCTCTTCCCAGGTGGAAATCTAGACGGCAACGTCGTCTAAGTAAGCCACACAAAAGGCTTCCAGCCCACTGAGCGCATGGTTGACCAATCTCTGGAAGGTGGCAGGGGCATTCTTCAACCCAAAAGGCATGACCCTAAACTGGTAGAGTCCTTCAGGTGTTGAGAAGGCCGTCTTTTCCTTGGCATGGTCCGTCAGAGCTATTTGCCAATAGCCTGAGGTAAGGTCAAAGGTGCTCACAAATTTGGCAGCACCTATGGTGTCCACGAGCTCATCAGCCCTGGGCAATGGGTGCGCGTCAGTTTTGGTGACGGCATTGACTCCTCGGTAGTCCACACAGAACCTCCAATCCTTGGTACCCGCCTGGGAACTTGCCTTGGGGACAAGGACCACTGGACTGGACCAGGGACTGGTTGAGGGTTCAATAACACCCAGATCCAACATCTTGGCGACCTCAGCCTGGATGTGGTTCTTGACGGTATCTGATATACGGTAGCACCTGCTTTTGACAGGCACACTGTCACCAGTGTCAATTTCATGCCTACACCACGGTGTAAGGCCTGGTGTCAGTCAAAACAGAGAGGCATACTGTTGGAGTAAAGCCCTGTAGGCCCTCTGTTGCTCTGTTGTCAAATCCGGAGAGAGATGTACTCCCTCCACTGAGCCATCCTGAGGGTTGCTATGCAGCAAATCAGGAAGGGGCTCACTCTCATCCTCTTCTTGCCCTGAAGCTAGCAAGAGGCATGAGACTTCTGCTCGCCGGTGGAAAGGCTTGAGCCTGTTGACATGGAATATCTAAGGGGCTACCCCAGAGGCTCCCATGTCAACCCGATAATTGACTTCGCCCATCTTGGAGATGATCCTGAAGGGTCCAGTCCACTTGTCTGAGAGAGCTCTAGGCTTGGTAGGCTCCATCACAAGGATTTCCTGTCCCGGAGTCCAATCCACTTGCGAGGCTTTAAGGTCATGCCAGTACTTATTCAATTCCTGGCTGGCCTTGAGATTTGCTGTTGCCTGACCCATCATCTGTGTCATCCTCCGTCTGAGGCCTAACACATAGTCCCCCACTTGCTTGGCGGGACCTGGAGGGGTGGCTTCCAAGCCTTCTCTGATCAAGGCGAGGGGCCCCCTCAAGGGATGTCCAAAGAGTAACTCAAAGGGGCTGAAACCAACACCCTCTTGAGGTACCTCTCTGTAAGCAAACAGCAGGCATGGCAGGAGGAGATCCCATTTCCTCCTTAGGGGTTCTTCCAAAGCCCCTAGCATGCCCTTGAGAGTTTTATTAAATCTCTCAACCAGACCATTGGTCTGGGGGTGGTAAGAGGTGGAGAACTTGTAGGTTACCCCGCACTCTTTCCACATGGTTTTCATGTAACTAGACATGAAGTTGGATCCTCTGTCAGAGACAACCTCCTTGGGAAATCCAACACGGGTAAAAATGCCCAGGAGAGCCCTGGCAACCACCTTGGCAGTAACAGTCCGAAGGGGTATTGCCTCAGGGTACCTGGTGGCATGATCTACCAAGACCAGGATGAACCGATGTCCACCTGAAGTGGGAGGGTCAAGGGGACCGACGATGTCGATGCCCACCCTCTCAAATGGTGTGCCAACCACTGGCAATGGCAGCAGTGGGGCAATGACACTACCTCCATTCTTGCCAGACAACTGACAAGTTGGGCAGGTCCTGCAGTGGGACTCCACCTCTACTCCCATCTGTGGCCAGTAGAAATGGGCAGAGAGCCTCTGCTTAGTCTTCTTGGTCCCAAGATGACCAGCCAAGGGCACCTCATGCGCCAACTGCAGTAGGAAGGGCCTGTAAACCTGGGGTACCACCAACCTCTTGAGGGCACCAGGTTCAGGCTTAGTGGGCTCACTAACAAGGAGCTCACCCTCCCAATAAATCCGGAATGTTCTAGGCACTTCTCCTTGTGCCTGGGACAGGGCCTGTTTCCTCAGTCCCTCGAGAGAGTGGCACTCTCTCTGTCCCTTACAGAAGTCTGCCCGGGAGGGTCCCCCTTCAGCTAACAAGTATTGAAGGTCGGGATGATCCTCCGGGTTGAGAACCTCTCCCACAGGAGAGTCTTCTGTCTCTTCTCCCACAGGAGTTGAGTTTGGGTTTTCCACTGGACCCAGCCCGTCCGGAGCATGGATCCCAATGGGTGCTGTCGGAACAGCAGGAAGAGAAGGTGTTCCCTCCACAGAGGTGGCGTTCTTGGTCTTCCTTCTTCTTGCCTTAGGCCTCGCCTTTGGCTCGGGTACCTGACCCACAGCCAGACCCGGTATCACCTGTGACCTAGTGACTGCAGCAGCAGTCATGGTAAGACCATCCGAGATCAACCCCAACTCTACTAGATCATTTCCTAACAGAATGTTAGCAGGGACATTGTCCTGAACCAGGACAGGAAGCTTTGCTGTCTTGTCTCCAATCATGAGTGTGACTAAGGCTACAGGTGATAATTTGGGAGGCCCACCAGCTAACCTGGTGGTTCGCAGAGGAGCACCTACATAGTCCTCTGGCTTGAGCAGGGTCCTGTCCACCACTGTCATGCTTGCCCCAGTGTCTCTCAAACCAGTAGAAGGCTGGCCATTCAAGAGGACACTTCTCAAAAACCTACGGGTGTTCTGTGGGATAGTCGCCAGTACTTCTGCATACTGGTCCCAGGCCCCAAGGGACACTAAGGAAATCTCTACCGGAGCACCAAATGTGATCCCGGTAGAGGAGGGGAGGACAGTGGCCTCCACCTCAGACACGGGGTAAGGGTAGGTCAGGCTGACAGCCTGTACTCCAAGTGCCTTACCTTTACACTTGGAGTCACCCCTTTTGTGATCCAGAGCCCCACAGTCCCAACAAGCGCCAGGAGTGCGGGGTACAGTACTGGAACCACTGGGAGCCTGCTTTGCAGCAGGTGGACCACTACTCTTATTCCCACCCACAGATGACTTATCCCCACTAGATTTTTGGGTCTTGGGAGAGGACGGTTTAGGTTTACCCGACTGTGACTGCTTGTGGGACTCCTCAGCTTTCTGAGAGGCCCCCTTTTCTTTGTCCTTGTCCTTACCACTGGAGTCCTTAGGGGACACCCGGTGGGAGACCCACTTGTCAGCCAACCTAGCCAGCTTAAAGGGGTCCAAAATGTTCTGGTCAGCCACATACTGACGCAGCTCTGGTGAACAGGCTTCAGAAAAATGCTCAAAAAACAAGAGGTGGGACAATTCAACAAAAGTCTTAACTTTGTATCCATCGATCCACCCCATCATGTTCATGTGCGCAGCACTCACCCAGTCAACCCAAGACACATTCTCTCTTTTCTTAAAATCCCTGAACCTTCTAAGGTATTGGGTAAGTGTCTTGCCAAACTTGGCAATCAAAGCAGACTTCATACACTCATACTGACCCCTTTCTTCCACACTCAGCTTCAGAATACAGTCATATCCAGTTTGAGGCACTCTGCTTAACAAACACTTAGCCCAATCTCTTTTATCAACATCATGAATCGCACAAGCCATTTCAAACGCTTCAATCCATTGGAGGATATCTGAACCCTCCACAAATACACCAACCAAATCTTTCATAAACTTGGTGGCTGGGGACCTGACACTCTCACTGGTTTTAACTGAAGTCTCCACTCTAGCTTTCTCTAGCTGGATTCTCTGACATTCAGTGTCCTGGCTCTTGAGTTCAAGGTCCTTATTTCTGAGTTCAAGATCCCTATTCTTGAGCTCCACTTGTTGAGCCAACTCCTCTTTCTTAAGTTCAGCATCTATTTCCAACTTGCGGTATTCAAAGGCCAAATTCATCCTTAATAACTCAAGCTCCAAGGAATTGCTGGGGTTTGGAAAAGAGGCAGCAGGAATGGCGGCATTCCCAGAAACAGATTCAGCACAACCCCCAGGGGCAGAGTCCTCATTGGTTGCATTCCCCCCCTCATCAAGAGTTTCACCATCAGTCTGGTAGTCCACCAGGGCAGCTATCAGCTCAGCCCTAGACTTATCCACAAAGTCTAACTCCCTGGCTTCACAAGCACTCTGGAGAGCCTCCAAGCTCATCCGAGTCAATTTGCCATTTGCAATAGACTCCATTGTTTGTAATGCAGTTATCTTGTACACAACTAAACCTTAATTTAATAAAGTGCGGATATCTTTTGTAAGTGGCACGGTTATACACTGATTCTTAAAACCATAAGCATCCCACCGCTGCCACCAGCTGTGAAGAAGACCGGTGGGGGGTGTCTGTACTTCTGCTCTCTATATGGTAGAAGAGAGGCACAGAAGACCCCAGCCAAGATTCTCTATTACGGTAGCAATGGACGAGCAATCAAGGCCTAGCTTCTCAGGAGGTGATGCAGGCTGGTTCTTAAGTACAGTGTAGTCCCCAAGCCCCCACAAAGGAATGTCCACACACTGTATTGGTTAGAACACAGTCTTTATATAATCAATATTCAAGGTTATGTACACTTATCCTAATAACTCACTTTGTACTTAGGAAAATCAACAATGGCAAATATATACAATTCTAAAGTGGTACCACCCTTTGTATTAGATCTCATTAAAGTGCATCAACAATACTGTAACAATGTCACACAGATCAATAGAGTGAAACCAGCAATAGAGAGAGGAGAGAAAATAAGATGGTTGAGCAATAGGCAGAATACTGGCCCCTACCACTAGACACAGTTCTGTGTGGAGATCCCCCCACCTGGGCAACCTGTAAAATAAAGATATAGCACAAGCCCAGTTCATATATTGTTCTGCAAGTTTTATTCCCTCCTATAATGTTTTTACCCCCCCAATGTACCTGGTGGAGTCGAGTTCTTTGAAGAGGCGTCAACAGATCCTTCTTGAACGACCCCCTTTCAAGCGGGAGTCACGGATCGTCGAGAGGCGTCGAGAAGCGTCGAGGAACTCGGTGTTCGGCGACGGGGAATCGACGGCCCTTCTTGAATGCCTTCCCTTTCAAGTGGGAGACACGGGGCGTCGAACGTCCGTCGACAAACAGGGTAGAACGGCGTCGATGAGGCGGCAGCTTCGTCCGAGCGGTGCTCGTCGGCGTCGGAGCGTCGGCGTCCTGCAAGGCAGAGGCGTTCGGGGCACCTCGGTGACAATAGTTCTGGACCGCAAAGATTGTGGAGACGGAGGCCCAGCAAGGGCGTCGAGTCGTTCGAGTCTTTGTGGTCTTCGGGTGGCGGAAAAACCCACCGGCAGGTTTCTCCTCGGCGCGTTGGTCGTCCTTGACTTTCTCCGGCAGGATAAAGCGGTCGACGGTGCGACCGCTTTATCCTTCGATTCGAATGTTCTTAGGCAAAGGAGCGGACGGCTCCGGTCGTCGGCGGCACGGCGTCAAGTGGTTCCCACGGCTGGGCAACAACTTCGACGGGCCTCCAGCGGTTACACAAACCTGCGAACCCTGGTCGACGGCAATGGACTTCGACGGCGGCGATGTCCGGGTGCTTCACTTCGATCTCCTCGGCGGTCCCGTCTCGGGTCGGCAGCCTTTCGAGGGTCTGTCTTCCAGGGCGCTTCGGCGAAGATGGAGCGGTGCTCGATGGTCCCTCGGAGCACGGGAAGAGGGTGCCTTACCAGGTCCTCTCTCGGGTCAGTCTTCGACGATTTCGGCAGCCTTCGGATAGGTCGAAGCAAATGCAACAGCAAGTCTTCTTCTTCCAGCTGGACGTCGAGGATCAGCAGTTCCAGTTACTCTTAGAGTGGAGACTCAGCTCCAGAACGCTTCTGAACGCTTCTGAACGTTCCCTGAACCTTCTGAACAGTGGTGAGAGGTCCCCAGATATACTATTCTGTCTCTCATCCACACTGCTGGCACACACTCAGTAGCCAATCATACAGAGGGGCATTCATGCAGTCAGTCAGCCAATCAGGCACACAGTGCATTCAGGCCACACTCCTCCCTTTCAGACACTCACAACAAGGAATGTGGATTGGGACAAGTACCCAGCCATTCAACACTACACACTGCATTCAGGCCAGTTCCGGGCAGGGCTGTCTCAGTCTTTGTCTCTCATGCCAGAAACCAGACAACCACAACAAGGAGTGTATATTGGTCACACACTCCATTCACCCAGGTCCCACCCACAGGAGGTACCCACAACATACAGTCACTGGGAAGGCTCCAGTCAGTCTAGCTGGGCCTTCACAACAACACCATATATGGAACTTCCACCCAACAGCCAGTCAGGGGGAAGGGACAGAGTCAGGGCTTCCCAGGACTTTGGGAAACAAGGTAACAGGCAATAGAAAGCAAGAGGCCACAGGGGCTATCTTGTTTCCTATCAGGAATCAACTGATCCCAATGGCAGGGCCGTGGTATCCCAAAATGGAGGACACCCAGAGCACCTGTCAAATTCAGCATGGAGCTGCCACCAGCCCATACCCTGCTCTGTGGGCCACCCACAGGTGCCCAAAAACATACACTAGGGGCACAGGGTTGTACCCCTACCCATGGGTGCCATAAGGGTATCCCATGGGTCTGTTCACCAAACCAAAAGAGAGAGCTGCACTGCCAGGAGTCCCACATGGACTCCTGGGCAGAAAACATGACAGAACACACGATAAAAAGCAGTAAAGGACAAGGATTCAGAGGCCCTGTCCCTCTGATGCATTTCCAGCATCACAATAGCTACCTGCATTTCATGCCAGTCCGCTGCCCCTCTGCCCAGCCTTCACTCTGTCCTTGGAGGTGATGCCCCAGACTGAGTATCTATTGCCATGCCTCAGCCCCCATTGCCCACTCATCAGGACACCTCCTGGCTCACCTACAGGTCCTGTAAATACCTATTTCCAATTACAGACAAGTGTAAAATTTCTTTTTAAGAGAAGAATGATTTGCACAAAGCCTTGTTCCATTAAAAACACAAAAATGTATTGGTACCCCAGATGGCAGCTCAGATTACTTATAGTGATAAACACCGCTTTCATGGGTGCACAGGGCTGGAATGCTACTCTTGGGCCTACCTGGCTCTGACTTGAGGGCCGTAAGCAGCCCTGCCATTTACCAAAAGTGGTGTTTAATGGTAAATTGAAAACAGTTGATATCAATAACAGGCAAGGGCCATCTTGTCTACTTGAAATGTACAATTACAATGCCTACCGCAACACCATACTACATACTTATAGTCTTAGGTTATGACTTTCCTTTAACATTGTGAACTTTTTGATTTATGAAAACATCTGAATTTCTACTTGCAGAGCAAATGATGGGTCAAGCCTACAATATAGGGGGCACTGCACTGTACAACACCAACTTCACAGAGCTGCACAGATCCTTGCACTGAAAACTGTTTTTCAGAGCCTTATAATATATATTTATTTGTGTTCATCCATGCAGTTAACCATTACATTTTAAGGACACTCAGTTCACCAATGTCTTACTTCAGCGGTACACAAAAATGCTGTATTGTTGCTCATTTTATGAGTTTGGTACAAATAACTTCTCGTGACATTAAAATATTTGTATAGAATTGCTAATCAAATAGGTTTCTTTGCTAGGCAAGAACATTTTAATTCAAAACTCTGCTAATCAATTTTTGAAAACTAATGTATGCCTTGCTAATTGAGGATGCTGAATAATATGCAATAGACAAAATGTGACAGTTTGCATCTTTTGCACATGCTCGATTTGCTGCGCTCTAAGGACTGGCCCCTGGTTTCCCATTGATAGCTCCTACCTAACGGGTGATGCCCAATACCCAAGAGCATTGTTGTGTTCCTGGTCAGAAAATCCTAATTTCGAAACTTCATACCCCACTAAAAAGGTAGAGTAGGGACAAAAAAAATCCCCAAACACAGTGTGGTGAAGAGCCAAGAGATAAAGGGGGACAGAGGGAGAAACACCAGTGTTAGTGGACACCTTTCAGTCTTGATTTCTGTAAAAAAAAAAACAACATTGCCAGTGGCTTTTTGAAGGCTGTGGTCAAAATTCTGACAGAAGCCAGCTAAGAATGGCTAAATGGAGTAATCCATGGGAGACAATATTCCCAGAGAAAAAAGTGATTCTACACCGTTTCCTGAGGGACAAGAGCCTGTGGTGGGCTCTTGAGATACCTGTTAAGGATTTCAATCAAGCGGCACACGCCTTGGTCTCGGCCTAGTATACAGCGCACAACTGTAATGCTTATCTTTTTATGTTATCTAGATTCAATTTGAGATGGTACACCTCTCATATCACACCCCCTTTTCAAATACCCAGGGTCGCAATGGACCATGCACCAGGCTAGTTGGTAAAATGCAATCTTTATTTATTTATTTTAAAATTCAAAAGAAATCATACACTTTTTAATATGGGGCAGCAATCACCAATGGGATGATAATTACAATGAAAATGTGAGCAATGCACTGGGTTTAACCTTCTAGCGGAACATATACACAGCACAGCGGAAAAGGAACACTTTTTGATTTAGTAAAGATAGCATCCAAGTTAAAATTTCCCCCTGCAATGTTCCCTTAACCTACAAATCAATGATGAGTGGATAAACAGAAGCAGCAGGTAATCAGGAATAAGAAACAGGAAACAGAATCCAAATCTGACCTCACCCCCACACCCAAATAAGAGAGAAAAACGGATTTTAAAACCCTTGCAATGTTATGAAATGACACTCGGAAATGGACAAATAAATAATGAATGTCTGTTAAAAACCTGAAGCAAATATAATTCCTCACTAAAGCAACAATGCAAAGACACTAACAATCACAAATTAAAACAGATTGCAGCAAAATGACACGTTGGAAATTTTGCACTTTTTCAATTCCCACCTGAAATTACCCAAACGGTTTTTAATAAAAATGGGTGAAATACACTGATTTGGAGTGCGATATTCTAGAAGTGAAACTATGTCTCTAGCTGGTAAATTGGATGAGTTATGCAAGATATAAAAAGGTGCGCTTTGAGTAAAATGAAGCTGTGAAATAGGAAAGGAAATCAGTGGTGACAAGAACAGTTTTACTTTACACTAGATTATTCAGACTAGGCCACCAAAGATGGACACAGTAAGAGCTAGGGTTGATCCGTGACTTCAACTCCGTCATTCTAGCGCCCAACCCTGGCGGAAACCAGTCCGATCATTCGAAATAGGACTAATGGCTGAGGATTACACAAGACATAATTACTAAAGAGATGCTGCTAACACTAGAAATCAAGGGTAAGGTTGCAGGGATAATTCTGATAGTTTTAACAAGTTATCAGGATAAAGATAGGATGACTTGGAGAATGGGATAAGGACAAAGACATGATAAGCTATTGGTTTCTATGGGGTGGCGATAATACTCACAGTCCACTTTTTAGTTTTGGGATCTTTGGACTGTCAACGATTCTGGTCACTACACGGCAGAGCGCCTGGCAAACAGCTCGACATTTCTGGTCACCGGATGGCACTTCTGGACTGGCAATTCTGGTCACTGGATACTAAAGGTCAGCTGGATGGCAGGATGGCATGCAGTTAGGGGGCAGAAAGCCAGTCTGAATCAGGATGTTTCACAAAAGAATACCACAGCGTTCCCATTTGGTTATTTGGGAATTGTAGTGGGATTTGAGAATTGAGGCCTTGCTGGGAATAGGATCAGCACTGCTTGGGTTTTGCAGTGGGTCCTGGAGTAGGGTCAGCAATGCTTTGGTCTTGTAGTTGGGATCTGGAATCTGGATGGATGAAACAGGAACGCAGCACAGGAACGTCAGGAAGAGTGTGTGTGGAATCTTGTCAGGTAATCTTATTTATAATGCATAGTGACATCATAGACCATATTGCTGGTCCGGCTTAACTAAGCCCGCCTCTAAACAACTGGATTGGACAATCAATGTTGGTTGCCTCCGCTGGGATGTGTGTCATGATCACTGCTTCCAAGGAGCCAGGACCAGCCCAACGTCCTTGGAAGCAGGCTCCTAACCCTAATCCTAGGCACCAGCCGGTCCCCACTGGGACCTTTTGGACCTTGTCCTGGCGCCGGTGGCACCAGGCTCATCAAAACCATTGGTCCTGGCACTGGAAGCGCCGGGCTCATAATAGGTGTAAGGATGTTTGGGTGGACTTACCTGCAGCAGACCATGCTGCTTACTTACCAGGCACTTAGAAGCTATCTAAGAACAGGGACTACTTTCTTACCTGGGTGGGGCAGCTCCACTCCCTGGATACAGCACTGGAACTCTTCTGGAAACTGGAACTCTTTTCTTACCTAGGCGGGGCCGTGGAAGAAGACGCCTCATCACCCCAAGGCTATTTAAACCACACCCGATGGATGAAGCGTGCTTCGCGTTATTCTGCATCTGCAGCAGAACGCTCACCGAGTCTGCTCCGGCTTTTCTTCTTCTGATCCTGGACCTGCAAGAATCTACTTACCATTTCAGTATCCAGACATCATCTGCACCTGCAAAGAACAGAAACAACAGGTTAGCAAGGCAAACTTTACACGCAGCTCTTACTCACCTGATCCATCGGCTGCGGCCGCTTCGTCACGCCGCATCTCCACCTGCAAAGGCAAAAGGATTGCCATACTTACCGGCACGCTGTGGATTCCGGATTTCTTCGTTCTGCATCGCCGCCTGTAAAGACAAAGCAGCGTTAACAACTTACTGGCATTCCGCGGACTCCGGCGCTGCAAACCAACATCTGAAAGGCAAAAGAAAAGACATTAAGCAGGTATTTACTTACGTCCATCCCGCTCGTCGCAATAAAATGCCTGCAAATACTCCGGCGTCTCTTCAACACAAACTAACCTGCAAGGAAAGAGACAATTAGAGCGCTTGCCATACTTACAATCTTCCAGGCGCTTTACTTCATTTTCCATCTCAAGAGCCCTGCAATACATAAGGGAAAAGCATTATATAGAGGCTGCATGTAAACGTGCCACGCATTTAAAGACTATACAGACAAAAGGTGTCCAGAAACTCACCGCTCGTGCAGACAACGACGGTAACCATCCTCTGAATTCAAGAGGCCTATGTTTCACCAGTGAAGGAACTGGCAACGGCACCCTGCACCAGACGCAGATGGAGAGCCCAGCATTCACCTATATAAGGTGAGCACGTTGACCTGGGGGCTCTACGAAAAAGCTGGGAAGAGAGAGGGAGAGAGGGACATTCAACTACCCAGACCATTAACCCCCCATATTGTTTCACCTGCAGAAACCTCACTCTTCGAGTCCGACACACAGTGCGAAGAGGTTCGACCCCAGAAGCCAATCGAGTCCTGCACATCACTTTTCGAGTCACGGACAGCTTCCTGCCAAGACCCGCGCCTCCGTGGGAATCAGGTGAGCGTTACAGAACGCGAAGCCCACCACAAAACTCGTACCCAGGCGCAATGGAAACCTCAGACACTAATCGACTAGCCCAGTTGCTCGGGGAATTAAGAGCAGAAGTACATGCAGCTCGTCAGGAAACGAACTCTCTAAGAAGAGAACTGATAATTTCCAAAGAGCGAGCAGAGGACCTTGCTAGGCAGTTGTTACAAACGCAGGCAGGACAGACACCTTTGCCCGTTCCAGGAGGGAGTTATCCTTCTGCATCAGCTTCAAATCCAGTGCAAATCAATCTGCCCGGTAATGTGCCCTTGGCTCCGCCCGAACGCTTTTCTGGTGATTCAAAGAAATTCGCAGTGTTCATCAACCAGTGCCGCCTACACTTCTTATGTCGACCAGCTGCATTCCCAACAGACCAGACCAAGGTGGCTTTCGTGCTTTCTTATCTCAGTGGCAGCGCTGCAGATTGGTCGATCCCGTTAGTCACCCAGGATGATCCGGTTTTATATGATTTTCAGGCCTTCCAGTCCAGCATGGAGAAACTGTTCGCAAGACATGCACAAGGGCAGGCCTTGGACAATGAACTTCTCTCATTACGACAGGGTAATCAAGACCTCTTGACTTATATAGCCTCCTTCAATAGACTCATAGTGGAAACACAATGGCCCGAGGACAAGAGAATAACGCTTTTCTACAGAGGCCTGCGTGGAGAGTTCAAGGATGTGTTAGCGCAAGTTGTGAATCCTCCACAAGAATGTTCTGATTATATTGATTTAGTTGTCCAATTAGACCATAGACTACAGAACAGGAAGGCAGATCGTTCCAGATTTGATACCCGAGTGTTTTCTAAACCACAGACCTCGAATAAGGGAGCTGACACTGTGGAGCCCATGCAAATAGGGGGCATGAAAGGACCTTTAACCCAGAAAGAGCGGGAAAGAAGAAGGCAGCTGCAATTATGCCTCTATTGCGGAAACTCAGGACACTTTCTTCGGGACTGTCCAGTGAAACCAGCTAAGAAGACTGTAGGAGCCTCAGATACCTGTACCACAAAGTCAGAGCAGGGAAACGACCTCGCCCGACAAGAGTAGAGGTCCTCTTGCCGAGCGTTAAGATCTGTCCCGTGACCTCGCATTTCGTGATACCCATGGTCCTCATTAGTCCTGAACGTCCGGATCGTTTGCATGCAATTGAAGCTTACATTGACAGCGGAGCAATCGGTAACTATGTGGACCGTGAAATGGTATCAAGGATGAATCTACCCCTTGTCCCTAAGGCAGTAAAAGACGTCATCACTACTGTGGATGGCACGGAGATAGCCTCCGGACCAGTAACGCATGCCACCCAAGAAGTGACGCTAGTGAGTCAAGATGGACACCGGGAGAGAATCGTGTTCGATGTAATCAAGGCCCCTCAGTTCCAGATCATTCTGGGAATCCCTTGGTTAGAGAAGCACAATCCTCAAATCGATTGGCGAGCAAAGACGGTTCAGTTTCCAGAGTGTTTTACCACTTGTTATCCTCGGTCTGATGTTTCACTGGCGGCAATCTCTTCTGAGGAGGTTCCCAAATTACCTCCCGAATGCCAGGAATTCCAAGACGTCTTCCGGAAGGATCAAGCAAACACCCTGCCTCCTCATAGGTCTTACGACTGTCAAATAGATCTGATACCTGGAACAACTCCTCCTTGCAGCAGGATTTATGCCCTCACCGAGCCAGAGAACCTTCACCTCAGACAGTACCTGGACCAATACCTAGCTAACGGGTTTATCCGTCCTTCAAAATCTCCAGCTTCATCGGCTTTGTTCTTCGTTCCGAAAAAGGAAGGAGACCTTAGGACTTGCATAGATTACCGCGCCCTGAACCAGATCACTGTTAAAAACAGATACCCATTACCTTTGATCCCTGAACTCCTGGACCAAGTCAAAGATGCATGTATATACACAAAGCTGGATCTCAGAGGAGCCTACCACTTGGTACGGATGAAAGAGGGCGATGAATGGAAAACGGCCTTCCGCACCAAGTACGGGCTATTCGAATATCAAGTGATGCCCTTTGGACTGTGTAATGCTCCTGCTGCTTTCCAATATTTTATGAACGATGTCCTTAGAGAACTCATAGACGTGTGTGTTGTTGTCTACATTGACGACATCCTCGTCTATTCATCATCTGAAGAAGAACATCAAAGACACGTTAAAAAGGTTCTCGAGAGATTGCGTCAACATAATCTTTTTGCTAAGCTTGAAAAATGCGTTTTCAACATAACGGAAGTCGAGTTCCTGGGATTCATATTGTCGCCTAACGGAGTCCATATGGATTCAAAGAAAGTTGATGCAATTATCAAGTGGCCATCACCAACCTCTGTAAAAGGAGTTCAAAGCATGTTAGGATTCGCTAACTTTTACCGCAGATTCATTCCTGAATTTTCTCGGATAGTCCAGCCCATCACCGCTCTGTTGAAAAAGAACAAACGTTTTGAGTGGTCTTCTGAAGCAGAACAAGCTTTTCAAGACTTAAAAGCTAAATTCATTTCTGCACCTGTTTTAAAACATCCTCGCCCAGAACTTCCTTACATCGTGGCAAGGGATGCTTCTAGTCTTGCTATGGGGGCAGTGTTATCACAAAGAGATCCGGTCACACACCAACTACATCCTGTTGCCTTTTGGTCCCGCAAGTTTTCGCCTCCCGAGATCAACTATTCAATTACAGACAAGGAACTTTTGGCCATCAGATCGGCCTTTAAAGCCTGGCGGCATTATCTTCTAGGAGCCAGACATACAGTCACCGTAATGACTGACCACCGCAATTTACAATATCTAAAGACAGCCAAAGCTCAATCTTCCAGACAGCTTCGCTGGGCTCTGTTTCTAGCCGAATTTGACTTTATAATTACTTATCGACCAGGCAGTAAGAACGGAAAAGCAGACGCCCTCTCCCGGTTGGGGGTAGATGAACATTTGACCAATCCAGAACCAATACCCATAATTCCAGAACAAAGAATTTTGGGTTTGGTCAGCGCTCAATCTTTTGAAGACATCAAGACCATGGTTAAATCACTCCTAACTCCGGGCGATTTACAAGATTGGCAATTAAAGGGGAAAGAATTTTCAGTGGATCAAGACCTACCATATTTCCGAGGACGATTGCATTTACCCTGTGAGAAAATACAAAAACAAGTAATCTCCTGTTATCACGACTCTCTAATGGAGGGTCACCCTGGCATTACCAAAACCATGGAAAAGATTAAAAGACATTTCTGGTGGCCGTCATGGAAAAAGGATATTAGAGACTTTGTAATCTCCTGCGGTGTGTGTGCCCAGAATAAAAGTCGGAAGGAAAGACCAGCCGGCCTGCTACAGCCACTAGACATCCCTCCCTGTCCATGGCATACCCTGTCCATGGATTTCATCACGGACTTACCTCCATGTTCAGGGTATACTACCATTTTAGTAGTCGTGGATCTATTCTCCAAGATGGCTCACTTCATTCCCCTAAAGGGTCTACCATCAGCCTCAGTATTGGCCCGAGAATTCTTAGAAAACATCGTTCGACTACACGGTTTTCCCTCGGTTTTAGTCTCCGATAGGGGAAGTCAATTCATCTCTCACTTCTGGCGCAGTTGCTGTCGTCTAGCCCAAATTGATGTAAGACTTTCAACTAGTCACCATCCCCAAACTGACGGACAAACCGAAAGGACAAATCAAACTCTAGAGCAATATCTACGTTGCATGCTCCAACAAACTGAAAACCCCTGGAAGGATATCCTTTGGATCGCTGAATACACTTACAATAATTCGATTCATTCTGGAACAGGGAAGACTCCCTTCTTCTTACTATACGGACACCATCCTAGAACCTCTAACCTGGATCCTCCCCAAGAATTCGAAGCACCTGCTGTGGATCACTTGCACTCGGAGATCACCCGTGCTTTTAAGGAAGCCTCGGCCCATCTGCAAAGAGCTAAAGCTCAATTCAAAAGAGGAGCAGATCGACACCGTAAAGAGGCTCCTCATTATGCTGTAGGAGATCAAGTCTGGCTATCCACTAAGCACCTGCCTCTAAAGGGACCCCGCACCTTCATCCCGAGATACCTTGGACCCTATCTCATATCTGCCATAATTAATCCGGTGGCTGTCATATTGGAGTTACCTACGCATATGAAAATACACCCAGTATTCCATGTTTCCTTATTAAAACCTGTGCAACCTGAAACCCGATTGACTAAACTCCCAGAACCAGTTTTAGTAGATGGAGAACTTGAATTCGAAGTAAAGAACATCCTAGACTCCAAAATCTCCGAATCTAAGTTATATTATCTGGTTGATTGGAAAGGTTACGGCCCCCAGGAAAGGTCTTGGGAACCTTCAGAATACGTCCACGCACCTCGTCTGGTCAAAAAATTCCATCTGAATCACCCCGACAAGCCGAAACCCCCGGAGAAGACACGCTTAGGAGGGGCCTTGAGGGGGGGTACTGTCATGATCACTGCTTCCAAGGAGCCAGGACCAGCCCAACGTCCCTGGAAGCAGGCTCCTAACCCTAATCCTAGGCACCAGCCGGTCCCCACTGGGACCTTTTGGACCTTGTCCTGGCGCCGGTGGCACCAGGCTCATCAAAACCATTGGTCCCGGCACTGGAAGCGCCGGGCTCATAATAGGTGTAAGGATGCTTGGGTGGACTTACCTGCAGCAGACCATGCTGCTTACTTACCAGGCACTTAGAAGCTATCTAAAAACAGGGACTACTTTCTTACCTGGGTGGGGCAGCTCCACTCCCTGGATACAGCACTGGAACTCTTCTGGAAACTGGAACTCTTTTCTTACCTAGGCGGGGCCGTGGAAGAAGACGCCTCATCACCCCAAGGCTATTTAAACCACACCCGATGTATGAAGCGTGCTTCACGTTATTCTGCATCTGCAGCAGAACGCTCACCGAGTCTGCTCCGGCTTTTCTTCTTCTGATCCTGGACCTGCAAGAATCTACTTACCATTTCAGTATCCAGACATCATCTGCACCTGCAAAGAACAGAAACAACAGGTTAGCAAGGCGAACTTTACACGCAGCTCTTACTCACCTGATCCATCGGCTGCGGCCGCTTCGTCACGCCGCATCTCCACCTGCAAAGGCAAAAGGATTGCCATACTTACCGGCACGCTGTGGATTCCGGATTTCTTCGTTCTGCATCGCCGCCTGTAAAGACAAAGCAGCGTTAACAACTTACTGGCATTCCGCGGACTCCGGCGCTGCAAACCAACATTTGAAAGGCAAAAGAAAAGACATTAAGCAGGTATTTACTTACGTCCATCCCGCTCGCCGCAATAAAACGCCTGCAAATACTCCGGCGTCTCTTCAACACGAACTAACCTGCAAGGAAAGAGACAATTAGAGCGCTTGCCATACTTACAATCTTCCAGGCGCTTTACTTCATTTTCCATCTCAAGAGCCCTGCAATACATAAGGGAAAAGCATTATATAGAGGCTGCATGTAAACGTGCCACGCATTTAAAGACTATACAAACAAAAGGTGTCCAGAAACTCACGGCTCGTGCAGACAACGACGGTAACCATCCTCTGAATTCAAGAGGCCTATGTTTCACCAGTGAAGGAACTGGCAACGGCACCCTGCACCAGACGCAGATGGAGAGCCCAGCATTCACCTATATAAGGTGAGCACGTTGACCTGGGGGCTCTACGAAAAAGCTGGGAAGAGAGAGGGAGAGAGGGACATTCAACTACCCAGACCATTAACCCCCCATATTCTTTCACCTGCAGAAACCTCACTCTTCGAGTCCGACACACAGTGCGAAGAGGTTCGACCCCAGAAGCCAATCGAGTCCTGCACATCACTTTTCGAGTCACGGACAGCTTCCTGCCAAGACCCGCGCCTCCGTGGGAATCAGGTGAGCGTTACAATGTGACTCAGTTCAGGAGGTTGCATTTTATGATGTAAAAAGACTTCCCACAGATCTTTTTGCCAAAAATCTGTCATACCAGAAATTACACATTTGTATAGTTGTGGCACCTCAATAAATTACATAATCAGGTTACATATTTGATATAGAGCACAGCCGTCCAATCCTGCAATGCTGCAATGTGTTGTTTTGTCCTTTTATTGTTTTGTCCTTTTATACTTTTTGGATCATTTTCAGTGTGAAATATTCGGCCTAAAATTCCATAACTTTATCCATGGATGTACAAAAATGTGCATTTGCAACATGGATGCTTTTCTTGTAATCCGCAATACTTTGACATTTCTGTCCCCAAAGTGTAAGTGAATTCTACCATGTCTTCAATGAAAGCCCATAAAATCATATTTAAACTATAACATTTTCACATTTTTACAAATTCTTGCTGCAGAGATAAAAAGTCTTTAAAGTATATTTATAAAATAGTCTCTGGAAGCAAATGGCAGTCCTTTGTATGTCACTGGACCATTTTTTTCTTTCTTCAGATGCCACCAACTGTCACTTCAGCCCTGTGTGGGGTGGGGGTTCCCAATTTGATTGAAGGTTTTATGGCCCCCTCCACTTCATAGGTTAGTGTCCCAGGACTTCTATTGTCCCAGCCTGGAGCACAGACGAATGTCTCACAAGCGTGTGACCTTCTTTGTCTTGGTCAATTCAAAGTTTTTTCAAGCTAGCAATTATCACTTTAGTGTCCTGGAAGTTTATGGTGTGGCTCCCTTCCTAGGGGGAAGCTTTAACTCTGCCAACCGTAATAACCTGTTTTTGGGAGCTTGCAACTCCAGCCCAGGTGGTTTAAAACCTTTATTTTCTGATATTTGGTCCTGAATTAAAACAAACCTATGGAATAAAATAGCCCATGTAGGTATTTTCACCAGCCAAAAACCCCTTCACATTGCTAAGTAATGGCAGGCTTTCCTTCAACAGTTTACTTTTTAAACAGGCATTTTCCTCCTTTAGTTTTGCAAAAGCCCATTTTTACACATATGTTGAAAACTGCTAGCATTTCCTTTCAAATTTGACTTAGCCATCTAACTTCCGAATATTGCCTCGCAGCCATAGTTATTTTCTTCTAGGCAGTAGTTTATTTGAAGCACAGATGCCTTGGACTGATATGGCTCTGATAGCTGGAGTCTCTTTTGAACTACTGAGCTTTGATACATTTGTAAAGAAATGAACGCATTTTCTTGTGCGAGTAAAAGTGAAGATCCTTGTTGATTTTTCTTAAAGTTGGTTTGACAGGGGCTGTCATTCAGAAATCATGCCTGGTTTTGCTTAGGCACAATGAGATATTGGGCGTGGCAGGGCCTTATTAATCATAATGATTTGAGGAAGAACAGATGGAAATAGCGTCAGCAGCATTATTCTAAAGGTGGAAAGTTTCCTTTATAATGGAGATCTTGGGCTTTCAGCAAAGCAGTGCTGCCTTTTCACTCCATTTCTTTTGTACAGGTAAGAACACACTGGCACGCTCCCTTAGTGTGTCCCTTTGTTCCATCCTGCCCCTGTGTGCTTGGCAAGAAGGTGCAGCCGTCTTTTTGTTGCTGCAAAAACGCATTTTGAGGCCATAGCGCTCACAGGAGCCAGCACAGCCATTTTGCTGTTTCTGCGCACATGCAGCTTGGTGATGTGGGAAAATACTGTTGAGTGGGTCAATATATCCCACATACCGGAGCCTGAGGTGAGCTCTTAAACTGGCAAATACCATTCTTGGAGGAGGAGAAAACAATACCTACACCCTAACAATCCACCCTTGACAGACAGGGAAGACATAGATGGTCAATGGTGGAACAGCCAAAGCTGTTCACAAGTAAGGTGGACCACCCATCGTAAAAACCATGACTTAAGTGCTCAGGAGCGCTTGCAAGTTCCTGACACAGGGTGACTCACTGTGAACCACCCAGGATTGAACTACCCAGACTACAGTCAAAGTTTTTAAGCCATAGCGCTCATAGGAGCCCGCGCAGCCATTTTGCTGTTTCTGCGCACATGTAGCTTGGTGATGTGGGGAAATACTGTTGAGTGGGTCAATATATCCCACATATCCCCACCCCCAACTTCTTCTGCGATTCCAAGTCGAGGGAGAATCGGGCAAGTGGGATTCCTCAATTAGGCAAAGCAGGATCAGTCAGGTATAAGTCCTTCTTCCATCAGAGAGCAGGGCGTCACGCTCCTCTCGCTGTCTCTGGTTGGAACATGGAACGACACCCCCAGCTTTCTCTTGGATCTTCCTTTATGGTGTTGAACGATAACCCCAGACTTCCTTGGGTTTCTACTTTCCAGGTCCCTGAAGAGGTCCTCCTTGGTATGAAGGTGCAACCAGTACAAATCTATGAAAGAGAACAAACTGGTTACTACCATTTCCCACTAACTGCCCTCCAATCAGATTGACAGCAGTGGGATACGCAGGCATTCAATGACGACAATTGATAATGACGAGAAATACTCCCTGCTACATAATTATACCAAAAACTCTATCTGTTCCCTTCTGGTTCTACCTTTTCTTATTCTCATGTTTCAGGTGTCTCCTCTATTTGATTCTCTCTGGGCTGCTCAATTTGTTGCAAAGCGTGCCTAGGGTGACAACTCTTTAGCTGATTAATATGGACCCATTTCTCTTCTGTCAATTCGCCTTTGGAGATGCAGATTCTGTAGGCGACAGGTGACATTTAATCTACAATTTCAAAAGGTCCTCGCCAGCTTGGTAAAAATGTACGCTCTTTGGTCTGGTTCCTTTGGAAATTGTACAAGTAGACCCTGTCTCCTACTTGGTATTCCTTTTTGGTAGTTTTTAGATCATACTGAGTCTTCATGCCCTCTGCAGATCTTTCTAGATTCCGCTGAGCATACGCAAAAGCATGTTGAAGGTGTTTTCTTAGATTCTCAACATACTTGTGAGTTGTGGAGGCTTTGATCAGTGTCTGCTCTTGTGTTCTATAGAGCAAATGCTGTGGTAGCACCATTCTTTGTCCAGTCATCAGCTCAAATGGAGACATCTTAGTTGCAGAAGAAGGTGTAGATCTGATGGCCATCAGGACATGCAGTAATCGGATGTCCCAACTTGGCCAAGAATCTGCCACAAACATTTTTAAAATGCTCACAATGGTTTTATTGTACCTCTCAACTCTACCACTAGAGGACCAGCGGTATGCAATGTGAAGTTTCCTTTTTACCCCAAGTATCTCCCACATCTTTGTCATCACTTCGCTGGTGAAGTGACTACCTAGGTCTGACTCAATCCTTTGAGGTAGGCCAAAACGCGAGAAGATGTGATTGATCATCAGGGCAGCTGCTGTTTCTGCCTTGCAGTTTGGGGTCAGGAGACATTCTGTAACGCTCACCTGATTCCCGTAGAGGCGCCGGTCTTGACTGGGCGTATACCGTATCTTCAAAGGTGATGTGTAACACACGGCTGGCTCTTTGGGCTGGACCTCTGTGCACTGTATGTCTGACTTGAAGGGTAAGATGTCTGCAGATAGAAAATATGGGATTAAGGAACTGGGTTATTGAATGTCTCTCTCTTCTTCCCTTTCTCTTCTCCTGTAGAACCCCAAAGGTTAACGCTCTCACCTTAGGTAAGTGAACGCCGTACTCTCCATCTGCCTCGGGGCAGGGTGCTGTAACCAGTTTCTTCACTGGATAAGGGGAGCAGGCCTCTTGACTTCAGAGGACTGCTGCCCGTCGTTTACTGCACGAACGGTAAGTTTTGAGTAATTCTAATGTCTTTAAAGTCTTTAGTAATGATGTTTCTTGTTTTGCAGGGTTCCGGCGATGGCGGATGACGGGCTGAAGTGAGTTGAAGATGGAGCCCGTGTGATGAATAGAAGCGCCTGGAAGCACGTAAGTAAGCGCTTGTTGCCTGCTTCACGATGCGCTCTAACTGTCTTTTTATTTTGCAGGTACAAGTTCGGAGCGGCTGCAGGGTGCCGGAATACCCACTGGGTTAGATGTGGAAAGGAGTAATGGCACGTGAGTATTAAAGTTCCCCAATGTCTTTAAACGCACCTTGTTTTGTCTTTCAGATGCGGGATGCAGCGCCGAAGGCCTCCGGAGCGTGCGAAGAGTTGGTAAGCTTTTGTCTTTCAGATGCCGGAATGCAGTGTGAAGACCTCCGGAGCGCACGAAGAGTAGGTAAGCCTTTGTCTTTCAGATGCCGGAATGCAGCGCGAGGCGTTGGTGACAGCCGATGGACCAGGTAAGTGAAGAGCTGTCACTGAAGCCCGTAATGCTAACCTGTTCTTTCTTGTCTTTATAGGTGTTGCTGAAGACTGGATTCAGGATGGTAAGCCTTTTTCCTTAGGCCCAGGATCAGATGCAGAAGACACGATGAGCGTTCTGCTGCAGAGGATGCAGAATAACGCAAAGCAAGATTCATCCATCGGGTGTGGTTTAAATAGCCTCCTGTAGTGCTTAGGTGTCTCCTTCCACAGCCACGCCTAGGTAAGAAAAGAGTTCCTGCTTTCCAGAAGAGTTCCAGTGTTCTGAATCTAGGGAGTGGCTCCTGCCCCACCCAACAGGAAAAGTAGTTCCAAACAGAAGAGGATCAGAGGCTCAACTGGCAGGCAAGTAAGCAGCATGGTCTGCTGCAGGTAAGTCCACCCAAGCATTATGAGTCTGGCGCTTCCAGCGCTGGGACTGGGCATATTTATGAGCCTGGTGCCACTGGCGCCAGGACTGGGTCCAAAAGGTCCCAATTGGGACTGGTTGGCACTCGGAACCTGGGTTATGGATCTGCTTCCAAGGGAGTTGGGAAAACCCTGACCTTTTGGAAGCAGAGATCATGACACATTCCACCCATTTGGTAAACAAACATGTTACGGTTAACATGTACTTGTTCCCCCTAGAAGAGAGAATCATGGGCCCAATGAAATCTACTTGTAAATCTGACCAAGGCAGTGTCATCCCCCTCTTCTGGAGGGGAGCTTGGTGTGTGAGTGATGTTGGCTGAAAGTGTGCACACACAAGACACCCCTTCAAGTATTGGTCGAGTTCTTGCCCCACGTGTGGCCAGAATGCAATCTCTCACAAGATTTCTAAAGTAGTGTGAAACCCCCGATGACCGGCTGTGGCCGCGTGATGGATGTGACATAGCATCAGGCTTCGGAATGAGGTAGGGACCACCCACTGGTCACAGCCAGATATGGATCGCCTTACCAACAAACCGTCTTGGATTCTGAACATTTTTGGACATTTCACCAACACCCTGAGGTCTTCTTTCATAATGTAATCGGTATCCGTCAGAGGAAAGTTCTCATGGTCCTCAATGTGTTGATAAAATTTACCAATAATTGGATCCCCTTTTTGTGCCGTGATTAAATCAGCATCTGGGGTCTCCTTACTCCATGGGGCAGTTGAGAGTTCATTGTGAGCATTTGTCTGGGACCTAGTGATAGCAGTGACCTGGATTTCCCCCAACAGGGACTCGATCTCAAGGAGATCCCCCCTGGATGGCTCCGGTTTTGGCCAGCTGATCAGCTAGGTTGTTTCCAGTTTTGTCTGGTCCCTCTATTGTGGAATGACCCTTGATCTTCCTCCAGTAGACGGCCAGCCCACTAGAGGTGACTAGATCATCAATATTTTGGATGAGCTTGCCATGTTTAAGCAGTTTGTTAGCACATAGCATGCCCCTGGTTTTCCAATTAACCAGGTGCTCCACAAACCCGTTCCGGACATAATCTGAGTCGATGATTATGACCAGTTCGTAGAGTTGGTGTTGGACGGCAATGAGGATGGCCTGATGAACTGCCATCAACTCAGCCCCCTGACTACTGCGGGGACCGATTTTGTACCCAGCGGATAGTTCTGGGGCATCATTTACCCAGGCATTCCCAACGCCAGCCACCAGTTCCTTTTCCTTGTTGTCGTCAACATGCTAGGAGGACCCGTCCACATAAACTGTGGGTATTCCCTCGCACTTGCCTTCTTCATAGACTTTGTGCAGGGAATTAAGGTACGCCTCCATGTTGCTCTGGGACTTTCGTCCTCGAGCCAGTTTTCTCTGGCACAATCATGCAAGTCAGCCAGACCTTGCATGAGGGGACTCTTCTTGTTTTGGCCATATCTGACCTCCACAGGAAAGCCTTGCATTGACAGAATCCAGGAAGTAATTCTGGAATTACTCACATTTCCGGCCCAGATTCTGTCACTTTGGAGATATTGCAAAGGCTGGCGTGGAGTCTCCACTATGATGTGTTCCCCCTGGATGAATGGGCGGTAATTTTTGAATGCCCACACCGTTGTCAGGAATGCCTTCTCACAATCATTGAATGTTTCCTCCACAGAGGATAAAGTCTTGCTTGCATAGGAGATGACTTTACTGCCCTTGTCATGCTTTTGATATAATACTGCTATCAAGCATGTATTTGAGAACCCTGTCTCCAAGAAGAACTCCTTGTTTTTGACAGGGTAACCTAGACCAGGCGCTTGTGAGAGGCTTCTTTTGAGTTGCTTTACTGCCTCGGCTTGTTCTGGACCCCACTCCCACTTTACCCCCACCTTCAACAGATGGATCAGGGGTCTTGTGATCTCTGCGTAATCCTCAATGAACAACCTACTGTAATTAGTCAGTCCAAGGAGGCTTCTTAGCTCACACAGAGTTGTGGGGTCTTTCAGTTTTAGGAGTGCTTCCACTTTCTTCTCCTGGGAACAGGGACCCTCAAGAGTTATCTCATGCCCCAAGAAGTTGACACAGGTCCTGCACTACTGTGCCTTCTGAAAGGACAGTTTTGCTACAGCAACCCTCAACTAGATCAGAACATAACAGATTTCTGCTATATATTCCTCCACAGTTGAGCTTTCGATCAGGACATCATCTACATAGGCCAGGTTATCCCTTTCACCCAAGTGTGGCATGGCCTTACGTAGGAAGATGTTGAATTAGTTGCCGGATTTGATGTATCCGAAGGGAGTCCGGGTCCATGTGTACTGCTGCCCACCAAAGGTAAAGGCCAGCTTGTATTGATCCTCCCTACTGACAGGCATGGTTCAGTACCCATTGGTCAGATCAATGGCAGCGTATACCTTTGACCCCTGGATCTGGGCCAGCCCCTGGTCAATGAAAGGGAGAGGCCATCGGGACATAGGGACCCATTTGTTTAGCTACCTAAGGTCAGCACAGTGTCTCCACTGGCCGTTGGTTTTTAAAATCCCCAGCACTGGATTATTAAAGGTGCTGTGGACTGGACGAATTATCCCACGGGACTCAAGTTTTTTTAATAATTTCCGTGAGGGACTCCATGGATGTGAGAGGCAAGCAATATTGCTTCACAAACACTGGAGTCATTCCAGGGTCCGTGGGAAATGTTGGTGTATGGATTTCAGTGCGACCACAGTCACACGAGTCAACCGCAAAGAGATCTTGAAAATCTAAGAACACCTGTTTCAACTTTTTCTTTTGCTCCAGAGTCTCACAGGCAACAGCTAGGTTGACTCGTTCTTCAACCATTTGTCTGAAGCCTGGAAATACTTCCGGTTTTGCTAGCTCAGCTGCCTCCTCCAGCTAGGTGGAGAGGTCCCTGGTTAGAGTATTGACCTGGACAGAGGGTTTCAGGTATGAGAGGCAGTCGTGAACTGGAAGATCACCTCAACCTGCCTGATGTCACAGGTCACCTCTTCCTCACCGTAAGGGCTGGAAGAGCACACCAGGAAATTCCCCCCTTGCCGGGCGAAGATCCTGTCTGGTGGTCATTGTCACTACCACTGTCAAAGCAGTCATTGGGAATTGGTCCTATCAGTTAATTACCTAGATCCATGGAAAAATGTCGGTCATCAACCGCCATTCCAATAATGGTGCCTGCGCTTAGAGTGATACTCCCAAGTTTGCTGTTATCCATCAATATTGGAATAGTGTTGTGTGCTACATTGACTAATGGCGTTGGGTTTAACCCTAACCCGTGCTGTTGGAGATGGGCATTGAGGTGTACAGATGCGACAGGATATTTTTGCAGTTTCTGTCCTCTTTTAATTTTTAATTCAAGTGGGAATAGTCTGGTCCGTCCTGGGATGGTGACCTCCTCTACAATTTGAACTTCAACTGCATACCACAGCAATTGGGCTGACCGAAATTCTTTTTCTGAATCATCAAAGCCCATGGGATTACCCCTTAGTCAGGACTAGGCTTTGTAATTTATCAGGTTCAAATGAATGGCAAAACGATTGAGAATGTCACGGCCTAAATAGAATGCAGCAGGGATATCTCACACGACCCAACAATGATGTACTATGCTTTTGTGTCCTATAGACATTTCGAACATACTCCTGCTAGACAGGAGATGTTTGGAATTGGAAGTTTCCAGGACAATTTCCCAATTATCGATCAATTTAAATGTGGGAATGACTGGATCTTTTGGGAGCTTTTGAAACATGGCTTTGCTGATGAAGCTCTTACAGTTGTTCACGCACACTCGGTCGAGAACAGATTCATTCCCCTCATTTAACTGAATAGGGATGAACAACTGTTCTCTAACTTTCTGAATATCAGCTAAACTTGGAGCTGGTTTCCCATCACTTTTGGCTATAGAATTGGAATTTTCAGATTGTGAATTGGTGTAAAATTTCAAAGTATTTCCTTCCAGTGTGGAATGCCACTTGAAACTGGAAGGAAGGTTGATTTTCAGGAATGGAGAGGAGTTCCCATCACCACTTTGTTGTCCTACAGCAATTACTGTCACGTCAGGTATTTGATTGTTCTGGAAATGAGACTCAATATGATCAGGTTTTTGTTCAACCATGTGGCATGTGCCATTTAAACTAACATGGTTGACACTCTGTTTCCATTTTATTGGCCTATTAGTCTGAGTCCAGAGGACCTTGTTCACACAGTCTATTGGGGGGGGAAAACCTACGCAGGATGTCATTCCCCAGCAGACAGGGCGTGCCCTCTGGAGTCACGACTATGACAGCGTGTTTCACCTTATGTCCCTCAATTTTTATTTCCAAATCTGTAGTCCCCTCAACAGGAATTTCCTTCCCGCCGAAGTTTTGGAGTTGTCGAGGAAGAGGGTTGAGAGGGATCTGGTATCTCTCCCCCCTTCCTGAATTTAGCTGATCAAAGGTCCTTTTTGACAGAATAGTGGTTTGGGATCCAGTGCCCACCAGTGCCGAAAGTGTACACTGTCCCTTGCACCTGGACCGGGCATAACATCTACCCTTCTTCATCTCAAGTGGACAAAGGTAATGTGCACTTTGGCAAGCTGGGTGGTCAATTTCCTTATTTTTGACTCCGACACAGGGGTAGTTTGGACATAATTCTGTGTGAGGGTTTGGGGATCTGAAAGGAAAATGTATAATTTGGATATTTGGGGAGTTTTGGGCTCCCCTTCTTTGATTCTCGGCTGCCCCCCCTTTTTGGAGGCAGTCAACAGAATTGGTTTGTGAGGTTTGGAATCCCTCTGTTACCATTGGGTTTCCTGGATGCTCATTCTGGGGTTCCAGGATGGGCGATTCTGAATCAGTCCCCACATCCACCCAGTCTTCATTTAGATCTCTTGGGACCTATTTTTCTTTGGGAAGAGTTCCCCTGTCCCTGAAGGAGAAGATCTTTTCCCCAGAATCCTCTAAGGATTCTTCCCCTTCAAATTGGAGGAACTTCCTCCACAAAATGGGCCCTTTTGAGGTCTTTATTTCTCCTACCTACCCTCTGTTCCTTGGGTTGCAGATTTTCAGGGGCAGGAGTTTTGGTTCCGGTTCCTGGGTATCCAGGGGCTTTTCAAAAGTGAGGAATGAAGCTTCCTCTAAAGCTTTACACCTCCCTTCCCCCCGTGCCCCCTCCTCTGGAACCAGTGAGATATCAGGGTTCTCTACCCGTCATTGTTCTAGGGTACCAGACCCTTGGTTTGTGGGGTTCTGAGCTGCCATGTTCATCTGCGGGTTCTGTTGAGTCCTCAACATGTGACCCAGATCCTGTGTTAGGTTCTGGACCTGGCGCTCCAGTTGGGACAACATTCCGGCTGGTAAGGGGGTCACTGTTCCAATCTAGGTGGATCACGGGAAGGGTAACTATCCCTTCTCCCATAGTACCCTGAATATGGTGAATTTTGGTAACCCTCCACCCTTGGCCTCCCCTCTCTCGGATTGGGCTGTCTGGGTTCCTGAAATCGGGGAATGAAAGGAGGGTTGTCCTGCAGGTGGGGGTTTTTTGAGTATCGGGGGAAGAAACTTAACCCAGCATTTGGGGAATTACTGTCCTCCTGGGGTAAATTAGGAGGGAAGATTCCCGGGGCGGTACTTACCTGATTGGATCCCCCCCGGAGCTGGGGGAGTCCATACATACCCCGAGATTGGTCGGGTGCCCTTGTATCAGGGACTGATATAATCACGGTAGTTAGAGGTCCCATTAGTGGGATTACCTCCTTGACTGCCACCTGTTTGTGATTGGCCTGAAGGCCTCCTGGGTTTCTGATTTGGCTGACTTTGTGTAGGTACATTTTTAGGCTCCCCATCTCTAGATCTAAAATGGGGGCAACCTTTAACTCCACCACCTTGGAAGCAGCAGGGGTGTTGGCTGGTTTGGGGTTCTTGGCCAGATTTGTATTTTCTGCAGTTTTTGGACCTCATATATGGGGGTCGCCTGCTCTAAGACCCAGTCCAGAGATCTTTTGTCATGGAAATCCCTCATAGTGGTTTGTGCAAAAGCGCGTTTGAGCTCCTGCACAAACTCTCGTGAGGCCTGATCTTCCCCGCACTGCAGATTGTAGGCCACTTGGCGAGTCTCTTGGAGGTTTCTGTGGGCGGAAAACTGTTTCGAAAATGGCCACCCTGTAGGTGGACCATCTTGAATGGTTCTGGTACTCCAGTCCGTCAAAGAAGCTCGAGTACTCAGGGGAGAAGTTCCATTTTACATACTCTTATGCCGTTCTGGTTGTCTTTCATATGAAAAGTGTCCATCATCTGCTCATAGAGTTCCAAGTGTTCCCAAACAGAATATTTTGCGTTTTTAGGGTAGGGGATTATGAAACTCCTAATGGCCTTAATCTGCCTAATGGGGCCTTTTGTCATAACTCTGTTGAGTTTGTTTGCCTTATTTGGCTTAGTAACCAGAGTCCACTCGCTCTCAGACTCAAAAGGTGCTACTACTTGAGGTCCCCTCGTGATCATCTAGGCTCTCCCGGATTCTGTGAGCTTGAGAGGGGCTCGCAGAATGGAGGGGGCTAGTTTCTCTATTCCTATGGTGCTTAGGAGAGTAGTCTACCGACGCTTCCCTGCTCGCAGGGTTGGCAGAGTATCCCCCCACTGCCCTAATTGGGTAGAGGTCTTCAGGATGCTCTTCTTGGGCCTCATTCCATTTAGTTTTTCAGCAAATTGAACCAACTGGTCCCTTGGAAAGTATTATTTCTGTGGATCCAATCTTCCTTGTCAGACATATCAGCCTTAATGTTTGAATATCCATACAGGGATGCCCGTCCATCAATTTCTGGGGGTCGTTGATCTGTCAGTTCCATCATGCTAAACCTATTGAATTCTGCCGGCCTCATGGGTTCCGGCTCATGTGAACCGGTAGACATGAAGTTGGCAGTGTTTACAGTATTAAATGGGTTTGAGTCCTTTAGTACAGAGGTCCTTATACTATTATCAGGGGTTACCCTATCCCCCTCTACCTGTTCAGGGTTCCTCCGTTTAGGATTAAATCTAGCACCCTCTTTCTCCAACCTTGCTAGTTTCTCCTTCTCAGCCCCCACTTCTTGATAATAAGTAAAGATCTTACCCTTTTGCTCAGCTATCGAGGCTTTACTGGCCTATATGATCCGCTCTTGCGCTGCCACTTGTTTGTGGAGATCATCATTCTTTTCACATAGAGCCTCATTGTCTCTCTGCGCTTCCTGTATGGTTTGAGAATAATGAGATCATTTCTGTTGCAGGAGACTCACCTCCTGTGTTTGTGCATCTTTGGTTTGCGTGTTCTCTTGCAGAGCACCTTCTACCCGTCTGGCGTGCTCCAGTAGATTCCCATACTCTGTTTTGAGTTCATTTAGTTTTTGGAGGGCTAACTCACTTCCCTGTAACTCTGTTTTTAACTTGCTTATTTCCTGGCCTAGGGTGTATTTGTCCTGATTAAGGGTGTCCCTCTGTTCAGTCAGTTCATCCCTTTGTTTCTTGGTGGTATTGGATTTCTGGCGTTCTTGATCAAATTCTGCTTGAGAGTGGAGGTCTCCCATAATTAATTTAATATTTTCCTATTTCAATTTCTCTATCTGATCTTGTAGGGTAACTATCTGCTCTGCGCAGGCTCTATTATAATTTATTTGTTGATTTAACTTCTGTTGACTCTCCTGAAGAGAGTCAGCCCTTTCCCAACACTCCTCTTTCAATGCTTCTTTGTTTAATTTTATGACATCATTTCCAGATTCCACCTCCAACTCTTGGCTCTTCTGTAATTTTTGTTCTGCTAAACTTAGATCAGTCGGGATTTTATTTAATAGTTCAACTTGATTCTGCGCAAGACTTGTATTTTCCTCATGCTTTTCCTGCATCACTCCCTTGTGGAGATACATCTAGGCCGCAATTCTAACAATTTTTATTTGCTCCTCTTTCATTTTTGGGGTCATATGTAGCTCACTCAAAGCTTGGTTTAATAGGCCACCATCCTGCCATATGTCCAGGTTCATGGCAGTGAAATGTTGTTTTATTTCTTGTTGCCAGACCTTTTCATCCTGTTCTGGCCACTCACCTCTGACAAACAGCTTGTGCAGAAGGTGCTCCCTAGCCATCTTGATTTCTACTACAGTCATTTTGGACATGTTCTTTCTTTATTAACTGATGTATTTACGCAAGGCTATCTGTATTCTGTTGCTTTTCTATCTATTTTGGGGTTCATTTTAGTTTTAGTTTTCTAGACCCAGGCCTGGTACTTAGAGTATATGTTTTTGGGAGGCACGTGTACAGTGTAACACAGTAATCCAACCACACAAAGTATCACTGCTCTGCAGATTAATCTGCTGTGCTAGACTGCACGGGTGGTAACCAAACTCAATCCCGGACTCGAGCCCACAAATTTGTTAAGGATTTCAATCAAGCGACACACACCTTGTTCTCGCCCTAGTATGCAGCGCACAACTGAAATGCTTATCATTTTATGTTATCTAAATTCAATTTGAGATGGTACACCACTCATACCACACCCCGGGTCGCAATAGGCCATGCACCAGGTTGGTTGGAAAAATGCAATATTTATTTATTTGTATTAAAATTCAAAAGAAATCGTACACTTTTTAATATGGGGCAGCAATCACGAATGGGATGATAATTGCAGTGAGAATGTGAGCAATGCACTGGGTTTAACCTTCTAGTGAAACATATACACAGCACAGCAGAAGAGGAGCACTTTTGATTTAGGAAAGATAGCACCCAAGTTAGAATTTCCCCTTGCAATGTTCCCTCAACCCACAAATAAAATAATCAATTCCGAGTGGATAAACAGAAGCAGCAGGTAATCAGGAATAAAAAACAGGAAACAGAATCCAAATCTGACCCCCCCACCCCAAATAAGAGAGAAGAACAGATTTTAAATCCCTTGCAATGTTATGAAATGACACTCAGAAGTGGACAAATAAATAATGAATGTGTGTTAAAAACCTTGAAGCAAATATAATTCCTCACTAAAGCAACAATGCAAAGACACTAACAATCACAAAGAATAGATTACCAAAAGCATACAGTTTGAAAATGATTTGAAGGTTTAAAACAGATTGCAGCAAAATGACACATTGGAAATTTTGTACTTTATCAATTCCCGCCTGAAATTACCCAAACAATTTTTAATAAAAACGGGTGAAATACACTGATTTGGAGTGAGGGATAGAGGTATATCCCAGGGATATTCTAGAAGTGAAACTAGGTCTCTAGCTGGTAAACTGGATGAGTTATGCAAGATATAAAAAGGTGCGCTTTGAGTAAAATGAAGCTGTGAAATAGGAAAGGAACCAAGTGGTGACAAGAACAGTTTTACTTTACACTAGAGTATTCAGGGTAGGCCACAAAAGATGGACACAGTAAGAGCCAGGGTTGATCCTTGACTTCAACCACGTCACCTCAGCGCCCAACCCTTTAGAAAAACAGTCTGATCACTCAAAATAGGACTAATGGCTGAGGATTACACAAGACAAAATTATTGAAGAGATGGCGCTAGCACTAGAAATCAAGGGTAAGGTTGCAGGGATAATTCTGAGAGTTTTAACAAGTTATCAGGATAATGATAGGATGTCTTTGAGAATGGGATAAGGCCAAAGACACGATAGGCTATGGGTTTCTATGGGGTGGCGATTATACTCACAGTCCACTTTTTAGTTTTGGGATCTTTGGACCGTCAACGGTTCTGGTCAGTATACGGCAGAGCGCCTAGCAAACAGCTGGGCAGTTCTGGTCACCGGATGGCACTTGTGGACTGGCAATTCTGATCACTGGATACTAAAGGTCAGCTGGATGGCATGCAGTTAGGGGGCAGCAAGCCAGTCTGATTCAGGATGCTTCCCAAAAGAATACCACAACTTTCCCCTTTGGGTATTTTGGAATTATAGTGGGATTTCAGAATTGAGGCCTTGCTGGGAATAGGATCAGCACTACATGGGTTGTGCAGTGGGCCCTGGAGTAGGGTCAGCAATGCTTTGGCCTTGTAGTTGTAATCTTGTTGGATGAACAGGAACGCAGCGCAAGAAGGTCAAGAAGAGTGTGTGGGGAGTCTTGTCAGGGACTCTTATTTATAAAGCATAGTAACATCATAGACCATATTGCTGGGCTGGCTTAGATAAGCCTGCCTCTAAACAACTGGATTGGACAATCAATGTTGGTTGCCTCCCCTTGGATGTGACTCAGTTCAGGAGGTTGGCATTTTATGATGTAAAAAGACTTCCCACAGACCTTTTTGCCAAAAATCCGTCATACCAGAAATTAAACATTTGTACGGTTGTGGCACCTTAATAAATGACAATCAGGTTGCATATTCTATGTAGAGCACAGCCGTCCAATCCTGCAATCTGTGAGACATTGTTTTATCCTTTTATACGTTTTTGGTCATTTTCAGTGTGAAATATTCGGCCTAGAATTCCATAACTTTATACATGGGTGTGGATGATCATAAGGGATGTATGTACAACAATGTGCATTTGCAACATGGATGCTTTTCTTGTAATCCGCAATACTTTGCCATTTCTGTCCCCAAAGTGTCAGTGAATTCTACCACGTCTTCAATGAAAGTCCATAAAATCATATTTAAACTATAACATTTTCACATTTTTACAAATTCTTGCTGCAGAGATAAAAAGTCTTTAAAGTTTATTTATAAAATAGTCTCTGGAAGCAAATGGCAGTTCTTTGTCTGTCACTGGACCATTTATTTCTTTCTTCAGCTGCCACCAACTGTCACTTCAGCCCTGTGTGTGGTGGGGGCTCCCAGTTTGATTGAAGTTTTTATGGCCCCCTCCACTTCACAGGTTAGTGTCCCAGGACTTCTACTGTCCCAGCCTGGAGTACAGATGAATGTCTGACGAGCATCAGAACTTTCTTTGTCTTGGTCCATTCGAAGTTTTTTCAAGCTAGCAATTATCACTTTCGTGTCATGGAAGTTTATGGTGTGGCTCACTTCGTAGGGGGAAACTTTAACTCTGCCAACCGGAATAACCTGTTTCTGGGAGGTTGCAACTCCAGCCCAGGTGGTTTAAAACCTTTATTTTCTGATATTTGGTCCTGAATTAAAACACACCTGTGGAATAAAATAGCCTATGTATGTATTTTCACCAGCCACAAACCTCTTCACAATGGTAGGTAATGGCAGGCTTTCATTCAATAATTTACTTTTTAAACAGGCATTTTTCTTCTTTAGTTTTGCAAAAGCCCATTTTTACACATGTTTTGAAAACTGCTAGCATTTCCTTTCAAATTCGATTTTGCCATCTGACTTTCCAATATTGCCTCGCTGCCATAGTTAATTTCTTCTAGGCAGTAGCTTATTTGAAGCACAGATGCCTTAAAACTGACATGGCTCAGATAGCTGGAGTCTCTTTGGAACTACTGAGCACATTTATAAAGAAATGACTGCGTTTTCCCGTGAAGTGAAGTGCCTTGTTGATTTTTCTCAAAGTTGGTTTGATAGGGCCTGTCATTCAGAAATCATGCCTGGTTTTGCTGAGGCACAATGAGATACTGGGCGTGGCAGGGCCTTATTAATCACAGTGATTTAAGGAAGAACAGATGGAAATAGCGTAAGCAGCATTACTTTAAAGGTGAAGAGATTCCTTTATAATGAAGATCTTGGGCTTTCAGCAAAGCAAGGCTGCCTTTTCACTCCATTTCTTTTGTACAAGTAAGAACACACTGGCACGCTCCCTTAGTGTGTCCCCTTGTTCCCTCCTGCCCCTGTGTGCTTGGCAAGAAGGTGCAGCCATCTGTTTGTTGCTGCAAAAATGCAGTTTTGAGGCCATAGCCTCTCAAGAGCCAGCACAGCCATTTAGCTGTTTCTGCGAACATGCAGCTTGGTGAGGTGGGGAAATACTATTGAGTGGGTCAATATATCCCACATACCGGAGTCAGAGGTGAGCTTTTAAACTGGCAAATACCATTCTTGCAGGAGGAGAAAACAATACCTACACCCTAACAATCCACCCTTGGCAGACAGGGAAGACATAGATGGTCAATGGTGGAACAGCCAAAGCTGTTCACAAGTAAGGTGGACCACACATCGTAAAGACCATGCCAGAAATGTTCAGGAGCTCTTGCAAGTTCCTGAAACAGGGTGACTCACTATGAACCGCCCAGGATTGAACTACCCAGACTACAATCAGTTAAAGTTTAGGAAAGCTCGGCTCAGAGTAGTTGTTTGTGTGCATTGCTCTCAAGTGAAGTAGTTTTCTCTGAACCTCTTCTGGTAGGTCATACGATGGACACAGACCAGTTTTCTGGCATGTTTAACAAGTGATTTAATTAAATGATCAGAAAAGGTGTTTCTATACCTATTCTATGTGTTTCCCTACCTAACAAAACTAACTAGTGTGCTTGTTGTCAGTAGTGAGGTCCAAAAAGTAAATAGTCTGTCCGCCATCTAAAAGCAAATCTATACTGGCCCTACCACGAAGATAAAACAACAAAAAGTGCATGAGCATGACTCCCTTCCCATGGTTAGACTTTTCCAGCCCTAGTTACTGATTCAAAGATAGTTCTTGGCTATTTCTTGGATCAACTTGTCCAGTTCCTCTCTGAGACTTTCCCACCATTCTGGTGTCCCTTTTCCTTCTGTAGATAAACTTCATCTCCCCGCTGTGTTTGGGTTTTGACCTCTTCGTACTGTGATTTCTTGAAGTGTCTCTTTAAAGCTCCCTTTTTCCAATACTTCTGGGGAACCGAAATCCTTCTTTACAAGATCTTGGTTCTCTGTATTCCTCTGGTTCACTACTTCCTCATGAATGACATGTTTCATATCAAGTTTGTCTGTCTGTTCAACTTTCTTTTTGGGATGAATATAGTAGCACAAACAACTATGCTTGCCACTTGGTTCAGTTACTGTCTTGTTGCAATGAATAAAACAGGTTGCACTGTAATTCTCCTTCTTGTGGGTTTTTACTATTCACTGGGACGAGTAAATTGAGTTCCTGAGTTCTTCTCACTCATATGGACCCGTGTCCACTCACTGGGACAAGTAGACCAATTCCTGTAGTCATTCTCACGCTTATGAATACTTGTCCACTCATTGAGACGAGTAGGTGGAGTGTTCCCCTGAACCCTGTATCCTCTCACAGGTCTCCTGCTGCTCCTGTTACCTTCTTTCCCACAGACCCACAGACTGGGTCTTTCTCCAAGATCGGAATGACATAGTGGCTCAGACTTTACACTCAGACTCTTAATGGTTTTTCTTCATGGCTTTGCAGAGTTAACACTGCAGCGGTCTCAGTGTGGTTTCTGAACTGGACACTCCACCTTACACGGGTCATGTTAGCGCTCACTCGTGTATCCTTCACTTCTGGTTCTCTTCTACGACAGAGGATCACCTGGTTCCTGTCAGCTTTCACCTCTTAGCTGATTCAAACTTCCCGGGTTTTACACACCTTCTCTATTCCTTCCATTTTTATGTTAGATTTCTGGGTCCTCCCCAGCGCGGTATTAAATTTCTTTTTATCTTTCTGTTGAGCATTCTATCTTACTCGTTCGTTCATCCTTGTCACAGTTTGGCTGGATCCATTCATTGAGCGATTGGCATTAATCGCTCACCTCTCTTCCTCTTCTCAGTAATTTGATCAGACATTTCTTGAAGTTGAATATTGGGTCCACTGTTAGAATATCACACAGTGACTTGTTCTTATAGAATTCATGAAGCCTGGATGTTACTGGCGGCCCAAGAAAGGGTTTCAGGGAGTTTGTTGACTGAACGGATGTCCTTTAACCAAAAAGGGGAGTCTCTCCCTGTGAGGTCTCGCATACCGCTACCCCTAGGGGGAATGATGCGTAGCAGGCTCACCTCCCTAGCCTCACAAGGAAAGGCTTCCCCCTCTGGGGAGAAGTGAAGAAACCCTGCGATACGTCACACTCTACTCTTACTTTAAGATCTATCCCTGTTTTGTTGTAACTACTTACTGATTTGATCCTATAAGCATTACTCTAACCTCTGTGTTTTGGCAGGAATAATAGCTATACACACCTTAATGGTCTCTACTCTTCTACTGATCTCTTGACCTGGGAAATGGGTCGACAGAATATCTTCTGGTAAGATCTTCACTCATTGGATGGTCAACAATGGATGCAGCAATATAGTTGGACCAGCGGAACCTTATCCCTAAATCAAATTCCATGAACATTCAAGACCTTTTTCAGTTACTTTTAGTGTCTGTTGTTCATTGAATATATACCTTCTGAGATGCAAAGTTGGGTATGACAACATCCTAAACATTTTAAAAAATCGCTAAACTCATGTGCTAAATGGTTTGATGTGACAAAGGAAGTGATTACTAGATGCTTTTTTCAAAATGGAAATTTTATTCAGTTTGAGGTGTTTGCTCATTTATAGATTACTGCATTACACTCCAAAAACATCTTCATGTCAATTGCTTATTATCATAACACTGCATGTACATGTTGCGGTCAATCCTTGGGTGGGTTTGTTTCGAATCGTCATTTCGTTCAATGCCATTAGTGTTGTATGTAGTCTGCGCACATGAACTTTAAAAAAGACAACAATGAATATGAAAAATTAAAGTGGTAATCACTTCTTTTGTGACACAATAAACTCATTTAGAATATTGTATACAGTGCTGCAATTTTGAGAAGTGTTTTTGTCCTGGAAGCAGGAGCCATATGAGTTTGGAGTTCATGTGTTAAATAAAATGTGCAACCAGCCACAATTAGCCACACCATCGCAAACTAATTCTTGAGGAGGCTAGGGAAATATCTGGAGCCTACCAAAGAGCAAATGCAGTAGTGCTACAAAACCGATTGGATGACTTATCTGGCAATGAATAGTCCCAGTGGAAGACATGAACCCACAAGAATCTATATAGAGCAAGCAGTTGGTACAAACAGAATTAACCCAAGGGACAATGATTGACTTCCCATGGAATGAAGGTGCACTGTTGTTGTTTCCCATCAGAAAATCAATATGTTGCTTATCTTACAGAGAGCAGAGCCATATCCCCTTAAACCATTTTATGAGAAAGATGGAAAAAAATATTGACGTTAATTTGATGGTACAGTTCAGTCACTCAAGACCCCGTGAGGTTTAATCCTGTCATCTTCGATATTTTTTTTAATTTTATTTATTGAACATTTGTATGGCGCCTACACAGCAAGAAGTGTTTCGAGGTGCCGCAAGACAAAAAGGGGAGAGAGGGGCAGAGAAGAAAAATCACAGTAACGGTCATACCAGGCCTTGTGACATTTGGATTGGGCCAGTGCAGTAACAAGAAGTGCAGGGGGAGATCGGGGAAGGGACAGTGGGAGGAGGGAGTAGTGCAGGGAAGCAGGGAGGGGAGAAGTGCAGGAGAGGGCCCAGGGACTCACCAAGTGCAAGCAGGGCCCAGGAGGGCCAGTGTTTGGGGAAACCAGGGGTGGGGGTCAACTAGTGCAAGGGCAGAGAAGGGCCAGACTCTGTAAGACAGTCAAGGGAGGGTGCCAGAGGGCAAGTGCTGGTAAAGGAAAGACTGGTTGAGGAGGGCCTGGACCCATTAAAGCTCATAGGGGAACAAGGTAACCAGTGGCAGGTGGAGACTAACAAGGGAGGAGAAAATGGAAGGAGGAGGGGAAAAGGAAGGTCTTGAGAAGGTTCCGGACCTTAAGGAGATCCGGCTCAAGTCAAAGAGGGGCAGGGAGGCCATTCCAGAGGGAGGCTCCTGCCAAAGTGAGAGATCTACCCTCCAACTCTCTGCTTGGAAAAAACGTCTGATTTGCAGAGAGATGGAGCTAGAGGACCGAAGGAGGGCACTAGCAGTCAGGTATTTAGGAAGAGAGTTGAATGTAGTGTGGTCCCAGGCCCCAGAAGACCTTGTGGACGATGCAGAGGGTCTTGAATTTGCTGCCTATATGTTGGGAGTCGGATATTCCAACACGTGCAGTACCAGTAATGATGCCCGTACCACAGAAAATCATGGAAACAAGGTATCCATTAAGGAAACTTTATATGAATTCACAAAGAAAGAACGGCCTCTTGGACAAAGTCCCAGAAGAAGTGTGAAAATGATGAAGGAGAAGACTGGTGACGTTGTGCGGAGTAGAAGATGACGCACCTGGAAAAGATGTACCAGGCAGAACTATATAGACATTCTATAAACTCTGAAAAGAAGATGGTAAAGATGAGCAACATTTCGGCCTCGAGATGGAGATACTCATGCTACAGAAACGCTGAAGAATATTTAAATCAGTTTACACTTGTACAGATGCAGTAACGCAAGTAGACAAAGTAATCTTAAGGCTGGCTACGCAGTGAATAGTTTTGCGGCAATGCACCAATGTATAATACATAGGAATGCATAGAACCTGGATATTCCACAGTGCACTTTAAGCAAGGCCGAAACCCGTGATTGGAAAGAGATTACAGTGTGGCGTAGATGGAAAATTACTGATGCCGAGAGAGAAATTCAAGAAAGGCTTGGCTGGCCCAGCACTAAGAAGACAAGATCACTGTGAGCCTGGGTAGCCATCCAGTAGTTATAATGAACATAAGAAAGAAACAAACTTCGGTTTGAAATAAAATGGAAAAACACTAAAGGCGTCAAGAGTTCATCATTTAATAGAATTAAATGCTGCAAAGGGCTTGGAACTGCGGTCTCCCAGTCACATGGTCAGATTAAAATAGACTTTGGGACGGCAACCAGGGGGCGCACAGATGAGAGACACAGGTTAGAGCCTCCCCGTGCCCGTGACACTGAGATAAACCCGGTTGGGAAGGCTGCAGCAGCGTATGGAGTACAAGAACAGGTTAGCCAGATTTGCATTCTCTTGAGGACACAACAGCGATCCCTCTGACCCCAAGACGACAATGGCGGCAGACATCCAAAACTCAATGGTCACCAAGGGAGACATTGCTGCACTTTTGGACGTAATAAGGGGCATGCACACCTACATTGGGAACAAGGTGGACAAGATCACCAGCAGAATGGACAAAATGGAGGACAGACTCACGGAGGTGGAGCACAACCAGTCATCCCTCGACACCATTGAAACACAGATAGACGTTCGTCTAGGCGAAATAGAACGCTGAGAGGCAGACCTTGGCCCGAAGATGGATGATTCTGAAAATTGGGAGAGGAGGAATAACCTCTGTTTTTTTGGGATTCCGGAAAGAGAGGGCGAGACTGAAGGTGATCTGAAGAACACCATCCATCAAGTTCTGAAGCAGCACTTTAAGGTTGATTCCACTGATGCCACTAAAATTGAAAGGCTCCACAGGGCCGGTGGACCGACAGGAGTGACGAGCGTCTGTCTTAGTACGATTTCATAACTATACGGACAGACAAACAATTCTCGAGAAAGCAAAAACAAGCGGTGCAATAATGCTGGTCACGGCGCGAATCACCATATTCCAGGACCTTTCATCCTTGATCCTTGCGAAGAGACGACAATGCCTACCTCTGACCAAATGGCTGAAAGAGAAAGGAACACAATATAGATGGGGCTATCCATTTTCGATCACGTTCGAACTTGACGGTCAAAAGCACAAACTTATCAGGGACTCACAAATCAACAACGCCATAAGGGAGCAAGTGGAAGGTGAGGAGATCTCTTCAGACAACCAATCCCGATCTGAAAAGAATGCGGGATGGCAGACCAAGAGGTCACGAAGTAGAGTACCAGGCGCCAAAAAATTCCTCAAACTTAATACACCCTCGCCCAACGCATCGTGAGGATACGTCACCTTCATGCTGCGCTGACTATGGGTGAGCATACTTGCATAGACTGACCGGTTGAACGGTCAACGGTGATAAAAGAGGTATCACCCCCTACGTCATAGGGGCTTTCTGAAAACTGACATGCATATTATAAGGGGCCCGACGGGAGGAGGTACCCATTTTTACTGTCTTAGTTGAATATAGCATTCAAAGTTCATATTGTTAAGGTTCATTTGTACATGACCAGTTGAAGCACAGGGGGTACCCGATAATGTGATTCAAAGTGAAGGCGTTAGGTTTGGAGACCCCATTGGTGGCTCAGACTCACCTGGTGAATAGAACTGGAGAGACTGGGCGCCTCAAGGAATCAGGGGCTTGGGATGGTGGGGCTCCGGTATTCAGGGGCACACAAGGGTAAACAAAGGGGGATTGATAACAATCCCTTTAAAGGCCGAAATGGTTCAGACAACAATAGATAGTTTGGGCATGCATGCTACACCAGGTGCGCACAGCAGGTGCAAATGCACGCACGATTCACAAACACCTTACATATGGCGGCAATAACAGGGATTCACAAAAAGAATGCACTTTGCATATGCACACTAAATATCAAGGGCCTAAATTCACCTACTAAGAGATCCTTGGTTGCTAGAGAATTCCAGAGGTCTAACATTGACATTCTTTTTCTTCAAGAGGCACACGACCAAAGAGGCAGTGAGAAGACAATCCCCAGCAACATTATAGGTGGCATTTAGTGGAGCTCTGGTATTCTTAAAAAGGCAGGAGTGGGTATCCTAATACAAAAGGGGCTCCGCATGACGGTTATGAAATCCTGGGCTGATATAGAGGGAAGAGCACTACTGATTACAGGATCTATCAAAAATATGACTCTCACCCTTGCAAACATCTACACACCCAACCAGGGGCAGAAGAGATTTCTCCACAGAATCACAGATAAGATACTTGGCATGGCACAGGGCCACCTAGTCCTAGGGGGAGATTTTAACACCTGGATGAGCAGCACACTAGACAAGCAAACACGAGATGATGCACAGAACCCACCTCAGGCACAGGTAGAAGCTGAAATCAAAACAACCTTGGAGCTACACGGCCTTAATGATAGTTGGGGTTATCTCCACCCACTAGACAAAGGCTTCACCTTCCACTCCATCCCTCATGGCACCCTCACGAGAATCTATTACATATTCATATCGGGCGGCCTGTTAGGAATACTTTGTACCACAGACCTTCACCCCATCACGTGGTCAGACCACGACATGGTTTCAGTAGACCTGGACTGGGATGGTCTTGCACCCCGGCATTCGAAATGGAGATGCAATGAATCCCCATGGAAAAACTCGGTCTTTAGGGAAGAGATAGAGAATGAGATTAAACAATTCTTTATTACCAACGACACAGGAGAAGTTACAAAGGTATCGGCCTGGGAGGCAGCTAAGGCCACATGGATTGGTGTCCTCATCATGGAAGGGACCAGGAAGAAAAGAGCGTTCCCTCATAGAAAAGGGCCTCAGGGAGAGGATAGGTACAGCCGAAAAGCTTGCACAGACCTCCCCCGACGATAAGTCTAAATATCTCTCCGAGGCCAAAGAATTTAGGGAGGAGCTGAAAGCACTCGAACTGGAGAAAATTGCCCAGAGCCTACAATTTTTCAAACAAAAATGTTATGACAAGGTGGAAAAGGCTGATGCCATCCTAGCGGCCCAACTGGGCAAACAGAGATCAGAAAGGTGGGTTGACACAATAGAGAGCACAGACCATACCCTTTCAGTCACAGCCGAAACCTCTGCAGAAGGGAATCAGGAGGCATTTGCTGCCTTCTACGAAAATGTATATACCAATGACCTGCCTCCCCCCACACAGAGCATCGTCACCTACCTTAAGGAGTTGTGCCTCCCCTCATTGTCTAAAGTAGAAGTGGAGGTCCTTGACACACCCATCAGGGAGGAAGAGGTGCAAGACGCCATCAAACGTCTTAAGATAGGGAAGGCTCCTGGGGATGACTGTTTCACCCCAGGATTCTTCAAAACATTTTCCACGCTCCTCACCCCCTTCCTAGTAACCCGTTTTAACGACATCCTGGAAACAGGACAGGCGCCCCCATCCTTCGCACAGGCCCTCCAGTAATTATGAATAAGGGTAGGGGACCCTAGAAATTGTGGCTCGTATCACCCCATCTCACTCCACAATATCGATGCCAAAATATATGCTAGAGTCATAGCGGCTAGATTGGAGTCACACCTACCGAGATTAATACATCCCGATTTGTTACGGGATTTGTTACGGGACGTCAGAGGGCGGAAATGATGAGAAAGACGCTCCACCTGATAAACGAAGCGCAGAAGGTGAAAGGAGACACGACACTCATGTCGATAGACACTGAGAAGGCATTCGACAGGGTGGCCTGGGACTTTCTGGAACCTCATAGGAGTAGGCCTGGGACCAAGGATCCGCCGAGGTATTAAAGCAATATACTCATCCCCGAGAACCTCCGCAGAGGTGAATGGCAGCTGTTGCAGGTGGTTTGAATTGAAAAGAGGTACAAGGCAAGGCTGCCCGTTGTCTGTGATATTCTTTGTCCTATCCCTTGAACCGCTTGCCCAGAAATTGAGGCTGGATAAGAGAGTGGAGGGAATCGCAGTTGGGGAACGAGAATATAAATTGGGCCTATATGCCGATGACATACTCCTACACGTAACAAACCCCTTAAGGTCCAATCAATAAAAACTGAATAAAAAAAAAGGTCAAGCTACCCCGAAACCGAGAAGATACTCCCTTTATTTCTCAGGCGCAGAGAGCCTCTACAAGGCCGAGTTCAAAGCCTAACTAACTGGCAGACTGCAAGAGTGATGATAGATGTGGGGCCAATTGGAATAGAGGCATGATCACGCTGATGACATACTCCTACACGTAATGAACCCCTTACGGTCCATCCCAGCAGCAATAGAGGTAATAGAAACATATGGCCATCTGGCAGGACTCAAAATAAACACTGGGAAATCGGTCCTTCTCCCGGTAGATAAAAGTAGAGATGCTGAGGTGGAGCGTTTTACACCTCTAGGTATGGAAATTAGCCTAAACATGCTGTGATGCTTGGGTATTAATGTCACCAGAGTGCTGAAAGACCTATACGAGGCTAACTCCCCCCCCCCTCTAACGTTGGTCATGGAAAAGGACATTGAGAGATGGTCTAAACTTACCATTTTGTGGATGGGTCGGTTAAACGCCATCAAAATGGTGATCCTACCGAATAATTCTCTATTTATTTCAAATGCTCCACATTCAACTGCCTAGTGAATACTTTGCAACCACTAGAAAGTCCCTCTTAAACTTCCTATGGCAGAATAAAAAGCCCAGAGTCCCCAGAGCATTACTCCACCTTCGCAAGGACAGTGGGGGGTCTCATAAGTGTGATGTATACAGCGCTAGTAGAAGTGAATAAATCCCCATCCTACAAACAGAAAAATAAATGGGAACACGTGGCTCCAAATATGCAGGAGAACAGTGAAAACATCCATAGCATGTCAGTACAAATTAAACAGTATTAAATTACTGTATAGATGGCAATACAACCCGGCCAAACTTGCTAAGATGTAACAAGGAACTAGCCCTTACTGTTGGCGGGGGTGCAGAAATAAAGCTGATTACTGGCACATGGGGTGGGGGTGCACGGCTGTACAGGCATACTGGGATGAGGTCCTTCGCTGGATAAAGGAGCTAAATGGGGAGGAAAGGGAGAAACAGCCGCTTTTGGTTCTGTTTGGTCTGGTAGAAATAGACAATGCCGTCTCCAAATTACCAAGGATGATCCCCGCGCTACTCTTGGCCATGAGGACATGTCTCACTGCCCCTTGGAAAAGGGACACCCTCCCAACAAAATCGTCAATGTATAAGAAAACTCTAATTGATTTGTGAATAATGGCCGCAATATGATAAAGCATAACCTGAAATGCACCAGTAGAATGTAACGATGGGATGAGAGAGAAAATGCCATTTTACAATGTGACAATGAGACTGAACCTGAAGTGATAAGTGAGGGGGTGAGGGGTGGCAATATGTGGGTCAGGTGAAAAACAGCACATGATGCAACAATGTAACATGTTTTTGTTAACTCATGACACATTTTAAAACTATTCTAATTCTCTGTTCTAAATGTTGCACCACTTTTTGTTGATGTTTGATATACAACTTTGAAAATCAATAAAAACTGAATAAAATAAAATAGACTTTGGGTCGAGCTACACCGAAACCAAGAAGATACTCCCTTTATTTCTCAGGCGCAGAGAGCCTCTGCAGGCCGAGTTCAAAGCCTAACTGACTGGCAGACTGCAAGAGTAATGATAGATGTGGGGCTTATTGGAAGAGAGGCATGATCACGCTGACCGTCCATGCACCTGGAATGCTAGCCTGCGTACTGCTAGCATGTGGAATATTCCAGAGAGGTGCAAAGGTGTAAAGGCAATAGTAGAAGGCCATGTATCAAAGAGCCCTATAGTTTGTATAACCAATGAAGTGTTGAGTATTACAGTGACACGAAAGATGATTTGCACTCGGGATTGGCTTAGTTGCCCACCCGACAGTAGAAACATAATCACTTCCCCTGTTAGTATGGAACGTATATGTAGATGTTCCCTGAAATCCCATCACATCCCCAAGTAAGTTTTTATAGTTTGCCACGTAGTGTGACATCACTTATGATGAGTTTTTACTATAAAAGCTTTGTTTTTTATGAAATGCTCCGAGAGAAATCGAGCGAGTGTCGGATGATGTCCGTTATAACTCACGGTTTTAGATTAACTGCAAATAAAACAGCACCATTTTGCAAACTTCCTGAGTCGGTTTGATTATTGATGTTTGAGTAACTTCAGTATCCCCATCCATCTCAAAATATTGCTACCTCGTCTTAAAGGGCCATAGATCTATGGGTTCACGTGGTAGCAGAGAGAAGATGGTTCGAGGTCCGTCGTCAGCCTCCCACTAAGTGGATGGTTTATAGTCATAATGTAGAAAAAGAAATGTCGACTTACAAAAATGTAGAAAAAAAAATGTAGAAAACAATGTCGAAAACCTATACATATAATGAAAAGAGTCAATTTTTAGAAAAAAAAAATGTCGAAAAAAAAGGTCAATCTATTAGCACTATCAATAAATAAATAAACAAGAAGAGTATCATTTACTAGGGGGGGTCCCCCCAACCCCCCTCACCCAACACCCCCCGGCTACCGCCCCAGCCCCCCACCACCCTCTCACCCCTCATACTCAACACATTTTAATTATATATATATTTTTTTTTTTTTCGAAAACATTCCAAAAAATGTAGCAAAAATTCGACATTATTGTTTTTCGACATTGTTTTCTAAAATAAAAAAATAAATAAAAAAATAAATAAAAAAAAAAAAAATCGACATTTTGACTTTCTACATTATGACTGACCACCTAAGTGGATGGTAGACATTTACAATGAGCACCAGGCGTCCTTGATTATGAGCAGAGAGATCAACTTCCACTGCAAGTACATTTTCTGTGTTAGTGATTGCAAACATGCGCGAGTTCATACAATGATTTACCCAAACAAGCAAGCCCCCCTAGGGCTCCCAGTCTCGCCATGCTTGGCCTTAATTTGATAAATGGTGTAACCATCGATTACTATCCCATCCATCAACCATGATTCCTGTACCAAGAAGATTTGATTGTCAAAATACTGAGTGAGCCCCCGGCCTCCAGTAGGTGGGTAAACCCGCGCGTATCCCAAGATAGGATAGAAGCGGATCATTCCTGGCTCGATAGAACAACAGGCAGGGATTCTGCTAGCCATTTCAGTGCAGCCTGAATGTCAGACATTTGCACCTTGCCAGTATTAGGGGTAGTATTTTTAGTCAGGAATGAAGCAGAAAAAGTAGTACCCACTTTAATACTTGGCAGGTTTATGTCCTCACTTTCACAATCAGCATCAAGTTGGATATCAAGATTCTGTAAAGGATTGTTATAGCACCATAATAGAGTTACTGTCCCCTGGTTTTTACAATGAAGTAATGATGTATTGGCGTTTGTAGCTGGCAGAGGTTGGAAGAAGAGAACATCTACATTAATTAGGACTCTGGTGCATATATTGAAGCAGTGGAATCTGGTGCATATATTTCAGAAAGGTATATCTAATTGCCCATGACTCCCTGTCTTTTTGGTCTAAATTTTTAAACAGGATTTTGCCATCCATCCTCAAGTGTTGGTCATTGGGTTTATCAATGCACACATTAGACTTGGATTTATACCTAGTTTTAGATTTCAAGGTAAAAGTACTATGGGCTCAGCTTTCGGGACTATAAGATCCACTAAGTCTGTGAGATTAGCAGAGTATATTGACCCGTTGATAGCTATAGCTCTGTCAGTTTCTTGATCTTCAGTAGACGGACATAACCATTGATCCAGGCCCCCCCCCTCATGCTTTTTGTAGCAGGCGTTTCTGAGCACGGACCACTTTCTTTTGTTGCAAGGATACCATTTCTGACAAATTTGGTCCTGGTGCACTTGGCCAGTCTCCTCTGCTTCCTGGAGTAGAAGACTCCACTCACATCACTTGACACCTGAACTTCAAGTTCCACTAGATGGGGAGTCTCCCTTTATGTTTCATCCAAATGAGTGGTCTTATTTTGCAATGCTACACTCTCAGTCACTGGATCAGCCCCCAAATGAAGCGCATGATTTACCTCCTTACGGTTAAGACAGAGTCCGGAGTCAGTGCTTTGGTGCTGGGATACAGTATCGAAGATCCGCCCAGAGTTTTAATAAAATCTTAAGAGCAAATTGCATGGTAGACAGTGATGATTGAATTATATGCAGAAATACTCTGTTCCGTGCCCTAGAGTGACTTATGTGGTGATGAGTGGAAAAGCAGTTTAGAGGAGCCAGATAACCTATCAATATCTTTATCCAGGCCCCCACTATCGTTCTCACGCAGCACCTGAGCTTCCACTGTTATGGGAGTCTCTGTTACTTCCTGGGGCACTGGTAGCGGAGCCGTCATTTGCTGATGTAATGCATAGGCCATAATAAGTAAGGAATTATGTTCTAAACCTTCAAAGGATGTCCAACCCCACTCAACTGTGCTTTAGCACTACTAGACTGAATAATACCACATTCCTCAACAGCCACAGTCATTGCTTTGGGCGCTTCTTTACACACCGGATAGAAAGTCTGTGTCTTCCATGTTGGTATTCCCACTCTCCGCAAGTCAAGAGGTTGTCATAGACGTATGAAACCTTATTCACTGTCAAATTGGAGTTAATTTTTGCCCCACAGAGATTGTATTTGCTCATATCATTACACTTTTTAGGACACATTTGTATCACTCTTAGCAAGCTCAGCTAGATAATCCAACTGGGACCAAGTTTTCACAATACTAATAGTGGTGAGTGCTTCCAGCGACTCACCACAAGTAAGGTTGGAGGAAGAGGAACTTGTTCTGTGATTTAACAGTACAGCTGTAGACTAAACGGAAATAATAGTCAGAACCTTCCGGCCACAACGCTATCAAGCCTAAATCCAAGGATAGAGTTAGGGGAAGGCAGAAAACCGTCTCCAAATGCCATCAATGAAGCGCAGCTGAAGAGAATATGAAAAAAAAGCAGTTCAGGCTGCGGCTGGCTATGGTCCCTACTAATACCGGGCACCACACTCCAGCACCCACTTCAGAGTAATAATTAAAAAAACTGGACTTACATCTGCCCAACGAGGCTGTGGATTTGGGTAAACTGCAGCCCGTCAGGTTACAAGCAGCAAGGAGCTGCTGTGGGCGAGGGCGAGAGAGACCGCTCAGTCGGAGAACCAACGCGTCCGGCTCAGGCAAGCCAGAATAACTCAGAAGCAGTAGTGAGAACTGCTGCTGTGTCACAGGTGTCTCCCCTGCAAAGCTGCCACTGCACCTGAAGCAGGGAGAAGGCCCGGCAGCACAGGGGCTTACTCAGCAGTTCACCCCTCTCCTTCGTTTAGCTTTGCTCGATCGATCTCGCCCTCCAATCCACCACTTTCTACTAGAGGAAAGTACCTAGCATATCAAGCCACAATGAGTTTAGAGACGGGGACGCAGGAGGAAAAATAGCACGTCTCACACAGCTGCTTCCTAAACAGGATATGATGCTTACAATTCCCGGGTACCTAAGAAAGCAAACAGTTTATGTCACAGTAATATATAAGAGGCATAGCATGTAACTAGATACAGGGGCGTTGCTAGGGGGGGGCTAAGGGGGCTATAGCCCCTGATCTTTTGGTTGTAGCCCCGGATAGAATCTCAGGAGCTACAGCCAAAAGACTAGCTAGCCCCCAGTCCCAACAGTTGCGACATCAGCTTAGCCCCGGGTCTTTTCCAGACTTAGCAACTCCCCTGACTAGATAGACACAAACCGTACGATAAGCCAATTGACAAACACAGACAATATATAATAGGCACACGGTATTGGGATAGTGCCCAATAAGACAAATATATTGCGCATCTGTGCAGTCGCCAAAGTATGAGCAGAGACTAATGAACCATACACAGCCTAGAAAATATCCACCTCCAGGTTAGCAACATTAAAGAAATCAGTACCAGATGTCAACACACCTATGTCTTTTTGATGCTGTTTATCTTAAGTATTCAGCAACTTGGCTTTCAATAATCTCAATGCATCCGACACACAACAAATAATTTCTCTTTTGCACAGCTTAAACCGAATTAAACGAAATGGAGCTATAAACCAACTAGTACAGATACGGAAGACAAACTAATTGGAAAAGGACCTGCTGATAACAGACGTACATCGTTTTGAAACCACAAGGTATTTGTATTTATTGATTTATTAAGTGCCTTAAGCCAAAGCGCTGTACAATTGAACAACATAATACATAAACAATATAACAGTTGAAGCAAATACATTATGAATCAATCAACAAAACAGTGAAAAGAGCAATTAACTGAAGGGGATAGGTAGGGAAGGGGAGAGGGAGTGGATAGGAGGGGAATGGTGAAGAATGGTAGGAGGAGGGAAGAGGGAGGGTGAGAGGGGGGGCAGGAGAGGGGGGGAGATAGGGGAAAGAATAAGGAGGGGGGAAAAAGGAGGGGAGAGGTGTTTCAGGGAGGAGAATGGAGGAGAGATTTAAGGGAAGTGCGGAATGAGGTGAAGGTGGGGGTAGAGCGGATAGCAAGAGGAAGGGAGTTCCAGTGTAGAGGTGCTAGGAGTTGGAAGGAGCGGAAACGGGAGGAGGCACATAGGGAGGGAGGTACAGTGAGAAGGAAATAGCCAGCCGAATGAAGGGAACGGGAGGGAGCATAGAAGGAGAGAAGAGAGGAGAGATAAGGGGGAGCGAGACCATGGAGAGATTTGAAGACAAGGCAGAGAAATAGAAATTTAAGTTGGGAGTGAAAAGGAAGCCAGCCAAGGGAAGAGAGAGAGGTAGAGATGGAGTCACGGGTGGTAAGTAGACAGAGGGTACGAACAGCAGAGTGGTAGACGGATTTAAGAGGGGCAAGATGAGAAGTAGGAAGTCCAAGGTATTGCATTTGTCAGGTTACACCTATCAGAACAGTACATAATCATACCAGTATATATCAATGATTACACCACATATTACCAATAGGTAGCACAACAGGAGATTGACATCCTGAGATGATAACCACTGGAAGACACTAAACGCCTATAAGAATGACTCTTTTTGCCCTACAACTAAAGATAAGGTAACCCTACCAACCCAACACAACTAACCAGTTACAGGCAAAATAGAATTACAAATAGAATTAAAGGTATTTCTAAAACTGTCAGGCTTATACTTGGGCCCTTAGTGCTGAGACCTGCTGACCTTACCCTACCCATTATTATAGAGATACGCTTTTGTATGATTTACATGCTACTATAAGAATGTACTAACACTGTGCTCATTATTATTTTTTCTTTGCCATTTTGTTTACTTTTGTTAATTTTCCTTCTTTATGTTTTCCTTTTATCCCCATTGAATTAATCTGAATATCATACATATGATTTTTTTGTTGCATGATTACTGTTTTCTTGTAATTTATCAATCTCTCCTTTCTTGTAACCTTGGAGACTGTAATCCTATTAGCCTAACATAGTTACAGGGAATGTATATAGGAATTACAATTTTCTCACTTAAAACTACTAGAACTATATAAGCCAAATTGCCTTGAGAAACCTTTTGGCCATAGAGTTGGCACAGCACACTGAACGGAAATTGGAAAGGCACCAAGCCACTAATTTACTAAAACACCTAAACATCTTTGTCACCAAATGTAACTTCCACAAAATGCTTAAAAAATAAGTTTGTAACAGAAACGTCTGCTTAAGAAAGCAACTACCCAATTGTCTTTTTCATGTCGTCTGTGAGAAGTGCTTACAATGTGGGAGCTTGCTTAGAAACTTTACATTAAGGCCAGGGCTGCGCTCTCTTTACTGACCGAAAGGTATCACACATTTTTAATATAAAGCGAATTGGTGGCGTCGCCAACACAATCTACCAACCACAGTATATCCTAACTCCTCTGGATTGATATTCTCTCTTCCAAAATAAGTGTTCTACTTTACTTGAGTGCTGGACAGTTTTTATCACAGATAAAGTGTAACATGGCAATGAAATGATGTTGAAAGTATCTTGAGGCATTGACAGAATCGAGAGACTGTTTATGTCTATTCCTTCTTTATTTTGGATTGCAGTACGTAGAAAGTCATGCACGTCATCCCATGGGTATTCTGTACAAATTAAAGTAACAAACCATGTGGGGGCGAGGGGGATTAGGTTCCTTAACTTATAAAGTGCATCCATCAGCATGATATAGGAACCAGCATTTCATTGCACCATGCTTATCTGTCAATAGATTTGCAATACTTGATTGAAACACTTCATCTTTTTCTTTTATCTTTTGAAAGAGTTGAGTAGCTGACATGTTTATCTGTGTTGTTTTTAGTGTGTTTGGAACTCCGTAACAGAGTTGCTAGTTCGCTTTGAAACAAGAGATGAAAAATGTATTCAACATTTTGCCATACCCTTGGATCTTCAGAATACATTTGTAGAGAACGATATTCAGAGGCATTGATTTCTATGGATCTTTCATAGTGTCTTCCTCCTTTTCCTGTAGGAAAGAGTAGTGGAAAACAAAATGCTTCTAAACTTTTTCCACATATACTCATTGGTGACCCTATGGCTTGACGCATTTGATATGTTTCTAATGCATCTGGTGTCTCTGGAATGTAGTGGGTGAATTGTATGCTTGTCTAGAATGTTGTTCACAGTGATAGGATCAACACCTTCAAATTGGTCAGTTTGTGGTGCAGCTTCATATATTTGGGCTGTTTCTTTTACCTTTTCTTCTATGTTTATATCTTTGTGGTATTCATTGTTTTGTTTAAAATACTCTAGGGCTTCTTTAACTTTGTGTATGTCATGGCACGAGGACCTGCACTACAACCCAGCCCACCCCACTAATGCACCTGCTACATACTTTATGCAACACAATCGCTTGTCATTAACTTCAGGGCTGCTACCGGCACCCAAATCAGCCCGTCGGGAGCTCCCTCTGGCCCCAAGCTCCTTACTGCGACACTCACTGGCCTCTTGTTGCAGACGGAGCTTGCATCCTGTCACAAGTAGAAACTGTATACAGGCAGGAAAGCCCAGCCTGTCCTCAACAGAGACGCATCCGAAATCACCACATTTTTACTGTTTTCACTGTGACCGTGATGCTGCCTCCAATGCAGAGCTATAAAACCTCTGCTTTTGCCTATATTCCGCTCCTTGCACCACATAACAAGAAACCGGCGACTCCAATGCAGAACCTCTAAAGAACCACTCTGGTCACACCAACGCCCGCTCGCAGCGAGGAATGCACTTCTCAGAATGCGCACCTCATTCTCCCCAAACACCTGCCTCACTAACTTGTCCCCTACTCAGGCCACCTCCAAAAATGGACATACTCGCCTTGGACCTCGCACTACCTCCAGCCGCAAGGGTAAGCTCCTTATTCCGAGAACTGCTTCTAGAGGCAGCTCTTTGCCTACTTGCAGCCTGTTACTGGAAACAAGCGACCCCCCCCAAAGGGAATCTCAGCCCACACTCCTTGCTACTAGCCTGAAGAGAGTAGCATCCAATGCCATAAACACCTTATCCGCTTCAGCTCCATACCTAGTTGACTCTATTGAACATGTTACCTCATGCACTATTCCAACGGCAAACAACCCTGCCGCTATTCCTGCCAACCATGTTTCCCATGCATTTAGCCTTGTGATGTTACCTAACAACCTTGCCATGAATGCTAACCTTGTTTCCCATGTATTTACCCAGTGATGTCACCTTACAGCCTCGCCATGAATGCTAACCATATTTCCCGTGCATTTAGCCCAGTGATGTTACCCAACAGCCCTACCTTAAAAACAAAAAGTCCTTCAACTGTTGCCACACCTATAGGACACAGCCCTGCCTCCAATTGTGTTAGCTCTAATACCAATGCAGTCTATACTGCTCTACTAACAGATAGTCTGTGCACAAAGCGCACCACAAATCCTACCCCACACCCACAATAAATCAACCCATCCCCCACCAGGAGATCACTAACACTGGACACCATCAGCCCCAGTGACCCCCACAGCAACCCTACCGAAAAGGCATCTGCAATGAATTGTGCACTTATCAAAACATGTTCCCCAACTGGCCACGCTCTCAACATCTACGACCTCCTCACATCTCGCAACCTAGACGCCCGGGCCATCTGAGAAATGTGGCTTCACAAGGCCCCTGGTCCAGCCTTATGTTACGTTATGTTATTTTGCATTTATATAGCGCCTTATATACCATTGGTATGATCTGAAGGCGCTGGTAGATTGAACGCCCTTGGGAACTGAAGTTCAGATCAGTAGAGAGAGTCAAAAGGTGCGTGTGAGCACCAGGTATGTGTGCAGCTCGTGCAGTATTCGTGTAACAGCTGCTTCTTAGCAGTAGGTGTGGTGGTTGAGAGATAAATGATAGATCAGGAGTATGTGTTAGTTCTGGCAGGATTTATCCAGACCGGATGTGGCTGCGTTAAGCCTGAGGAGAACGCCTGGCTGGGTTGTGTGTAACCAGCAGTGTTTAATTAGGGTGATGTGGAGTGAGTGGCGGATGTTGATAGGAGAACAGTTATATCGAATGGTGTCATAGTATCTCTGTGTTCTAGTTGAGTGTTGATGTAAGGAGAGAATAAGCGTGGTGGTATGATATGATGGGTTATATGTCCATCCGCTCTATACACTCATCCGCTCTATATATTTGCTAGGTCTGTACATTCATCAGTTCACTGCATTCCAAACCATACTATATACGTCACGCATTTCTATGCGCTTCAGTCCGTTCCTTGCACTCATATCCACTCCATGCACCCCAGTCTGCTCACACACTCCGATCCGATCCACGGACTCATGCATTCCAGCCCGCCCTGCGCGCTCCCATTCGCTCTGCGTGCTCCAGTCTGCGCCACGCATGCACTCTTGTCTGCTCCACGCATGCACTCTTGTCTGCCCTATGCATGCACTCCTGACTGCCCATGCTCTACGCATTCCACAGCTGTACGTACTCCTCCATTCTACGTACTCCTCAGTACTGGATGCAGTCTGTGCTCGTTCGTTCTACGTACTCGTCCGCTCTACGCAACACGTCCGTTCACTCTGGGCGCTCGTTCGCTACAGGCACTCATCCGCTTTATGCCCTCACACGTATTATGCATTCATCTGTTTACGCGCTCACCCCCTCTACGTGCTCACGCCCCCTACGCACTCGCCCCCTCTGCGCACTCGTCCCCTCTGCGCACTCGTCCCCTCTGCGCACTCGTCCCCTCCCCACACTCATTCCCTTCAAGCACTCGTGCATTTCACGCATTCGGCAGCAATATCCTGTTCTATATGTTCATCTCTACATTCATCTGTTCTATACCTTCATCTGCTCTGTACGCTCGTCCCCTCCACGCGCTCGTCCCCTCCACGCGCTCGTCCCCTCCATGCGCTCGTCCCCTCTACGCGCTCGTCCCCTCCACGCGTTCAGCTGCAATATCCTGTTCTAAATGTTCATCTCTACATTCATCCGCTCTGTACACTCGGCCACTCCATATACTCGGCCGCTCCATACACTCGGCCGCTCCAAACACTTGGCTGCTCCAAACACTCGGCCGCTCTTAACACTCGGCCGCTCTTAACACTCGGCCGCTCTTAACACTCGGCCGCTCTATAAACTCATCCGCTCTATACACTCATCCGCTCTATATATTTGCTAGGTCTGTACATTCATCAGATCCAACGATCTACACACTCTCCACTCTTCCGTATTCATCCGCTATCCACACTCATCCGCTCTACATATTCATCCGCTCCACTTACTCATCTGTTCAACACATCATCCGGTTTACGCTCAATCGTTCTGCACATTCATCTGTTTTACGCACTCCTGCATTCTACTCGCTTCTGTGTATTTACGCACTCATTCGCGTTACACGCTCGGCCACTCTACACACCCAGCCGCTCTACACACTCATCCGCTCAACATGTTCATTCATTCTATACACTCATCCGATCTACATATTCGTTCGATTTCCACACTCATTCGGACAATATAGTTATCTGTTCTTCCACTCATACATTCTTCCACTCAGCGTATTCATCTGTTCCACCTGCTTCATCCATTCTAACTATTTCATCCACGCCATCCACTTAGTTCACTCCACAAGCATTCTGTCAATTTCAGGAGTTTAAATCTCTTTACTCTTTCCGTATGACTTGCTCATATTGACCATTTCACTGATTTGCTCTGCTTTATTCGATTAATTCTGTTTGTCCTTCTAGTTTATATTAGGGGTTATTAGCTGTCAATTTCTCGCATCAGGTAGTTTCTTGGATTGGTGTCATTGAGTTGCTGTTAGTCCGTCTGGGTTAGTTTGGTACGGGTGGGTTTTAGGGAAAGAGCCAGGTTTTCAGCAGTTTGCGGAAAGACGTTAAATCCTCAGTTAGGCAGATGTGGGGTGGGAGTGAGTTCCATAGCGTGGGGGCCATGGCTGAGAGTGATGATCCTCCTAACCTGACTGAGTTTGTCTTTGGAATGACTAGGAGGCCGGCTGAGCTTGATCTTAGGGTGCGTGGGGGGTGATAGGGTTTTAGCTTGTCTTGAAGATATTGAGGTCCGGTTTTATGCAGTGCTCGATCAGGAGATGCATAAGGTTTTGAAAGTCACCCTTTTGGCTACTGGAAGTCAGTGCAGCGTCTTAAGGGCTGGGGAGATGTGGTCAGTTGGTACGCGTGGACTCTGAGGTATAGGGGGTTTGCGTAGTCCAGTCTTGATATAACGATTGATTGGACTGCAGAGAGTCTGTTGGGAAAGGAGAGATAAGGAAAGATGCGCCTAAGGGTTTTAAGGTGGTAGTGGCAGGACTTTGAGACGTTGTTGACTTGGCGCCAGAATGTTAGGTCAGAGTCAAGGGTGCATCCAAGATTTTTCACTGAGTTGGAGGGGGTCGGTGGGTCACCCATGTCAGATGGCCAGGGTAGTGGGTGCAGAAGAAGTTCGGAGTTGCCACATATCATAATTTCCGTTTTGGAGGGGTTTAACAAGAGGTGGCTTTGGGCCATCCAGAGTTCTATGTCAAGGAGGCAGGAGGCCAGGTCAGGAGTTGGATTTTGCGTTCAGGAGCTTTAGAATTAGTTGAGTGTCGTCGGCGTAGTTGTAGCACAGGATGTTGTGTGAACGTATTATTGGTGGGAGGGTGATCAAGTAGAGATTGAACAGGAGGGCGGATAGCCATGCTCCTTGTGGGACTCCCGTGTCGACTGGTCGGGCGTGGGAGGAATAGGTGGAGAGTGTCGTTATTTGGTACCTATCTTTGAGGAATGAAGCTATCCATTTAAGAGCGGTTCCACGAATTCCTAGGGAGTGGAGGCGGTCTAGGAGGATTGAGTGATTGATTGTGTAAAATGCGGTGGATAGGTCAAGAAGGATTAGTGGGGCACATCCCGCGGAGTCTGCCGTCATTTTAAGGTCATCCGAGATTGATGTTTGGGTGGTTTCAGTTCCGTGACGAGCTCTGAATCCTGACTGGGCGGGGTCTAGGAGATTGTTGGCTTCGACAAAGGCATTTAGTTGGGAGTAGGCAGTTCGGTCAATCAGTTTATCCTTAGCTGTCCCCCCAGGGTACACTATATACCGAAAAGACAGACTAAATGCTAGAGGAGTAGGAGTTGCCTACCCTATTAGCTAAAGACTCCCTATCAATTAGACCATTCAATACCTCCCCAGAGGAGAATGGGGACATTCTCTCACTTAAGCTGTGCACCTCATCCACCAGTACTACTCACTCCACATTATATTTGATTTGATTTGATTTATTGATTTATAAAGCGCCTTACACCAAGGCGCTGTACAGTGGAACAACATAATACATAAACATATAAACAATATAACGGTGGAAGCAAAATTACAATATGAATCATTCAACAAAACAGTGAAAAGAGCAATTAACTGAAGGGGAAAGGGGGAATAGGGGAGTGGGACTGGGTAGGGGGGGCGGTGGTGGGTTGGAGGAGGGAAATGGAAGGGAGAGAGAGGGGAGGTGGGAGAGGGGAGAGAGATAGTCAGGGGAAAGAATAAGGAGGGAGGGAAAGCAGAGGGGGGTTTCAAGGAGGAGAATGGAGGAGGAGGGATTTAAGGGAAGGGCGGAATGAGGAGAAGGTCGGGGTGGAGCAGATTGCGAGAGGAAGGGAGTTCCAGTGCAGAGGCGTTAGGAGTTGGAAGGAGCGGAAACGGGAGGAGGCACAGGGGATGGAGGTACAGTGAGAAGGAAATGGTCAGCGGATCGAAGGGAACGGGAGGGGGAGTAGAAAGAGAGAAGGGAGGAGAGATAAGGCGGAGCAAGACCATGGAGGGATTTGAAGACAAGGCAGAGAAAGTGAAATTTAAGCTGGGAGGGAAATGGTAGCCAGCCAAGGTAAGAGAGCGAAGTAGAGATGTAGTCACGGGAGGTAAGGAGACATAGGGTACGATCAGCAGAGTGGTAGATGGATTTAAGGGGGGCAAGATGAGATGTAGGTAGTCCAAAGAGAAGAGAAGAGCAATAGAAGAGGCGGGAGAAGATGAGAGAGGAGATTAAGAGTTTGGTAGCGTAGAAAGTGAGGGAGGGATTTTGCAAATATTGAAGAGGTGGTAGCGACAAGTGCGAGAAGTGAGGGAAATATGTTGGGAGAAGGAGAGAGAGGAGTCAAAGAGAACGCCTAAATTACGAGCTTGGATAGGGAGATTAGAGGGAGGAAAGTGAATCAATGGGGGAGGAGAGGGAGGAGGAAGAGAGTTGGAGGGAAAGAAAAGGACTTCGGTCTTGTCGGTGTTAAGAGAGAGAAAGCGGGAGGACATCCAGTTGTTAATGGCAGTAAGACAGGAAGAGAGTTTTTGGTGAATGTCAGTTGAGAAGGAGGAGAAAGAGAGAAAGAGCTGAGTGTCGTCGGCATAGAAATGGTGTGAGATGCCAAACGAGGAGATAACAGGGGCAATGAGGGAGGTGTAAAGAGAGAAGAGGAAAGGACTGAGCACTGAACCTTAGGGTACACCGTAATCAAGAGGATAGGTAGGAGAGGTCCGGCCACCCCAGGATACAGCAAAGGTGCGGGAAGAAAGGTAAGAGGATAACCATTTGAGAACAGAGCCTTTGAACCCGAAGGAGGAAAGAGTGTGGAGAAGGAGGGGATGATCGACAGTGTCAAAGGCTGCGGAGAGATCGAGGAGAATAAGGATAGAGGATTGCTTGGCATGGCGAGCAGAGAGGAGGAAGTTAAGGATAGAGGTGAGAGCAGTTTCAGTGGAATGTTTGGGACGGAAGCCAGATTGGGAGGGTGGTAGTCACAGTTATATGACGCCCACTAGGACGCCAAATCTTAACCTTCGAAGAAAACCTCCTCCACATCATAGGAGATAATATCAAAGCCTCTTCTCATCCTTCCCTGTAGGATATTTAGAAGTTCTACCCCCCCCTTTCAACATGACACTTTCCTACACTGTGACAGACAACAGACTAACACCAGAGCCTGAAACGTCCCAAAACAAGTCTGGCAGAGTCAGGCAATTAACCATAACTACGCACACCTGACGGCCCTTTCCCTTCCCCACAGTGTCAAGGAGTTCCCCCCTTCTCACCTGAGTCCGATCTTTGCTGGATTTCTTGGTCGATGCCTTCTTGCGGACGGATCGGGTCTTGAATAAGGCTGCACGAGTCTCTTCCGACTCCAGCGTGCGTTCAAAGTTCCGGGATGCAACGATCCAGGAATCTGGGAAATTAAGAGTGCGCTACTCAGCACACCAGTCCAGGAAGCAAGAAAGAAGGGAAAGAGTCTTGGAATGGGGTTGGTTGGGATAGAACCAAGGATAACAATACCGCGAGCTACAGAGCACACGTCTGGTCGCTACTTCGCAATAGCATTGAGACACGCGGAGCTGCAGGAGGTGTGGTCTATTAATAGAACATGCTACGTCCAACGTGTAGAGCGAGTAAGGTGTTTCACGCTGGATGGCCATGTTGGGAGTACCAGGGAGTGCAAGCCCTGTTGAGACAAGGACCAGGAAGTCCAAAAGGGACGCGTTCTGTAGGTCATGACAGCATTCCTCCTCCGAAGACCCGTTCCTCCAGGTTTGCCCGGGTGTATGAGGTGAAATCTTCTGAGCAGTCGAGGATCTTGAGATTAGAAAGTGGTTCCCAGGTTCTTTCACTAGGAGGATATCCCTTCCATTCAACCAGGTATTGAAGCTGACCCCGTTTATACCTGGAGTCGCAAATTCGGGACACTTCATATTCCAGTTGGATGTCGACCAGCAGAGGAGGGGGTCTACAGGATTTCCGGGAGGATTGGATGTAGGGTTTTAATAAGGATGTGTGAAAAACTGAATTTTCTTCCAGGAGTCCGGTAGTTTGATCCGGTATGAGACTGGATTTATAATTTCCTTGATGGGAAATGGACCATAGTACCGAGGGGCCAATTTGTTTGGCCGTAGATATCGGGGTAATAATTTCGAGGACAACCAGACTTGATCACCAATTGCATAAGGAGGCCCTGGTCTTCTTTTGGAATCTGCATACCTCTTAGTCTGTGTTATGGCCTTCTCCAAGTTTTCTTTGGCCTCCTGGTGTACGTTGATGAGGGTTTCGATCCAGGAGTCAACAGTAGGTACCGGTCTAGGATGAGGGAGAACAGAGGGTAGAACCGATGGATGGAAACCTTGGCTACAATAAAAGGGACTGCTCTTGAGTGCAGAATGATCGGAATTGTTGTAGGCGAATTCAGCCACGGGTATCAGGAGCGACTAGTCATCCTGAACCTTGGTGGCGAAACATCGAAGATACTGTTCCAAGGTCTGATTAGCACGTTCTGTGGCCCCGTTGGTTTGGGGATGATAACCTGATGAGAGGGCGCGTTGGATTCCCAAAATGCGACAGATGTTTCCAGAATTGTGAAACGTATTGAGGTCCTCGATCAGATATGATCTTGGAAGGAAGTCCATGCAGACGGAATATGTGTTCCAGGAAGATTCCAGCAAGTTCGGACAAGGATGGTAGCTTACACAGGGGTGTAAAAGAGCCATACGAGAGAACAAGTCAATGGTAACCATGATGGTCGTGTATCCTCGGGAAGGTGGTAATTCCACAATGAAGTCCGTAGCAATGAATTCGATGGCCTTGTTGGCAGTGTAGGTTGCAGTAGAAGACCCGCCGGTCTCTTGTTATCATGTTTATTTTGACTACATATAGTACAAGCCTTGATGTACTGCTGTACATTGGTCTTCATTCTAGGCCACCAAAACTGTTTTTGTATGAGGCGGAGGGTGTTGGTTATGCCACGATGTCCGGAGTGAAGGGTATCATGACAGAGGTTTATTATTCATTGTTGTAATTTCTGTGTAGGAATGACCAGTGCATTGTCCTTAAATAAATATCCTTCCTTGACTCTTAGGTTCCATTGATTCTTCCTCAAAATATCCTTCCAGAGATCAGAGGATTGGGTTTGCACTCAAATTTCTTCCAGGAGATTGTCTGCTTGAGCTACAAAGATTGTGTGGGGACACATCTTAGGATAGGCCCTATCTTCAGTAGCTACATAGTCAGGATGTCGAGATAAGGTGTCAGCAAACAGGTTTTGTGATCCCGGAACATGAGTGATGTGGAACTGGTACTGGGCAAAGAAGTAGGCCCAGCGCACCTGATGACTGTTCCTACACTCCAATGACTGTAAAATTTGAAGATTCCGATGGTCCGTGCGGACCTGAACTGGATATCTAGCACCCAGAAGTAGATGTCGCCATTCAGTGAAGGCTTGGCGGATGGCTAACAGTTCCTTTTCCAGGACGGAGTAGTGTGTCTCACTGGGAGTCAGGGTTCGTGAAAGGTAAGCAATGAGGTGTTCCAGTTTATCCTCAAATTCTTGCTTCAAGACCGCTCCTATGGCATAGTTAGAGGCATTCGTTTCCACTAGGAACGGTCGATTTATGTCAGGTTGGGCCAGGATGGGGGCTAGCGTGAACTCTGCCTTTAAACGTTGGAATGCCTTATCTTGCGGTGTAGACCAGATAAAGGGGGTGTCTTTCTTCAAGAGAGCAACGATCGGCTGAACGATCTCGGAAAAGGTGGATATGAACTTCCGGTAGAGGTTGGCAAGCACCAGGAAGGATTGAACTTGTTTCACGGACGTGGGAGCGGGCCATGCCAGTATGGCCTTTACCTTTGAAGGGTCCATACCAATTCCTTCTGGGCTAAGGATGAATCCTAGGTAGTGAACAGAAGTAACGTGAAACAAGCATTTTTCGGGTTTGGCTAAAAGTTTGTGTTCACAGAGTCGTTGTAATACTGCCTTTACATGTTCTTCATGCTTTAGAAGATTCTTGGAAAAGATCAATATGTCGTCCAGATAGACAAGGACGAAGAGGAATAACATGTCAGAAAACACCCTATCCATGAAACGTTGAAAAACTGCGGGGGCATTAGCTGGACCAAAGGGCATAACTAGATATTGATAGCGACCAAAGGGTGTTCTAAAGGCTGTTTTCCATTTGTCTCCTTCCCGGACACGGATTAAATGATAGGCACCCCGGAGATCCAACTTCGTGAATATTACGGCGCCTCTCACAGCTTCCAGGATATCCGAGATCAAGGGCAGTGGGATACCGATCTTTGAGGGTGCATTGATTTAAGCCACGATAGTCGAGGCAAGGTCCGAGTTCCTTGGTGTCCTTCTTGGGAACAAAGAACAACAAAGCACCCGCTGGAGATTTTGAAGGTCTTATGGTGCCATTTTCAAGGTTGGTATCCAGGTATTCTCGGAGGGCCTTTTTCTCAGGTTCGGAAAGGATGAACATTCTGCTGAAGGGAATCACTGCTGAGGGATCTCTATCTATGGCGCAGTCTTCAGGTCTGTGAGGGGGTAAGGCCTGGACTATGGCAGTTGAAAATACATCAGCATATCCCTGATAGGCCTCAGGGACTTGTATGATATTGGAAACCATGAGTGGTGTTTTCTGGTCTCTTGGTGGTTCTTTAGGGGGTGTCAAGGAGGGATCCAGGAATAGACAGTGAGACATACAAAACTCAGCCTAGGAATAGTGATCCTGCTGTCCAATTGATATACGGATTGTGCTTCTGTAACCAGGGCATACCCAAATCCATGGGGTACTGAGCTGACTTGATGTTGAATCTAATCCGCTCTTGGTGATGGTTTATAGAAAGCTGGATCTCTTTTGTCTGCAGGCTTATGGGTCCTGAAGGGTCTTCCGTCAATTGCTTCCACCGGCTGCATGGTGCTTCGTGTTTCGTATGGAATATGATGACTAACAACCCAGTCTTGATCAATGAAAATTCCCATAGCTCTGCAGTCTACCAAGGCCAGAATGGAATAGGTCTTATTCTTGGAGGGTGATAGGAAGGCCTCTAGTATCACCACATTGTTTTGTCCAGGAGAGTTCACGGATGGAATTGATGTGGAGCAACCATCTCTCTCCCGAAGCTCTGCTCCATCTAGGATCAGGAGCTGCTAGAGGACACTCCCTAACCAAGTGTTTGTCTGAGGCACAGTACATGCACAACCCCGTATGAATCCTTCTCATCCTTTCTTGCGGGGATATAGGTCCACAGAAGGCTCCCATCTGCATGGGTTCTGGTTCAGTGACTGAACCTGGGTTTGTGTCCGTCTTGGTGGTGCTCTCGAAGGACACTTTCGGAGGATTTCCTCTGGATTTCTTCTTCTCTGCCTTCCTTTCCTGGATACGAAAGTCTATTTGCATGGCGAGGTCCATTAGTGCCTGGAATGAGTTTGGGCGAGCCACTCTGGCCAACTCATCCTTAATCTCCTCATTCAGTCCTCTCCTGAAAAGGGTAAAACTAGCCGTCAGGGGACCAATCAGCTTCCTTGACTAATTGCTTGAATCGGGTTACATAGGTGAGCATATCCTGGGATCCCTGCTGAAAGTCTAACAGGCGTTCCTGGGCACTATAGACCTGCTCTGGGCAGTCAAACATGCTTTTAAGGGCCTGTATGAACCCATCATAGTCATCTAGGAGAGTATCGCCGGAATTAACGAGAGGCGTAGCCCAGGTTAAGGCATTTCCTGAAAGGTGGGAAATTATGAAACCCACCTTAGCCCTGGGAGTCGAAAAGTAGTAGGGCTTAAAAGTAAAGTGGACCAAACATGAATACAGGAATCCACAAAGGGTTTTTGCCGACCCATCGTATTCATCCACTATGCCACCAGCAAGACACTTTTTGTGGCAGAATCACGGGATAGCACTAATTGTTTGAGAGCAGCGTTTTCCGCCTTTAGATTCTGTACCTCGGTTGATAGCTCTTGCAAGCCACGCATCAGGTCCTGGACGGCCGCTTCCATGTCCATATCGAGTTCGGTCGGGTGTTGTCTCAAACTGTCAAGGAGTTCCCCCCCTTCTCACCTGAGTCCGATCTTTGCTGGATTTCTTGGTCGATGCCTTCTTGTGGACGGATCTGGTCTTGAATAAGGCTGCACGAGTCTCTTCCGACTCCAGCGTGCGTTCAAAGTTCTGGGATGCAACGATCCAGGAATCCGGGGAATTAATAGAGTGCGCTACTCAGCACATGAGGCCAGGAAGCAAGACAGAAGGGAAAGAGTCTAGGAATGGGGTTGGTTGGGATAGAACCAAGGATAACAATACCGCGAGCTACGGAGCACACGTTTGGTCGCTACTTCGCAATAGCATTAAAATGCGCGGAGCCGCGGGGGGACGTGGTCTATTAATAGAACACGCTACGTCCAACGTGTAGAGCCAGGAAGGTGTTTCACGCTGGACGGCCATGTTGGGAGTACCAGGGAGTGCAAGCCCCGTTGAGACAAGGAAGTCCAAAAGGGGCGCGTTCTGTAGGTCATGACACACAGAGATAAAAGGCAGAGCACAAGCACACTTTGAGCAAGAGCGAATGTACAAGGAAGCAGCTATTCCGGACCGAGGACGGCGAGACGGCAAAGGACAACCAGGAGGGAAGTGCCCTTGCCCTTTCTGACCCAGACCCACGAAACATCTGTGAAAGGAATTATAACACCGGGAAATGAAACTGACGTGTGGGGCAACAGACATCAACAGTGCACAGGATCCTCCCGCGCTGATAGCCAAGGCAGGGAGACCCCTGTGCTACCGTGGTACCGTCCTTAACTCTAGAGAGAAGAAACGCTAATGAGTTCAACACAGCCGGTGAGCCAGAGAAAGCTCATTGCAACCTTCAGCTCAACACAGCCCGGCTTGCTATCGGCAACATTTTATGAAAGCAAGGATCGTGTGAACAAAGAACTTGTGTGTGTTTGAACTATTGGGAATGCCCAGTGAGGGCCACCTGCAGAGTGGTCAGGTGCTGAGTGAGTTCCCATTTAAAGGACTCTGGCTGGCCCCCTTTTTTGAACTACAAGTACCAGAAGGCCATAGGAAAGGCTGGCGAGAGGTCTCAGAGTGTTCCTACAAGGGTCATGTCAAATCCCTTGTACAATTGAAATTCTCTGCCCCATTGTCAAGGAAAGTTAGAGGAAGGGAACCCCCGCTTCCTGATGAGATGAGTCAATCATGAACTGTGTTAGAATGGCTATGTGAACCTGACGGAGGGATGCCTGCGGATTGGGGTGAACAGTGATACACCCGTGAACATTGTGTCAACAAGAGTGAACCCGGATGAGTGTTGTCCACAGTGAATGGTTGTTTAAAAGACATTAAGATTCTTGAATAATACAAGCTGCTGATAATGTGAGTGAAAGGCCATAGTAAACTCGACGGAGGAAGGCCCATGGTGCACGAAGGATCAGAGACGGCAGAGAGGGATCCTAAGGCGAAGAGTAATCGCCCCGTGAAGATTATTGAAGAAAACGTTTTGTTTTGTTGATTGCGACACATCAGCTCCTCGGAGGCAAGAGACTGTGTGAAAGAAACTTGGCCACAGAAGGCCCTGACAATTGTGGAACTGAACTGTAACCTTGTGCTGGCGAGGCCTAGGAGTCTGCTGTGCTCAAGCGGCCCGCCTTGTCCCGTACTAAAAACGTGGGGAAAGGAGACCCCAGCCATACCATCCTGACTTATCATTTGGTGAACACTTCTTTCTTTTCTTGTGAACATCATCCCACACTATTTTGTAACTTAGCAGTACGGATTAGCAATAGTTTATTTTTAATAGGATACGCACTTTTTTTTTTTAACAAGACGCCACTAGGACTGCCTTATTATTATTTGATGGTCGAAGCTTGCTCCCATCTTAGATTTATCTCACCCATTATACAGTTTAATAAATCCCCTTGAACTGTGATCACTTGTGACTGTCTTTACTGTTGCCACAATGAGTTCCTTACAGTCATTACTGATATCTGGTGATGGCATTTGATTATCAAGCTTAGTATTGCGGTATATGCAAACTATTAAGGGGTCAGTTATATTGTATTTATGCTCAGCTGTTAGATATGAAGCTAATTGGAACCATTGTTTTATATTTGTAGGACATATCTACTATTGTACTTTTCTTATAGAAAGTTCTGCGATAACAGACATACTTTGTCTGTAATTTCAGCAGACATGTTTTTAAACTTTGCTATTTCTTTTTTGTATGTGTTTGTAAGGAGATTAGTGTTAGAAAGTTGTTGGTTTATGTTTTGTAAGTTAACTGTTTTCTAATTCTAGTTCAGTTTCAAAATATTGACTTTGTATGTGTTCTATTTGTCTGAGGAGTGTTTCAGCGATTGCCATTCAGTTTGTGTACTTCTAGAGCTGGAATTTTTGCACTGTAGAATGGCGCTTTGCTAACATTTTAGTATGATGGAAGGTGCTTTTACAAGCAGTTCCTGAAATGCAGGACAATGCATGTCCTTGTAGTCCTTGTAGTCCAGTGTTGACGCACACTGCACAGGAGTCCATGGTTTCTAAAATTTGGATTCTATTTTTGTGTTTTATTTTAACATAGTGATTGACGAATTGTCGCCAACATTTGAATGACTGTAGCGTACACTGCATATTGAGATGCATGTCCATTTGTACACTGCACTTGTATGGACATAAGGAACACTTGGTTGAAGGTTTGTTGGGGGGGAGATTTTGCCTGAATGACCACCTGAAGTTCCAGAAGGAGCTCGAGACCTTCCTCTTCTCCTCTGCTTTCTCCATCTCCCTCTCCTGCTGACCTATATGACCTACCTGGCTGCTCTACCAAGTGGTTGTTCGGCTACCATCAGAGTCGCACTGGGTACCAGGCTCTTTCTTGATCAGTCACCCTTGCTCTGCCTTCCGGGCCTACCACGCGCCTGGGAGCTGTAACTGTAACCCTACAGTCCCTTGTTCTCCTTGCACTACCCACAGCCGCAACGTCCTGGCTGCACTTACACAGAGCATTGCAGCACTGTTTTCCTCTCCCCTCTCCCTTGCACTCCCCCTTCCCTTTTCCCTTGTACTTCTCGTTCTCGCACTTGCACGATCTGAATGACACAACGGCTAGTAAGATCGTTTGTCTTGTCCTCCCCTCTGTCTTCCCTCCTTTGTCTTGCCGCGCCTAGAAACACTTGTGGTACAGGCACGTTATAAATGACTTATCATATCATATGAATGTTTTACTGGGGCTACATGGACATAGCTAGATATAGTTTGAGGTTCATTTTGTGTTGTAATTTTTTTAATACATATTTGTTTACTTTTTTTTAAGCAGGTCTAATAGTTTTGTAAGTGGTGACTATTGCACTTTGCAAGAGCACAGGTACTTGTTCTCTTGTTTGTATGCTTTCGATACATTGTTTTAGTGGAGGATAAGTATATGACATTTGTTTTTTTTTTATCTGCTCAATCTTTTCTTTGTTTTCTACAGGGCTCAGGTTTAGTTGCCATTGTTTTCAACCAGTTAGAAAAATAAAGTGTGTATTTTAATGTTGTAGAAGGGTTCTCTGGGTGTTTTGGTACTGGGATGAGGACAAGAGGTGCTGGACTAATAATACATAGTAGAGTTGTATAGCGGATGTGGAAGAGGAATGTATTGATAGTGGTATGAGGAAGAGGGATGCAAGGTGATTTCTTTAATGACCAAGGAAGCATTGGTATTACTTAAATCACATAAGGGAGAGTGTTGTAAGTGTAACCATACATTTAAATCTTGGGAACCGGGGATGAGGAAGAGGGGTGTTGGAGTTATAATATAGATTATAGTTGATTAGTTTGTTGTGGAAGAGGAATGCGTTGATAAAGGGAGGTATTGAGTAAAGCATTTGTACAGGAAGAGGTAGTAGACATCTGCTATAGTGGTAAGAGGGATGCAAGGATAATGCAAACTAATGCGATTTCAGTAATGGTATATTGAAGGGGGAAATGAAGGAATGCATTGGTGTTAGTTAAAATACATGATGGAGAGGGTTGTAAATATGAATATATAGGTACATGTAGGTTAATGGGATGAGGGGTGTTAAGAGTAATATTATATAGTTGGGTAGTACAATGTGGAAGAGTAATGTGTAGATAATGTAAGGTATGGAGTAAAACATTTGCAGAGGAAGAGTTAGTTGATTTGTGAGGTAGTGGTATGAGTAAGGGATGCAAGGATAATGCAGAATAATGTGATTGATTAATGGTATTCGAAAGGGGTAAATGGTGCAAGGAAGGCATTGGTGTTAGTCAAGTGATATGAGGGACAGTTGTAAATATAAAAATATAGGTAAATGTTAGGTACTTGGATGAGGAAGAGTGGTTTTTGAGTAAAAATATAGAAAGAGGAATGTGTAGGTAATGGAAGGCATTGAGTAAAAAACATTTGTAGAGGAAGGTGTTGTGGACATTTGTTGTGCTATAACGAAGAGGGATGTGGAGCTAATAGTAAATAATGTGATGTGAGTAATGGAATGAGTAAGGGGGAATATGGGAATGAAAGTATTGTTGTTAGTGAAGTCACATGAGAGTGAGTATTTTAAGCATAAAAATATAGGTTAATGCTGGGTACTGGAATGAGAAAGCGGGGTGTTGGAGTGATGATATAGATTACAATTGCGTAAGAGGTTGTAGCACTGTGGGGTGTTGGATAAATGATAGATTGCAATTGGGAAGTGGTTTGTGGAAGAAGTATGCATACGTGATGGGTATTGCGTGATAAATTATTTGTAGTGGTATGGGTTGCAGAGTGGTGGTGTTATTGAATAATGGATTTGTGGTGTTATTCAATAAGGAGGAATGTTGTGCTGTGATGGAAAACAGTATGATTGCTGAAATGGAATGAGGAAGTGTGTAGTAGAATAGAGTATGAAAGGACGTTTTATGATAATACACAGTATAGTCATGTTATTACAATTGTTGTGACATACATGACACATTAATATGCTTACTTTGTAGAAAACATGTTTTCTTTGTTCTGTAGGTTAATTTGGTACTAAACCTTTTTCTGCAAATGTAAAAGAAAGGTAGTTGGCACAAGTGATAATTGTGTACTGGTGTAAGTAGTGGGGCATGGCATTTATTGCGGAAGCAGAAGTCATTATAAAAGCACTAAATAAAGTAGCGCAATGGCTCCAGCAGAGAAGTATGTTAAAGGGAAGGATGTATAATATAGCGGCATAGGAAGTGGTGGTTTAGTTTTGACAGAAGGAAGGTTATCTTTAGTTTGGGCAGAGCCACCTATAAGCCAAAACAATTCCATTAAGAGAACACATAGGGAGAAATGGTATATGAGAAGGGACAGCCAGCCTCTACGTTTTGTTTGCTTATTTGCCCACCCATCGACAGTGTATGGCCATGCAAATCACTATAGCCATTCCGACACAGTTCCTGCCCCTCCCTGCCCAAAACACTTCCTCATGGGAACTCTTTCAGTTTGCTTTAATCAAGCATTAACATCAAAGTGTCCCGTAAGTTGCAACTGAAAAGAATTTTGACAGGCAGGACCTCTCCCTGTTTTCAGCCTCTGTATGAAGTCTGCATCATAAACTGATAAAATGCTGTTCCATCTGTCGCTCTGAGGAAAGAAGAACAAGTTACTTTCTTACCTGGTAACGTTCTTTCGATGGGATGGTCCGACGACGTATTCCATATCTATGACATGTAATCACCACAGCTGTGCTGCTTCGGAAACTTTTTCGGCGTCTGCGTCCTGCGTCGATGACGTCGATGCGCCGCCGTCGAGGACCTCCTCCGACGTCCGACGTCATCCGATGTGATAAGTAGGACGCACGACGCCAGTAGCCTCAGTTGTAGTTTTTTCCCCCAGAACGTGTGACATTAGTCAACTGCCAGTCCGACACAAAGCATTGCGGAACGTAAGCTGCAATCGCAACAGAAATTCTGCAGCGGGGAAGGCAGGGTGGGAGCGATATGGAATACGTCGTCGGACCATCCCATCGAAAGAACGTTACCAGGTAAGAAAGTAACTTGTTCTTCGAGGGGATTGGGTCCTCCGACGTATTCCATATCTATGACAGACTCCCAAAGCAGTACCAAATCAAGGAGGAGGGAAAGAATTTAGAAACAAAATTTAGAATAGCCAATCAAATAGCAGAGCAAAGGACCGCCTTGCCAAAGGCCAGATCCTGCCCTCTGATGGAATCGAGGGAATAATGCCGTACAAATGTATGTACTGAAGCCCAGGTGGCAGCATCACAGATGTTGCGAATAGGAACACCCCTCTGCAGGGCAGTAGATGCAGCCACGCCCCTGGTAGAATGGGCCCGCAAGCCAGCCGGTGGGTCCTTACCCGCCAAGCGGTAACACTCCGAGATGGCCAAAATAATCCAGCGTGACAAAGTCTGTTTCGTCACAGCTTGCCCCAAGCGCTTACCAGCGCAACCAATAAAGAGTTGATCGTCCACTCTGACCCGGGACATGCGAGAAACATAAAAGCTCAAAGCTCTCCTAGGATCAAGCCTATGGAGCCTCTCCTCTTCCTTACCAGGATGCGGAGGAGGATAGAAAGCCGGAAGAACAATCTTCTGGGCCAAATGAAATTCCGTCACTACCTTTGGAAGAAAAGAAGGACGAACTCGAAGGACAACCCTGTCCTTGTGAAATACAGTGAAGGGTGGCTTAACAGAAAGTGCCTGTAACTCACTCACTCTGCGAGCGGAAGTAACCGCAACTAGAAACGCAGTTTTCAAAGTCAACAGTCTCAAAGGGCAAGAATGTAAAGGCTCAAACGGAGCACCCATAAGAAACCTAAGAACAAGGTTTAAATCCCAACCGGGCACCAGGAAAGGCGACGGAGGGAACACATTAGTGAGGCCTTTCAGAAACTGTGAAATTAAAGGGATTTTAAAGTAAGAACATTCTTCAGATGAGCGCTTAAAGATGGACAGCGCCGCCAGGTAACCTTTAATGGTACCCACTTGCAAGCCCCTGTGGGCCAAAGAAAGCAAAAAGGACAGAACCATGGGGATGTCACATGCAAAAGGATCCACATTCTGAACTCTGCACCAGTCGCAGAACTTACGCCAACGGCAACGGTACAGAGACTTAGTTGCGGGCCTTCGGGCCGAAAGCAACACCTCCATCACGTCTTCAGGGAGGTCCCAATCCTTATACCTCAACCTTTCAGAAGCCAAGCGTGAAGGTTGAGGGATCCGACCTCTGGATGGAGAACCTGACCCCCCTCCCGTGAGAGCAGATCGTCTCGGTAGGGAAGACGACGTGGAGGGCAGATGGACAAGTCGAGAAGGTCCGGGTACCACGTCCTCCGAGCCCACGCCGGAGCAATGAGGATCATCCGGGAACCGAACTTCCGCAACCTCCGCAGCACTTGCGGGATGACGGGGACTGGAGGAAACGCGTACAGCAGCGGGAATGACCACTCCACCACAAACGCGTCGCCTAAGGCTCCTTTCGGAGGAAATTCCCGCGAGCAAAACCTCTCGCACTTCCGGTTGACACTGGAGGCGAAGAGATCCACTCGAGGGGTCCCCCAAAGGGCGAAGATCTCCAGGAGAATCTCCTGAGCCAACTCCCACTCGTGAGAGATCGCGCTCTGCCTGCTCAGAGCGTCCGCCGTCACGTTTTCGTCTCCGGCCAGATGAACTGCCGAGATCGAAACTTCCTGCCGGATGGCCCAGAACTCGAGCTGCATCGCCTCCCTGCACAGAGGAAGTGACCCTGCCCCCCCCTTTTTGTTGAGGTAGTGCATGGCCACAGTGTTGTCCGTCATGATCAGGACAGCCTTTCCTCGCACAGTCGGCAGAAAAGCCTTCAGGGCTAGCCTGACGGCCCTCAGCTCCAACAGATTGATATGGAGTCTGGACTCCGACGGAGACCAACGACCGCTGACTGTCAGCCCGTTGGCATGAGCTCCCCATCCCGTGAGGGATGCATCCGTCACGATCGTCACCTCCGGCCAGGGTAGCCAAAACGGAGCCCCCTTCATCAAGTTGCCTTCGACAGCCCACCACAGAAGGTCCCGGGCGACCGAGGGCGGCACCTGAACCGGGTCCGACATCCTGCCGGAGGACTGCGACCATTGCGTCTTGAGTGCCCACTGCAAAGATCTCATCCGCAGGCGAGCCTCTGGCACCAGAAGAATGCAGGATGCCATGAGGCCGAGCAACCTCAAGAACTCGAACGCCGGGAGCGTCTGGGCATGCCGAAACTTGTGCACCATCTGCTGAATGTGAAGAGCCCTCACCTGGGGAGGAAAACACTGCCCCAGGGAAGTGTCGAGCACTGCTCCGATGTACTGGAGCCTCTGTGTTGGCGTCAAATGGGACTTCTTTAAATTGAGGGAGAAGCCCAGCCTGTGAAGGGAGTGGCAGGCGACGGACAGATGATCCAGGACTTGCTCGGGAGAGCTCCCCCTGATCAACCAATCGTCCAGGTAGGGGTAGACGTGAATCCCCCCTTGCCTGAGATGCGCTGCCACCACCACCATGAGCTTGGTGAAAACCCTCGGGGCGGAGGTCAAACCGAACGGCAGGACCCGAAACTGAAAGTGCGAGTCGCCAACCGCGAACCTCAGGTACTTCTTGTGCTTGGGATGGATCGGCACATGGAAGTAAGCATCCTTGAGGTCGAGTGACACCAACCAGTCCTGAAGCTGAAGGGCCTGGAGGACTTGAGAGAGAGTAACCATCTTGAACTTGTCCTTCCTGAGGAGTTTGTTCAAACCGCGCAAGTCCATGATGGGTCTCAAACCCCCGTCTTTCTTCGAAATCAAAAAATAAGGGGAATACCATCCCTTGTTCCTCTCCGCTACAGGCACCAGTTCTATGGCGCCTTTCTCCAGCAGGGCTTGAATTTCCTGCGCAAGGAGCGGATCCGGACTCTTCAAAGAGAGGTTCCCCGGTGGATTGTCGCGAGGCCTGTGCCGAAAGGGAAGACAGTAGCCGTGGGAAATGATCTCCAGAACCCACACATCCGAAGTAATGGCACGCCACTCTACAAGATGCTGCGCCAGCCTTCCCCCAACCGGCGAACCATGGTACATGGCCTCATGACTGAGTAGGAGCGGCTGCGGCGTTACCTGAGGGCAAAGAGGCAACTGCCCGAGCGGCCTTGGCACCACGGGTACCTTGTCGTCCACCTCTGGTACCCCTGCGTTGGCCCCTTTGACTGCCAGCTCCTCTCGCTCTACCAAAGGACGAGTAATAGCGAAAGGAGCCACCCCTCCACTGCTGTCCCCTAGGACGAAAAAGCGGAGGTTGGCGAACTGCAGCGCCCAACGACTTCGCTGCAGCTTTTGAGGTCTGCAACCTCTCAAGGCTCTCGTCAGCCTTGCTGCCAAAAAGATGTTCACCATCAAAGGGCATGTTGAGGAGCCGGGACTGCACATCAGGAGCAAACCCCGACTTCCGCAACCACGCAAACCTGCGTATCACGGTGCTCGCCGCCATGGACCTACTGACGCATTCAGCCAAGTCCAAACCCGACTGAACGGACTCACACATGGCATCCTTACCATCCTGGACCATAGCAAGGAAACCATCCCGTTCGACCCCTTCGGGAATATGTTCAGCCGCTAACGCAACACAGTTCCACAGAGTGTGCGTGAAACGCGACAAGGCACAAACGGAGTTGGCCGCCTGAAGCGCCATACCACCAGAAGAAAACACCTTCTTCGCCCAGCCATCAAAACGTTTGTCGTCCCTATCAGGAGGGATGGTAGGGTACGACGCCTGCTTTGCCGGGGCCGTGGCCGCCTGCACCACCAAACTTTCCGGAGTGGGGTGCCTGGTCAAGTAGCAGGGGTCGCCACTGGCTGGACGGTATTTTCGCGACAAGGATCTGCCCACTGCCGGGAGACTCTCCGGAGCAGTCCAAGCCGCCGCCACCCTACGCTGTAAAGCCATATGGAACGGCAGTACCGGGTCAGTTGGGGGACCAACATCAAGGATGTCCGTCAGATCATCCTGCACAAACTCACCTGGGGGAGCAGACCATCCCAGATACTCAGACACCCTAGCCATAAGGCGCCGGTATGAGGAATCGGCATGGGAGCCAGGCTCAGGCCGACCAAATTCCACCTCCGGAGAGGTGTCCAGTCCACTGGCATCATGCAGCGACTGCCTCAAATCGTCAAATTGACTATGGCCCGAGACAATGTCATCCGGCACCTGACTAGGAACCAGGCCATCCGAAACCTCATCCGCCTCCGAAATATAATCCAAGTGGTGGAAAGGCACCCGAGAGTGCCTGCTCTTAACCAGAGCCTTCCTAGGGGGAACACCCGAGACACGGGGCACCTCCGACACGAAAGGCGTAGATGGCGTCGAGCGAATCGGCGCCGACGTCGAGAAAACCGGCAACGGCGCCGAGAGGATCGGCGTCGACGTCGAGGAAATCGGCGTCGACGTCAGATGCAGCGCCTCCAGTATCGGCGGCGTCGACACAGCCCTCGAAGCCGGAGCTCCGAGCGTGTCCCTCGACGACCTGACCGTCGACGGCCTCGACGACTTCCTCGGAGCCGGAGCCTCGAGAAAGCCTGTCGACGCCCTCAACGCCTCAGACGTCGATGTCTTCCTCGAAGACATCACAGGTGCACACGGTCTCGATCGCGTCGAGGACCGGGACCTGGAACGGGTACGGCGAGAACGAGCCCCCTTGTTCGAACGGGACCTCTCCCGTGACTCGCGCCGACCACTCTTGCGAGCGGTGGCTCTCGACCTCTCACGGCCGACCCCACTCGGGGGCGCGGACGGTTGAGTACCCTGCGACTCAAGAATCGCCAACATCTTCTTCCCGAAGGAAGCCCATTCCTCCGGCGTCGCACGGCTGGTGGGGTAACCGACGTGCCGGGCAGAGTCCTCTGAAGAGGACCTGGAAGGCGACCGGTGTCGGCGCTTCCGAGAATGCCTCGAAGAGGCCGAGGAGTGGCGAGACCGACTCCTAGAAGAAGACCGACGAGACTTCCGACGATGACGCGGAGAGTCACCCCTCGAATCATCCGTCGAAAGCCCCGCCGACTTCGACTTCCGGGGCTTGGACACCCGACCTACCGACAATTTCTTCTTACGTTCGCGTAAGGCCTTGGACGTGAGCGACAGGCAGTCGACACAGTCATCCGTGTCGTGGGCCTCCCCGAGGCACCAGAGGCAGGCATCGTGCGAGTCAGTCACCGACATCTTGGACCCACACTCCCCGCACTTCTTGAAGCCCGGACGCGGGGTTGAAGACGAAGTGGAAGACATCGTCGAAGGAACAATTCACAAACGAACAGGTTCGAAGAACCGGAAAGAACAGAACTCCAATGAGTCGAGGCTAGAACCGAGAAACACGAAGCAACACGTTCGCGGAAAAAACGGAACTGAGGCTACTGGCGTCGTGCGTCCTACTTATCACATCGGATGACGTCGGACGTCGGAGGAGGTCCTCGACGGCGGCGCATCGACGTCATCGACGCAGGACGCAGACGCCGAAAAAGTTTCCGAAGCAGCACAGCTGTGGTGATTACATGTCATAGATATGGAATATGTCGGAGGACCCAATCCCCTCGAAAGACATTTTATGGCCCCAGAATATCTGCACTGCATCTGGATGTAAAATTAGCTGCTATCGCTCGCTTCTTTCCTATTTCGAAGCTATCTACCGTAGTGCTCTCCGCCGACATGACTCAAGATGGCGGACGGACCCAAGGAAGGCAGCTGCAGCAAACCGAGGCAGAGATAATCTCAACCAGGGAGTCCCCGGGGGAAGTCGAACCCACTTAAGACCATCGACTCACATATACCGTACCTGCGCTCTGTGGCAGGAGAAATGCAGTGTCCCCGTTCACCGGCATACTACTATGGGGGTGCCGCCTCCACAACGCCATAGAAGCCGCTGCTCTGCAGCCCTCACCGGAACCAGATAGCCGCTGATGCGGTCCCTCGCTGTCTCCTGTGCACCGTTGGGAGAAGGGAAATCATAAGGTGGCAGGTGGCGGGAGCGGTTCCCTGTGCCATCAGCACACTTTAACTGCTGGGGGTAGGAGCCCACCCCTCAGCAGCGCTCCAGACTCCGGCGTACCTTCTGCCCTGCCAAGCACAAGTTCCAGAGGAGCCCGAACAGGACTGAATACTGCTGGCGAACTCTCCCTACAGCAAGTCGCAGACGGCAAGATTGCCCTAATCCCGCGGTGAGCTGCCATAACAGCGGCGAGGAGGCAGACAGATGTGAGGCTGTGTCACATATGACAGCTTTGGCATTATTTCTCCATTACTACGAACGGGCCCCACCATCCGCCCTACAAGGAGGGAGATACTCTGCTATTTTGCATAGGGGCCCATCCTCTCCTCAGCCTACTGGTCCTCATTGTTTGCCTGGGCTTCTGGCTGCGGGGGCTCGCCCGCGGTTGACTCTCCACATAGCCGATGCCCCAAATTGCACCAGACACCCTTGATACCGCCGGATTATCTTACCAAGGCGCGGGCCCGAGTGTGAGGCTCTGAAACGACAACTCTCTGTGGGACTTCCCCTTCACCCCCACTCCACGGCTCCCGGACTACCCTCCAGCGGGGGATACCCCATTTGCTTCACCTGAGAGCCCGCCCCGCCGGGACCCACAGGAGCGCACCATATTGTTGCGCAGCGCCTTGGCTCCAGCCCTCAGGGCCGAACAATCCCTTGCCACAATCATCCAAGCAGCTGACTGGGGCTCATTTACACCTGGCTCTCTCAGATTCAGGACAGGACAGTCCATGTGAGCCATAATATCGAGCTCTGAGAATGGGAACCCCGCACCTCATTGGACTCTATTAACCTGCAAGCCAGAGTTCCGGAACAACCTCTCTCAAACCTTCGGGCACCAAGCAGCAACAGTCTTCGCAAACCTCTGAGTTCCTGCTGCCAGGGACCTCTGCCCACTCCTTGGAAGCCTCCTGGACAACACTCCAGCCTTATCCACCAATGCCCACTAAGTACCCTAACACTGGCACGCATAGCTATCCCTCCAACCCCCGGCCTACTCTGCCCTTTGCCTGTCTCTCAGAGATTGGAAGGACCACTGCTTCCCTTCCTATCCTATGTAGAAAGTGTGCCAGGTGGCTCCCATCATCCACTCCTTGAAAGCCATGCAGGGAAACCCAACAGGAGCCTGCGGTGAAACATCAAACCTGCTAAAACGCCAACATTGCCACTATGCTGCTTCTCTCTGACAAAGGGAAAAAGACTGAATCACCAAAATCTTCGCCTCAATCAACCACTGAAGGTGGGGGACAGTTAGCCACCAAGGGGGACATTCAGACTTTCATGTCACACATCAAAACGGAATTTAGATCCTGCATGACAGAGCTCACAAGCAAACTATAACAGACAGAGCAGAGGGTTGCCGAGGTGGAACAAAGACTGGGGGAAGTGGAGGATCTGACCCAAGAACATTCAGCTACCCTCCTGGAGGTGCAGTGTTCAATCCAGGCCCTAATTGACAAAAACGAGATTCTAGAATTTAAACAAGAGGACCTTGAGAACAGGGCCCGACAGAACAACCTACGTTTTCGCGGAGTTCCCTCATCGATCCCAGACCAGAATCTTGCGGACTACGTGGGCAACCCCTTCCAATCCCTGCTGCCGGATTTGGACAAATCACAACTTTTATTAGACCGCACACATAGACTGCGACCTCGACGCGGGGTAGAAAGTGACTCCGCCCCAGATGTAATAACCCGCATGCACTTTTACACTATTAAAGGGGCAATCGTGGCAATAGGTCGATCCGGGGATGAGCTGTCGCTCCAGGGCTCCTCTCTCCAAATTTACCAAAACCCCTCCTTGGTGACGATACAAAAACAGGGGGCCGTGAGACCTCTAACGTTGTTCCTCCGAGACCAACACATCAAATACCGCTGGCTGTTCCCGATGGTGCTGCAGTTCTCATATAAAGGGGTACTCTGAAAGATAAGCCACCTTCAAAAGGCAGCATCAATTTTACGCCCAACTCCCCTGGAGGGATGGAAGATGCCCAACCTGATTGTATGATCCAGAGAAGATCAGCCCCTCCGCCCCACAAGGCCAAAATGCTCTGCGTGGATGAGGGTGCAGAAAGGCCAGAACGCCACATAATCCCGGCACTTAAGACCCAAAGGGTCGGCCTTATCGACCTCCCATGCCCGTTCACCATACTCTTCGCAGGTTCCGGTCCATATATGGTTGACTTAGCTACACTCGGAGTGAGTTGGAACGCAAAGCTGCAGGATTCCAGATGCAGGCTTCACACGGCCTATGCCAGACTCTGAGGTGAATGACATCAGAACGCCCTGTGTCAGAACACAGACAAACGTCTTACAAACTGTAATAGCCTTGTTGGCTAAGGGATACACCGATGGAGAAAATTCGGCTTCCCATAAACCTATAGTTATGGCCTCCCGTTGGAGGACTATGTTAAAACCCTGGCTGCACAATGAGATCACGCTAACGATGCCCCCAGATGGTGACTGAACCATACATGGCCCAAACCACACTCGCAGGTTATACTACTGCTGAAGACACATCTCCACCACACCATAAACTAAAGTTCACTTCATAGAACTTTACAGGTTTGAACTCCCCCTCTAAACGGAAAGCAACATTACAGTGACTGCAAGACAGGGAGAGCTCAGTGGTCTTCCTGCAGGAAACACACCTGAGGCTGGCGGATTTCATTCGTCTCCGCATCAGAAAATTCCTGCTCCAATATTTGGCCTCCAACGGAACGGAAAAAGGGGGTACATCGATCCTCTTGGCTATAGGGGTGCGACCGCAGATTCTAGAGACACTATTGTGCCCAGAGGGGTGCTACACTGCAATCAAGGCCCTTATATTTGGGTAACTCTATTCCCTCATCTTAGTATACGCCCCAAATGATGGGCAGGAGACATTCTACAATGCTTTGGGTGAAACCCCCCTCCTGTTCGTTGAGGGCCAAGTCATCATTGGAGGAGACTTAAAAGGGGGCCCTGACCCAATGATGGACAGATCACACCCCCCGACCCCTAGAGACTATAAATCTGCTACAAGCCTTCTTCAGCTATTTCGGACCCTGGAGGCGGTGGACACATGGAGAGTGCTCCACCCCAATAAAAAAGATTTTTCTTTCTTTTCACATGTACCCAGATCGTTCTTCCGGATTGATCTCTTGATTGCTTCTCCACAAATTCTGCCTTACTTTCATGATGTGACCATCGGAACAATTGTGCTCTCCGACCATGCTCCAGTAACGCTGATTCTCCGCATCCATGATCTGAACCCACCTCCTCGACGCAGGTGAGTCTTGTATGACCCTGTCCTGAATGAAATGCTGCTAAGAGACTCCATAGCCACAGTGATCAAAAATGTTCTAAAAGAAAATCCGGCTGAGGATACCTCACCAACCAATATATGGGATGCCATGAAAGCGGTGGTTCAGGGAGAATTAATTGCACATTGGGCGGCATTCCATAAATGCAAACGTCAAATTCTAATGGGTCTCGAAGAGGTTCAGAAGGCAGAGGCTCACCATAAACGTAAAGGCTGGTCCCCAAGGTCTCACCGTGCCCTACAAACAGCCCAGAGAAAGTTGGAGGCCCATTACGCATAAGAAACAGCGCTCCTACTGGCCAAATCCAGGCAGGGCTACTATGCCATGAACAACAAGGCAAATACACTTTTGGTGGAGAAGCTAGGCAAGGCGAGGAAAAGGAATACGATAACAGGCCTTCGCGACCCTGAGGGCAAGATCAAATATGGAGAACAAGATGCATTGCGCCTGGCAGCGGCCCACCTTGCTGAAACAATGTCTGCACCCCCCCGGGCCTACAGGGTGCCGCCCTTCCTCAATTTAAGGACGCAGACAGGGAAAACCTGGACACTCCGATTACAGGTGAGGAAATTGACAGAGCCATCAAGTCCCTTAAATCTAGGGCCCCAGGCCCGGAAGGGTTTACAATGAGGTTCTATTACAGGTGAGGAAATTGACAGAGCCATCAAGTCCCTTAAATCTAGGGCCCCAGGCCCGGAAGGGTTTACAATGAGGTTCTATAAAATATTTCGCCCTCAACTAATAGCCCCACTAACGGTCCTCTTTAACTCCTTTGGCATAACGGGAGCCATTACCAAGTCAATGCAGGAATCTATAACCATCCTCTTGCTGATCTATAACCATCCCCTTGCTGAAACCGGGCAGAGACCCGAGGGAGATTGGCTCGTATAGGCCGGTCTCCTTGCTAAATATTGACACCAACATCTACTCGAAAATATTAGCAAACCGCCTAGCGCTCGCACTACCCAACTTAATAGACCCGGATCAAACGGGCTTCATAATGCACAGGTCGACTGGGGAAAACATTCGTAGAACCCTGACCCTAGTAGATGTCGCAACGCAAGACTCGCGCAAACTGGCACTATTGGCCTTGGATACGACCAAGGCCTTTGGCCAAGTGGACTGGGCCTTCCTACAGCTCACCCTAGAACCCTTCCTCATTGGCCCATAAACCCGTTTTAGCGAACTACCAGTCCCCAAAGACCCTCTTCAGAGCCAAAGGCAACCTATCAGACCCAATCTCCCTAACCTGTGGGACTAGGCAGGGCTGTCCCCTATCTCCCATTCTGTTCGCATTAATAATGGAACCCGACTGGACCCGGATATCAAGGGTCTTCTCAATGGCGCCTCCCAGCATAAGATTACACTTTACGCAGATGATGTGCTACTAGACATCATAGATATTAGCTCCTCACTAGCATCAGCCCTTGCAGAGCTTACTAGATTCGGGAAGGTGGTAGGGTTTGCGATTAACTTTGGGAAATCGGTAGCACTAGGGATTGGCCTGGAGCCTGGGAAGTGGGAGAACCTCGAAACGCTATGTCCGATCCAATGGAGTGAGAAAACTTTTCTCTATCTAGGTGTTCAGGTTCCTGCACATCCTGGTGAGGTATATTTAACTAAATTCCCCCCCGCTCTTTAAAAAACTAGATATCGATCTTGAGCGGTGGGCCTCACAAGAGATCTCCCTTATTGGGCGCGTCACTGCTTGTAAGATGAACCTCCTTCCACCGTTCCTTAATGCCTGCTCTTCCCTACCCACTACGATTCCATGGCCACCCCTTAGACGCTTACAAAGGAAAATGATTCGGTTTATTTGGAGGGGCGAGGATTCCCCAGAATGCAATGATGGGCAGCGCCAGGCTGGGGGGTCTGGGGTCCCCGACCTACGGAAATACCAGGTGGCAGCTCAGCAAGCACACACACGGGCATGGGTGGTGATCTACGGGCGCCCAAAAGGGGTTGAGGTGGAGCAGTCCTGCTTACCACTCCCTTTGCACTTCCTCCCGTACATCCCACCTCCATTACACCGCTCCTGGAGTGAGATGCTGGCATCTAACAAACATACCCTCAAAAACTGGGACTAGGCCTTAAAACACAAAGGCATCCCGTGGGGGCTGGGTCCTTCCTTTCCGATTTTCCAGAAGCCTGACTTCTCGCCCGGATCCCGCCACTGAACTTCAAAAACTGGACTGCAGGGGGGGCTCGAATCCTTAGGTCAACTTTTCGAGGAGGACCAGCCTCGCTCTTTCGAACAATGCAAAGCAGCTTTCCATCTAACGGAATCGGATAGGTTCTCTTACATGCAATTGCGACACTGGTGCGCACACCCCCAAACCCGTCAGGCCACATTACGCACCCCTTGTCCTCTCGAGCTTACATTAAAGGAACTGCCGCTTCAGGGACAAGTTTCAAGCTCTATAAAATGTTGCAGGTGGATATGTTCAACATGAGGACCCCCTACATGGCACACTGGGAGGCGGACCTGGGTATCACCTAGGAGATCAAACATGGGTAGACATTTGGTCAAGGACTCATTCTTCATCCTTCTGCATAACCAACCGAGAATGCGCCCATAAATTGCTTCTGCGATGGTACTACCCTCCGCTATGCCTACATCACTTCAACCGGGCCCTGTATCCTCAATGCTGGTGGGAAGGTGGACAGCCAGGGTCATATTTCCACATGTGGTGGTCATGCCCAATCGTGAAAGCATTCTGGACACAATGTATCTCTACTATAAAATACATTACCCAGGTAGCGATCCCCTTCAAGCGGGACCCATTCTTTTGGGCACCCCAATTCCGGTGGTTTACCTTGGATCCCAGAACATGGCCAAACTTTTGACACAATTTCTACTAGCCAGGAAAATTACAGTTGCCCGCGCCTGGAAAGTCCCTTAATGGCTCGCTGGTGGATCAAAATCTGGGACATATTTATCGCAGGAGGGGCCCTGCACGTGGGTGGTGAGCTGTCTGTGTTGGTGCCCGCCCGGCCGTACCAGGAGGAAAGCTGAAGCGGAAGGGGAGGGGAGAGAGGGACCCGGGACCTCTGAAATATCTTTGTTTGAACATATCGTTCTGGAAAATAAGGGGGCAATTATATGCCTTTGTAATGCTTGTATTGTTTTCATTGGTGCTCCGCCGGTTTGAAATAAAAAAGTTACAAAAAAAAAGTGCAAAGGGATAAAGTCTTTCAACCGAATGTCTTTCTTAATATTCCAACAAAAAGTTCCAAAAAGTGCACAAGTGAACACATGATTAAAGTTCCCCATGGTTGCACAGCTCTCAGAACCATTGGGAGAAGGTCTTCCCTTCCCTCCAGTTTTCAGCTTCTCTTCTGCTCTGTACAACAGTTATTTTCCTTGGCAAAAGGCAAATTTCCAATCAAGGGGGTATGGTCCCTTTACCCTAGCATCACACAATCAAGGGTTCTTCCTCACCTTTTGATTTTCTCTACAGTTCATAGTTCGTTTACAATTATTGCACTCAGCAGGTATGATTCCCTTCCCCTAGATTTCACATTATTGAATTGACATGCAGGTCTCCAGACTTGCATTCACTTTGGCCTGGTTTACTCTCCTGCCAGGACTTTGCAATATTCGCTTTATATCATCTTTTTGAGGGCGGGTCCTCAGACTCACACAGTCCCTGGTATACTCTCCTGCCAGGACTTTTCACAACCTAGAGTTCCAAGGGGCATCAATCTTCCCTTGTTTCTGATTTCCACTTCTCCAGCTTGCCCGGCATACTCTCCTGCCAGGTGGTTATTTCTGTACTTCTCACAGTTCATGCACATCAGCCCCAGTGCCCCATCCTGTCTCTGTGGGCTCAACGACTTTGTGTTTCTCCGGGAGACCGCAGCTTCACCTCCTATCATCTCTGCTTCTCCCGCCGAGTTCAGGAGGCTTCTCCGGCTGGCAGTCAAGAATGCTCACGCTCTCCTCCTGTGGATGAAGCCAAACCTGGATTCTCACTCACATTGTATTTCTCCTGCAGCCTCGCAGCTTCAAGGTAACCGGTTTGAGGACTGCCTTCCTCTCCTTACTTTCCTTGTCCCGTCCACTCCCCGATTCTCCAATCTGCTTTGGCATGACTAGGCCAGTGCTCTCACATGCCGTCTCCACTTCAGAGCCTTCGGGGTTCCTGTGGGTTTAGAGACACCATCTGCTTAAGCCCTTGCGATTCTCGCACTGATGGCTGCAGCATCCTTCCGCGTCTAAGCTCACGCTTGGAGGTTCTCTGCTGGCTCTCAGCTGTGCTGATTTTGAACTCCCATGTTATGGCTGGGAGCCTCCTTGAACTAATCAAGGTTTGACAAACACTAGACTGTGCATTTTGGTTCTTTATGAGAATCTCTCTCTTGGGAATCCTCTTCATTGTCTCAGTACTTAATGCTCTATGTGATGAAAACATTCTGTCATCAACTTTTACAGGGTATTTTACGGAACTGTCACAGTATATCGTAAAGGATTGAGGGGGTTTATTCAAAAGGAAAGTGGGGATACCAAGTCTCACCTGATGATGTTGTGTCATCCCTCTGAGTGACGCCTCCCACCGTTTGGTTCTCCATCAAATAGCCACCCCCAGGGTCAGAATCAGGTTGTGGCTGCTGTCCTCTGACCACATGGAGAGAGGCTATCCCCAGGAAAGCAGTGATGACATCATCGATTCATCACAGCTGTTACAAACAAATATTGGCAAAGGCAAGAGTTTTGGATTTGCCATTTGCTAGGCACTGCTATTAGATGCCACGTACTTGCACCATGTTGCACCTACTACCATCAAGTGCCAGTTAATACCACTATGGCAGTGTTTTGACAAGTGCATTTTCTATACGTAAACAAAAGTTCAAACTGTTAGCATTGCTAATGCGTGATGAAAAGAAGGTGGCAAGTTGTGTTGTGCTGTAGGTTGATGATTAAGGTATTTTTAATTATGGAATTGTTCCTTGGTAGAAGTAGTAGGAGATGGCATTTATGGAAGCCGGATTACCTTTAAAAGTAATGAGCTATTAGGGTGGGTGCTGCAGTAGAGTATGCTTTGTAGCATAGAAAACCCCTTGCAGTTGAAGTGACGCTAAAGTCAAGGTTGTGTAATATAAAGATTTGCTACAGTTTTCACATAAGGCAGGTCATTTTTTAAAAGAAGGTTACCATTTTTGTTGTACTGTAGTTTGATAATGGAGGTACTTTCCATTATTGAATTGCAAAGTTGTTAACATGCAGAAATGCATGTTCTAGAATGGAGAGAGAAAAAAACCTTTGTGAATAAGGATCTACAAATTGGAATGGATCATGTTGGTAACTGTAAAATTGTGGAGTGCTATAAGTAGTAGCACATGTGAGTCACTATGTATGAAGAAATCATTTTTAAAGCACTAATTAGGCATTTGAACAAGTGATGCAGTAAGTATATTTTGCAGAACAGGACAGTAGTTGTTGTTCAAGTTATATTATAATAAAAAGGTGTACAATAAATTACTTTTGAAAATGAAAGGACACCTGTAGTATGTTGTCTTATATGTAACTTGTGCAACATAGATTATGTTGAATCTAGAAATTGAAAGCTGAAAGTTTGCACAGTAGTTTGTGGTACAGGAGGTGCTTAATCACAGCACAAGTGCACTCACAGAGTTGAAAGATACATCTGTACTGTTGAACTAAGGTGACAGGGTTAGATGTAGTTTGTTTGGACGTGATTGGTGGATGGGTGTGTTACTGTTTGAATGTAGCTAATCAGAGAGTTTTACAGAGATAAATGCAAAAAGGTAAGAAGTGCTGTCCTGTGCCCTGACGTCCACAGGCATACGCAACTATTCACAGATGGATTGCAAGTGCCATCCAAGCTGTTTTATCATGTATGGAAAGAGGAATGGGGAGGCCGCGGACCTCACGGATCTCCGCAGACGTCGGGAGGGTCAGTCAATCAGGCTTTTTCTTTGTACAGGAGGACAGGGTACCAAGTGCATCATTTGTTGTTTGAATTGCTGAAAGCATGGACCTGAACAAGAAAACTGCTTGGATTATATGAGATTTGTGGATTCATTGGGTACAGATATATATGCAGAGCAGCTTGGTATCTCTCAATCTTGGATTAGAAAAGGTCTGGAGTTTATGGAATGAAATGGGCTCAACTTTTACCATGTGTGGAGATATGGTGTGTTTGAAAAAATCCAGAAATGATTGTAGTACATTGTGGAAGTAATAGTTTAGAGTATGTAACTGGTGTATCTTTGCAGTTTGCCATTAAAGGTACTGTTTATTTTTTCACAAATTACTCAAAGACAAATGTGGAAAAGATCAAAATTGTTTTGTCCACAAATGGAAAAAGCAAGGCGGAATGTCAATGAAGCTGTAAGTGCATTCTTGCAAGATGTAGGAATGGCATCTTTTGAAAATGATAACATACAACATGATGGAGTGAACATTCAGTACATTTAACAAGTGTTGAATTTTTTCTTTTTAATATTTGGAATGCAGTGAAACAGTTTTTGTGAAAGAAATGAAGTTGAAGGAAAAACAGTATGTAATGAAAAGATGTATTAGTACACATTGTACTGTGAAGGCATCATGAAGCTATTAGCTTCCTCTTCAGCTCCCCTTGCCCAAGTTCAAGGAAATTCCACAAAAGTCTCAAGATCACATTTTTCCCATTCAAGGCAATATAGTCCCACACTGTAAACGCGTGCATGGGGCTCTGCAGGAGCACTTGGACTCATGGAACCTCACAGGATCTAGTAGTGCAGTCTAGGGTTGGCTAATACCACTGGGTGGCTCACAGCTGTTGTCGGTTAGGGTCTTGGGACACTTTCCTGGGATAAGAGTACATGTCTCAAAAGCATGATGTGACTACCGGCTAGTTTCCAGCCCATCTTTCCTTCAAACCCACTATCCTCACCTTGGGTTTTTCCTTGTAGTGCTCTCTGTCCTGCTGTCTAGCGCAGCGGCGTGTAGTTCAGTGTGGTGTGAGTGGCTCCAGTTACTTCACTGGAGAGAAGCCCATACCTGCTGTGACTTGCTGCTATCCACAGTGTCTTTGGAGTGTTTGTTGTAGTGCTCCCCAGTTTCAGAGCTATCTTCCTTAGTGTTTTAAGCATTCCACATGAGTAAGTCTGTGATCCTATCTTTAGTACCTGGTTGGGGTGTCTTTAGAACTCGATATAAAGTGTGAAGCCTCTAAAGTCTTTAACTCGTGGTTAATGTGTCTTGTGGCTGGAATGTCTTTAGCACCTCTCAGAAGGTGCAATGCTGCCGAGGATTTATATGCGTGGGGGAAATCAATCATCAGCTTCTGACTGATATGAGCGCTGCTGAGCGAGTGGCTGGAATGTACTTGATACCTCTTGAATGCGCGATGCTGCGGGGCGCTTGTATGCCTTGGAGAGATTTGTAATGAGCCTCTGTTTCATGCGAGCACTGCTGCCGTGAACCTTAGCATTTGTTCATACAGCACGCAAGATAATTATGCTTTGCAGTAATTAAACAAAGAAAACAAGCACGTGTCTCAGTTGACCTAATGACACCTTTTCCTTGCAGGTCCGACGTGGAAGTTCCTTGAATCCAAAGCAGAGTGCATGCTTTGCCGCAGGGCCAGCTGATGGAGAGGGCTGCAGAGTGTAGACGGGTAAGTACTGCTGAGCTGCAAATCCCTCAGAGAAAACAGTAAGCGTCTCACTTCTATAAGCAGAGCAATGTGACGTGAGGCTGCATGCATGGGTGGGGCTTAAATAGGAGGCCGACCCATGTGAACTAGACCGCATCTCTAGATGAATGTGGACGGCACACTTGTCAACCCTGTTGGTTGGCTCAAAATGCCTTCCAGTGGTGGCAATCTTGAAAGGCCATTAAATAAACAGAGTTAATGAGTCCTTGAGTGCCAATCATGCCATAGTGAGGTCCAGCCTGCTTTTTTACTGTCCCTTGGAACAGTGATTGTTGTGTGTTTTAGGCTTGTGAATGCTGATGTATGCATTCTTCTGGGCTACCCCAGTGATCATGACAGCACCCTCCTGCAAGGCCCATCTCAAGGGATGACTATTGGGTCCCGGCTTGGTTGGGTACTCTCTGTGAAACCTAGCCACTAATCTAGGTGCATGCACGTTCAAGGCGGGTTCCCATGTGCAATCTTGAGGGCCATACCCTTTCCAATCGATCAAATAGTATAGCATATGTTTCACGAGTTTAGAGTCCAAGATGTTCTTAACATCATACTCTGATGTATCATCGATCAATACTGGAGTTGGTGGCGTCTGAACCTGTGTGCCTGGTTGGACTGGTTTAAGGAGAGAGACGTGAAATACAGGGTGCACACGCATGGTGGAGGGTAACTCTAGTTTCATTGCTACCGGATTAATTTCTGCAGATATAGCATAAGGACCCAAAAACTTGGGTTGAAATCTTCTAGGACCCTTCAATGGAATGTACTTTGTGGCCAACCATATCCTGTCGCCTACTTGATAAGGAGGATGGCAAAGCACGCACGGTCTGCACACCGCTTGTAGGTTTCCTTGGCTACTGTTAACTGCAACGCAGCTTGCTTCACGGTCTGGTGGATTGTGTCGTGCAATTCTGTGACAGCTGGGATTTCTAACTTCTCGGGTGGGTTGTAAACAGAAGTTTGAGGGTGTCAGCTGTGCATTACATAGAACGGGCTATAACCAGTGGAGGCATGTACTAAATTGTTGTAAGCGTACTCCGCAACCCACAAGAGATCCACCCACCTTTAGTCTACTTGATGGAGCATACACCGGAGGTACTGCTCAAGGGGCTTATTAGTCCTGTTTGTCCAACCGTTTGGGGATGATGGCTGGTGGACAAACGTACATCGATCTGAGCCAGACAGCAGCATTGCATCCAAAATTGGGACACAAACTGGCCTTCCATGATCTGAAATCACCACAAACGTAAACCCATGTAGTTTGACAAGGTTTTCCAGAAAGGTTTTAGCTAATGTGTTGGCATTTGGGAGTCCCTTGAGGCCGAAGAAGTGTGCCATTTTTGAAAAAAAGGTCCACTATCACCAATATTGTGTTGAAATCATTGCATGGGGTTAAGTCAGTGATAAAGTCTAATGAAATAGTGTGCCAAGGGACTGTTGGCACGACTAAAAGCTGCAAAAGGCCAGCGGGTCTCTGTTTAAGTACTTTATTTTGGGCGCACACACTACACGTCTGAATGATCTGCTTGGCCTCCTTACACCAGGTCGGCCACCAATAATACTGCTGTAACTTGATCAAAGTTTTTGCAATTTCTGGGTGACCCTCCACTAAGACATCATGGTAATTGGATAAGATCTGGGTCTGTATATCTGGTTCCGTGAGATATAGTCAGCTTTCCCTCCCAAACCTCCTGCTGCGGATCCATAGATGCTCAAACCTCCTGCTCCCACACGGTCATTGCCCGTCTCACTGATGCATGTAGTTCTTCCAACTGAGAGGCTTCGGTACTGACAACACCCAACAGTTTGTCTGCCGGAATAATGGCCACTGGGTCGGGGGAAACATACGCACAGTCTCCTTCTCCCAAGCGTCATAAAGCGTCCGCTTTACCATTTCGCACTCCAGGTCGGTATGTTATGCTCCAACTCTGACAAGAATTTACAAATTCCAAAAGCTTCATTGGAACTTGTTAGGAGTGCCCTCTGGCCAGCTGCCCTGGCGAGATGGAATTCTCTACCATCAGGCCTTAGAAATTGTCTGACACTCTAGCTATTCAAGACTAAACTCAAGACATACCTTTTTAAATAAGTAGTCCTTTCAACTCCCATATTCTGATTGTCTTCTAAGGACCGTTTTGCCACCCGTATGCCTCCGGGAAACTTTAGTTGCGCCTAACAAATAACCTAAAGTAAAGTAATCACAAAATCATATTATTCTAAAAATGATGCCCATCTAAGCTGACGAGATGACTGTGCCTTGGCTGACCGCAAATATTGTACGTTCCGATGGTCAGTAATCACTGTGATAGGATGACGAGCACCCATCAGATGCTGTCTCCACTCTTTAAAGGCTGCTTTGATCGGCAACAGCTCCTTGTCGGTAATGGTGTAGTTTAATTCAGCTGGAGAGAATTGTCTTCAACCAGAAAGCCACTGGATGCAGTTGGCCAGTTGTCTGGTTCTTTTGCGACAAGAGAGCTCCCATCACCACACTGGAGGCGTCGGTCCACACGACATATGGGAGCTTTGGTTTCGGGTGTTGCAAGATAGAAACCACAGTGAACTTTTGTTTCAATGTCTGGAACGCTTGTTCAGCTTCAGAGGACAAGTCAAACTACCGTTTTTTACAGAGCAGGGTGGTGATGGGATTTACCAGATGAGAGAACCACGGAATGAAGTTTGCAAACCCCAGGAAGCTTTGGACCCCCTTTACGGTTGTAGGGGATGGCCATTTTAAGATTCCATCTACCTTTCGGTTATCCATCCGAATGCCTTGTGGCATTAATATGAATCCCAGGAACTCAACTTCCGTGACATGAAAAGTGCACTTTTCCAGTTTTGCAAACAATTTGTGCTGCCGTAGTTTTTCTAACACTGCCCGTACATGAGACAAGTGTTCTTGGGGTGTGGTGGTGCAGATAAGTATGGCATCAATATAGACAATAGCACAAACGTCCAGTAATTCACGTAGAACATCGTTCATGAAGTACTGAAACGCCGCTGGAGCGTTACACAGCCCAAAGGGCATCACCTGATATTCGAAGAGGCCGAATTAGGTACTGTCTTCCACACATGTCCGCTCTTGACACGCACCAGGTGATACGCTCCCGAGGTCTAGGTTTGTATAAATACTAGCATCCTTAACCTGATCCAGAAGCTCCAGAATAAGTGGTAACAGGTACCGATTTTTTATCATGATTTGATTCAATGAGTGATAGTCGAAACCAGTTCTTAAGTCTCAGAGCAATGCCGAAGGGGGATTTCGAGGGTCGAATAAATCCATTAGCCAAGTATTGATACAGGTAGATCTTGAGATGTGCATTCTCCTGCTCGGTGAGAGCATATATTCGGCTGCATGGTACTTGAGAGCCAGGCACAAGAACTATTTGACAATCATATGGTCTATGTGGTCGAAGCGTATTGGCCTGTTCTTTGTGGAACACATCTTGATATTCCTAATACACTCATGGCAACACTCTTACTATGCCCAACATGGGTCATGTTTTCTCCTCCCCTGGCGTAACAAAGGGATTCTTCTCATAAACGGACTCTGCGTTGTAGCACGCCCGCCTGCAACTCTCGGAAAAGCACAAGGTCCTAGCACACCAATCAATGCAGGGATTGTGGGACTCAAGCCAGCCATTACTAAGATGAGCTCAAACTCGGGGGCCCCTATCAGATCAAAGGAAATATCCTCACGATGCCCGTCCTGACATAGCAGCACAACCTCCTCTGTGCATTGGGATTACTGGTACCGATAGTAATTGGGAACCATACACAGCAGTTCCATTCTCCACCATAGCCTTGGATTGAAATGGGATCCCAATTTTGCGGGCCATGTAGTGATCCATATAGTTAAAGGTAGGGTAGAGGTGGGTACCACGTATGTGATTCAAATTTTCCCTATTACTTCAAATCTTCAAATTCTTTGTGACTTAAATTTAACGTTGGCCTGGGGCTGCCTGAAAATAATGATCCCATGACACAAGGATCAGAGACAAATGCACAAAAAGAAAATGAGGTGTAACCACTTCATAGTTTGTGACGCTCTCAGTTGGCTCAACAAACATGAGCATATAAATACTATTCTGTTAAAGTCTTTTTATATAGCTTTGCATTTCCTTTTTTCTTTTTTCTTTTCAAATAAAGTTTGACTGAATTATTGTAAAAATATGCAGGTAATCTTTAATTCACATTCCTACGATTTGGTTACAAAAAGCGGCATTTTTATGCAGAAATCAAATACAGTGGTCAATCCAGTGCAATAAGCCTATGCATTTTGGTGTGTGACACCATCTTCAGGGCTATGCAAACCTAAATAAATCATGCATCAAAGAAAATACATAATTCCAAATCATATACATAACCATGTTGTGCCAGTAATGTTCAAATATGTGACAGCAAAAGACATAAAAGGAAAATCTCAATCAGCAACTATCTCAGCGTGATTAATAACAGATTGTAGTTCAAATACAGTAATCCAAGCTAGTTTAAGTTAGTTGTTCATACTACAGCTCAATTGCCACGTGTAACCCATATGTATCATCATACAATGGATCTCCCATATAATATGAATAAAGTGGCACCTATAAATGTTAAATATACAAAAGAATCGAGTGCAGATGTGTTAATAGTTACTATGCGTGCGTACTCGCACAGAAACCACTCACCTTCAGTGTCAGGCGTAGTGTCATGCACCAAGGAGAGCCGCGTGGACGCGCAGTCTTCCTCTGCATTTATCATGGAGACAAAGCTTGGAGTCGTGCTCCGGCTCAGCAGTGCCGGTGCACGTACTCCTTGCGCCCCAACCTCCCATGGCAATGGGAGGGTGGGGAAGTCTTCATGACAACGTTTTTGTGCATAGCTAGTTTGGTTACTGATATGTTCGAAGAAGTGTGTTCTTGAACGCGGAAACACTGGTACAGAGTAATTATTCAGCCTAAATAATTTTCTATATTCACATAAACTCGCCCTAATAAATCATGCCTATTCATGTAAGATTGAGAAATATCTGATTGTAGCTGGCACTAGAAGAGTCAAATGTCGTCTGATAACCAAATAGCACTAACGAATTTAGTGAAAAAACAAATGTTCAGATCCGATCAATCAATTATTCAAATGTGTGCGCGATCCATTGTGTGTCACTCCTGGAAAGGTCAGCTTAGGCTGGTAAATCGAAATTATACAACCCCACTTAATTCTTGAATTGTAACCCCATGAGTAATAATCTGGGCCTCTCATGGTAGTGTGGCATTTCCTGTGTGAGTGATTAGAAACACCAATCCAGTTCATCGAACCTTATCAGTGACCCAAACCTAACATTCTAAACAATCTCAACCATTTATGTCCTGTTATTTAAACCATTACAATCTTGAATGTCTATTTGTCCATATGGCATTATGATTCATGTTATGTGAGCAATTTAATCAACCCTATCCGGTCGGACAACCCTTTCACTCTGCCGTATGCTTCATTTCATATTAAACACACTTCACAAGTCATTATTTTACATCAGGCAAACAAAACAATTCTTCCATGTACATTACTTATATGCACAATCTTTTTAAAATAACAGTTGGATTAGCTCTCATCATGATCACAAAAAACACATGTAGTTAATTTCCTCATTGAGTCCTTTTGGTGTTAGTGTACTCATTCTGTCGATCCAAAAGGATTCTCTCTGATCAAGTCTTTTCTGGATGTTTTCGTGTGCGTCTCCTATTTTCATGGCCACCGGATCTGGGCCAAGTTATGTTTTTTTTCGTGCCAATGTCTGGCAACTGCTGAATTCATGTTATGGATACGGATGCACGACCTGTGCTCATTCCATCTGATTTTCACAGTCCTCCTTGACTGTCCTACATAATAAAGTCCACATGGACATTTTATTGCGTAGATGATACTCTTTGTGTCGCAAGTCGCATAGCTTCGTAGTCTAATCCGCTATCCTGTGTATGGATGGTTGACTGTCTCACCTTTTAGCATGTACCCACAGTTGCTACAATTGAGACACAGAAATGTTCCAATTCTTTCTGTTAATTTCTTCTTCTTTGGAGGTCTTTTGTTGTCAAGTCTATCTTTGAAATGCCTGCTTCGCTGATATGCAAAAGTGGGGAATTCTTTGAAGAGATGCTTGACTTGATGGTTGCATGTGACCATCCTCCAATTTTTCTTAATGATTTCTTTGATCCTGTTACTTTGTTTGGAGTACTTTGATACCAAAACAAGAGGTGGTGCTGTGTTGGGTTTCTCTTTTGTTTTTAAAAAGATCTCTCTTTTGTATGTCCACGCCTGTCTTTGCAGTTTTCAATTCATCAGTGGTGTATCCACGGTCAATAAATTTGTTGCCCATCTCTTCTACTTCTTTGTTATAATCTTCCGGATCACTCACAATTCTTTTGACCCGTAGCATCTGACTATATGGCAAATTTTTCATCAGGCTGGGCTGGTGGAGCGAAGCTTATGGAGGAGATTGGTCCTGTCTGTACTTTTGCAGAATATGCTGGTATTATATCCTGTTTCTGTAGTGATAATGTTAACGCCCAAAAAGTGTATTGTTTCTTTGGAATATTTATATGTGAACTGGATTCTCTGGTCAATTCCATTGAGGTATTTGAAGAATTCTGGTAATTTGATCTTTGTAGCTGTCCATATTCCGAAGATGTCATCAATGTATAGGATCCAAATTGCTAGATTTTGTTGCCATGCAGGATGTTTCAAGACATGGCCCATTTCAAATGTACGCATAAATGCATTTGCGTATGTGGGTGCCATGTTGGCACCCATGGAGGTGCCTGCTACCTGCAAATAATATTGTTATTTGAAGCGAAAATAATAATTTTCTCCTATGCATTCCAGAATAACCAAATGAATTCCTTTTGTGAAGGTATTTCCCCTTCATTCAGTAGCAGCCATTCTACTGCTTCTCTCCCTAGATCATGGGGAATTGACGTGTACAGGCTTCTCATCTACTGTGAACAGTATGTGTCTAGACTTGAAAAGGTATTCCACTTAAGTGTTGTAAAAAATGGGTTGAATCCCTAATGTAAGTGCATGTCTTTTGGATAAGAGGTTGAAGGAAGAAGTCTATATATTTTCCTAGTGGCTATGATAGACTATTGATTCCAGCCACACTGGGCCTTCCCGGTGGCTTGCAAAGGTCCTTGTGCACGTTGGGTAAGGTATAAAAGTGTGGTATCTGTGGATGGCTTTTAGTCAGGAATTTGCAAGTATTATGGTTAATCCATCCTAGTTCTTCCGCTTTCTCTAGGAGTTCTTCTAGATTAATTTTGATCTGACTCGTTGGATCCATATCTAGTCTAGCGTATGTATTTACATTGTTCAATTGTCTTTCGCATTCATTGTCGTAATCCACAGTTTCAAGTATTACTAGTGCGCCATCTGTTGATCTGATTGTCATTGTCTCATCAATGTTACATTCCTGATTAGTTGTAATTCATGTGGTTTCATATTTTGGTATCCTGTGTGTTCAAAATTGACCTTCTCCAAATCCCGTGACTTGTTTCGGAAAAATCTCTACCGACGGAATATTTATTGGAGGAATAAAGTTACTTTTGATCCTGAATTCCTTCAAGTTAGAGTCATCAGTTGTCATGGTGGAGTCACCTTCTAGTTCGCTGACAAAGCTTTTTTTCATTTTTCTTACCAATTTGTACAGTTCAATTTTGGTGTCAAACAAGGTACTATTGTAAGTGGGTACGAAGCTTAACCTCTTTTGGAAGGTTTCTTTTTCTTTCTCTGACAATGTCCTTGATGATAAGTTCATTACTAACTTTTCCTCTGTTGTAATCTTGTTTTTGGTTCTTCTCGTTGCCTTTCTTTTCCTCCTCCTTGTTCTCCTGTGCCGACTCCTAAAAAAGGTGGTCTTCCTGTATTCGGAGTAATCCATATAGTTGCCCACTGTTCCACCCTCCATGTATGTGTTATGCTCACCTGACGCCCACGGAGGCGCAGGTCTGGTTTGGAGTGTTGTTGCTTCTTCTATGGTGAAGCGCAGGACCCGGAAGATGGACTGGACCGGACCTTCGAATCTGGCTTGTCTGGCTCGCAGGAATATCTTTCTGTATGTGAAAAGGGAGTATTAACAATCTGCGGGAGAAAGTATAAGCCTCCCGCTCCCTTCTCACCCCCTCTACGAAACCCTCCTGCGACCCCCAAGTGAAGTCTCACCTTAGGGTTTGAAAGGTTGAGCTCTCCATCCTGCTTCTCATGCAGGGGCGCGTTGTATCCAGTTACTTCACTGGGATTTTGATTGTAGAGGGTTCAAGTTTTGTTTTCCCGGTATAGTACCGTAAGGATTCTGTTAATGAGTATGATTCCGCAATAATAATTGTTCGTTGTCTCTTTTTCAGGTGCGGAAACTATTCCGAGAAGAGCTGTGGAACCGAAGAATGAGACTCTGGTGAGCTTGATGAGAGTTCTCTCAGTGTCCTTGTATCAATGCGCTCACTAACGCTGAAGTCTTTTTTCCCCATAGGGGCCGGGGTCCGGAAATGCCTGGATGCGGCACCAACCCGAAACGAAGCTCAATCCAGAAGAAATCAGGTAAGTCTTTAATGGGCGTTTGGGTAATGTCTTTTCATGCACCCACTAACGCTGATGTCTTTCTTCCCCATAGGGGCCGGGGGCCGGAAATGCCAGGATGCGGCACCGACCCGAATTGAAGTTGGAATAACCCAACAGGTAAGCTTTGTAATGGAAATTAAGGCTTCCTTGTTTTCTTTCCCCTCTCACCTTTATTCTTGTCTTATTCTCCCTAGGCGCGGTGATGTGGCTGCGAGTCCAGATGTCGCCGTAGAACGTGGTGGTACCTTGTACAGGTGAGTGAGATGCGGCGCTTGCAGCGATCGATGCGATGTGCTTTTAAATGGATGTCTTCCTTTTCAGGACCGTCGGCGAGATGTCTCCGGAATGCGGATTTAGCAGGTAAGGACTCTTCTTTACCCTTTTCTCTTCTCTTCTCTCTTTGCAGGTGTTCCAGGATGCTGGCAGGAGTGGCAGAAGACAGAATGCAGGAGCAAACACGGTGAGCGTCCAGCTGCTAGATGGAGAACAACGCGAAGCGTGAGTTGCTGCTTGGGCGTGGCTTAAATAGCCTTCAAAGTAGTTCCAGGTATGTATCATTCCTCTCAGGTATGTATTCCTCCCCTGACCACACCCGTGTGGTTAAGTAGTTCCAAAGATAAAGTAGTCCCATTCAGGCCTCAGAAGGCCTGGATGTTGCAGCATGGTCTGCATCAGGTAAGTTAACACTAAGCACCTTTAACACAAAGTCCCCTTTTATGAGCCTGGCGCCTATGTCGCCAGGACTGTGGCCCGATATGAGCCTGGCACCAAAGGCGCCAGGACTGAGTCCAAAGAGCCCCTACTTGAGGCTGTTGTGACTTCCCTTGAAGACATGATGTCTGCCTCTGGGGTAGCTGGGTCTTGTCTGGCACCTTGGAGGTAGGCATCATGACAGTACCCCCTCCCAAGGCCCCTCCCAAGGTCGTCCTTTCCAGGGGTTTCGGCTTGCTTGGGAATTTTCGGTGGAATCTTTGCACTAATCGCGGGATGTGTACATGGTCACTTGGTTCCCAAGATCTTTCCTGAGGTCCGTACCCCTTCCAATCAACTAGATAGAAGAGTTTTGATTTTAACATTTTGGAATCCAATATGTCCTTAACTTCAAATTCTAATTCCCCATCGATTTGAATTGGTTCAGGTGGTTTGCTTAGTCTGGTTCCAGGCTGCACCGGGTTTAACAGTGATGCATGAAAAACGGGATGAATTTGTATGTTGGCTGGTAGATCGAGTTTAAAGGCCACCGGGTTAATTATAGCTTTGATGGGATAGGGTCCAATGTATCTGGGATTAAAGGTCTGCGGTCCTTTGAGAGGCAAATGCTTGGTTGCCAGCCACACCTGGTCTCCAATCTGGTACGAAGGTGCTTCACTCCGATGTAGATCAGCATTTTCTTTGTATTTTCTCTTGGCTTGTTGCAAATGAGTTGTAGCTTCCTTGAAGGCTCGGGTTATAGTAGAATGCAAATGATCAACTGCAGGCATTTCCAGGTTTTGAGGAGGGTCTAGGTCTGAGGTTCTAGGATGATGACCATACAAGGTGTAAAAAGGGGTTTGTCCTGTTCCAGAATGTACAGAATTGTTATATGCATACTCTGCGATCCATAGAATATCTTTCCAGCTGTTTTCAGATTGATGCAACATGCACCGAAGATATTGTTCAAGGGTTTGGTTAGTCCTCTCGGTTTGACCATCGGTCTGGGGGTGGTGACTAGTGGATAAGCGTACATCAATTTGTGCCAGTTGGCAACATTTCCTCCAAAAATGGGAAATAAATTGGCTTCCTCGGTCTGAGATTAATATGGATGGAAAACCATGCATACGAACTATGTTTTCCAGAAATTCCTTGGCCAAGATGGAGGCTGAAGGTACCCCTTTTAAAGGGATGAAGTGGGCCATCTTGGAGAACAGATCCACGATTACCAAGATAGTGTTATATCCATAGCAAGGAGGCAGGTCGGTAATAAAGTCCATTGACAAGGTGCGCCAAGGGGCCGGTGGAATATCCAAGGGTTGTAGGAGACCGGCTGGTCTCTTCTTTTGACCTTTATTTTGGGCGCAAACTCCGCAAGACATCACAAAATATTTTATGTCTTTTCTCCAGGATGGCCACCAGAATTGTCGTTTGATCTTTTCCTCAGTTTTTGCGATACCAGGATGTCCTTCCATTAATGTATCATGATAGTGAGCAATGACCAATTCTTGCAGTTCTTTGTTGGGCAGAAATAACCGCCCCTGGAAGTACGGTAAATCGTTATTAACGGAAAAGTGTGACCCCTTTTGAGTCCATTCTTGCAAGGCTGTGGAATTTAAAAGTTGTTTAACTCTAGTTTGAACGTCCTCTATAGTTTGTAAAGAGGTCAAGCCTAAAATTCTTTGTTCGGGTATAATTGGTACTGGTTCTAAGTTTGGATTTGTTTCATCCATTCCAATCCGGGATAAAGCATCCGCTTTGCCATTCTTGCAACCAGGGCGGTAGGTGATTATGAAATCAAATTCTGCAAAGAATAAAGCCCATCGGAGTTGGCGGGATGATTGGACTTTGGCCGTTTTTAGATATTGCAAATTCCGGTGATCTGTAATCACCGTAATGGTGTGTCTTGTGCCGAGGAGGTAATGACGCCAAGCCTTGAAGGCGGACTTAATAGCTAGTAATTCTTTGTCGGTGATTGCGTAATTGATTTCAGGAGCCGTGAATTTCCTGGACCAAAAGGCTACAGGGTGCATCTGGTTAGTTTCTGGATCCCTTTGAGACAAGACAGCACCCATGGCCAAACTGGCAGCGTAGGTTTCAACAATGTAAGGGAGATCTGGGCACGGATGCTTCAATACAGGGGCGGAGGTGAATTTGGTCTTTAGGTCTTGAAAGGCCTGTTCTGCCTCAGGAGTACATTCGAAACGTTTATTCTTCCATAAGAGGGCTGTTATGGGTTGAACCACTCGAGAAAATTCCGGGATGAATCTTCGATAGAAATTGGCAAAGCCAAGCATACTCTGAACCCCCTTAACAGAGTTAGGAGATGGCCATTTGAGGATGGCGTCCACCTTTCGGACTCCTTTAGGTGTCAGGATGAATCCGAGAAACTCGACCTCTGTGGTATGAAAAACGCATTTTTCGAGTTTCGCAAACAGGTTGTGCTGGCGCAATTTCTCAAGAACTGCCCTGACATGTTTTCTGTGTTCGGATTCCGAGGAGGAGTATACCAGGATGTCATCGATATATACGATGACACAAACATCGATAAGTTCCCGAAGAACATCATTCATAAAGTATTGAAAGGCGGCAGGTGCGTTGCATAATCCGAAGGGCATCCCCTGATATTCAAAGAGCCCATATTTGGTGCGGAATGCAGTCTTCCATTCGTCGCCTTCTTTTATACGCACCAGGTGATAAGCTCCCCGGAGATCTAACTTGGTGTATATACCGGTAGTTGTATCGTGGGGGAAGTTACTGTGGCCAGACCCATATCTGGATTTCTTGGATAACAAGTCAGTTCGCAATCAGGAAAGGTTATTCTCTTTGCTCGCCAGTCAATTCGAGGATTATGTGTTTCTAACCAAGGGATTCCTAGAATTACTTGAAATTGTGGGGCCTTGATTACATCGAACACAATTGCTTCCCGATGTCCATCCTGTCCCACTAATGTCATTTCTGTAGTGGAATGTGTTACCGGCCCTGAGGCTATTTCGGTTCCATCTACTGTAGAATGACATCCTTGTTAACTTTCGAACGGAGAGGAAGATTAATCCTGGAGGCCAATTCACGATCTACGTAGTTTCCAATAGCTCCACTGTCGATGTATGCTTTTATAGCATGCAACTGCTGAGGCTGTTTCGGGTCCACGAGCACCATTGGCATGACAAAATGCGTGGTCAAAGAGTCTGTTTTCAAGCTCGGCAAGCGGACCTCTACGCTTGTCGGGCTTGACCGTTTCCCGAATCAGGTTCTATTAAATTGTTGTCCGTGGCTACAACCACCTTCTTAGGTGGCTTTACCGGGCAGTCTCGTAGAAAGTGACCAGAAGCCCCGCAATAGAGACATGGTTGCTTTTGCCGTCTTCTCTCTCGTTCCTTCTGCGTCAATGGTCCTTTAACACCGCCGATCTGCATAGGTTCTGAAACGTCGGTTAGCGTGAGTTTTGATCAGCACTCGAGTTTCGAACTTGGACCGATCTGCTTTTCTAGTTTGCAGTCTGTGGTCAAGTTGGACCACTAAGTATATGTATTCTGCGCAGGCTTGAGGTGGATTTACTATTTGAGCTAGAACATCCTTAAGTTCTCCGCGCAGGCCTCGATGAAATAGTGTGATCCTTTTATTTTCGGGCCACCCTGTTTCTACAACCAGCCTATTAAAGGTGGCAATATAAGATAAGAGATCTTGGTTACCTTGTCGTAAGGATAGTAGTTCGTTGTCAAGGGCCTGTCCCTGAGAGTGTCGAGCGAATAATCTTTCCATGCTCGCCTGGAAGCTTTGAAAATCCTGGAGAATTGGGTCATCCTGACTCACCAACGGAACAGACCAATCGGCAGCACAGCCACTGAGATAAGATAATACAAAGGCTACCTTGGTTTGATCATTAGGGAAGGCCCCAGGTCTGCATAGAAAGTGTAGGCGACATTGGTTCATAAAAACGGCATATTTCTTGGGGTCCCCCGCAAAACGTTCAGGCGGGGCCAAAGGCATGTTTCCAGGTAGATTGATTTGTACTGGGTTATTCGAAACCAGTGACTAGGCATTACCACCAGAACTAGGTAAAGGAGTTTGTCCTGCTTGACCCTGCAACAATCGTTTGGCCAGGTCATCAGTTCTTTCCTTGGATAAGATTAATTCTCTTTTGAGAGCATTAGTTTCCTGGCGGGCGGAGTGTACTTCTGCCCTCAATTCCCCCAAAAGCTGAGCCAGCTGGTCTGTCTCGGAAGTTTCCATAGCGCCCGGGTGGGAAATTGTAGGTAGGCTTCGCGTTCTGTTACGCTCACCTGACTCCCACGGAGGCGCAGGTCTGGTTTGGAGTGTTGGTGCTTCTTCTATGGTGAAGCGCAGGACCCGGAAGATGGACTGGACCGGACCTTCGAATCCGGCTTGTCTGGCTCGCAGGAATATCTTTCTGTATGTGAAAAGGGAGTATTAACAATCTGCGGGAGAAAGTATAAGCCTCCCGCTCCCTTCTCACCCCCTCTACGAAACCCTCCTGCGACCCCCACATGAAGTCTCACCTTAGGGTTTGAAAGGTTGGGCTCTCCATCCTGCTTCTCATGCAGGGGCGCTTTGTATCCAGTTACTTCACTGGGATTTTGATTGTAGAGGGTTCAAGTTTTGTTTTCCCGGTATAGTACCGTAGGGATTCTGTTAATGAGTATGATTCCGCAATAATAATTGTTCGTTGTCTCTTTTTCAGGTGCGGAAACTATTCCGAGAAGAGCTGTGGAACCGAAGAATGAGACTCTGGTGAGCTTGATGAGAGTTCTCTCAGTGTCCTTGTATCAATGCGCTCACTAACGCTGAAGTCTTTTTTCCCCATAGGGGCCGGGGTCCGGAAATGCCTGGATGCGGCACCGACCCGAAACTAAGATCAATCCAGAAGAAATCAGGTAAGTCTTTAATGGGCGTTGGGTAACGTCTTTTCATGCGCCCACTAACGCTGATGTCTCTTTTTCTCCTTAGGGGCCGGGGTCCGGAAATGCCAGGATGCGGCACCGACCCGAATTGAAGTTGGAATAACCCAACAGGTAAGCTTTGTAATGGAAATTAAGGTTTCCTTGTTTTCTTTCCCCTCTCACCTTTATTTTTGTCTTTTTCTCTCTAGGCGCGGTGATGTGGCTGCGAGTCCAGATGTCGCCGTAGAACGTGGTGGTACCTTGTACAGGTGAGTGAGATGCGGCGCTGCAGCGATCGATGCGATGTGCTTATAAATGGATGTCTTCCTTTTCAGGACCGTCTGCGAGATGTCTCCGGAATGCGGATTTAGCAGGTAAGGACTCTTCTTTACCCTTTTCTCTTCTCTTCTCTTCTCTTCTCTTCTCTTCTCTTCTCTTCTCTTCTCTTCTCTCTTTGCAGGTGTTCCAGGATGCTGGCAGGAGTGGCAGAAGACAGAATGCAGGAGCAAACACGGTGAGCGTCCAGCTGCTAGATGGAGAACAACGCGAAGCGTGAGTTGCTGCTTGGGCGTGGCTTAAATAGCCTTCAAAGTAGTTCCAGGTATGTATCCTTCCTCTCAGGTATGTATTCCTCCCCTGACCACACCCGTGTGGTTAAGTAGTTCCAAAGATAAAGTAGTCCCATTCAGGCCTCAGAAGGCCTGGATGTTGCAGCATGGTCTGCATCAGGTAAGTTAACACTAAGCACCTTTAACACAAAGTCCCCTTTTATGAGCCTGGCGCCTATGGCGCCAGGACTGTGGCCCGATATGAGCCTGGCGCCAAAGGCGCCAGGACTGAGTCCAAAGAGCCCCTACTTGAGGCTGTTGTGACTTCCCTTGAAGACATGATGTCTGCCTCTGGGGTAGCTGGGTCTTGTCTGGCACCTTGGAGGTAGGCATCATGACAGTATGCTTCCAAGTCTGTTGGCGACAAATTTGTTTCACAGGAAGTACCGGGTTTGAGGCCAAGGATGTCTTTTCTGGCTCGACAAGGTGACCTCTAGACTTGTCGGGCATTGAAGTTTTCCGGCTGCTCTTCCCTGTTGGTTGGGTTCAACAACTCCATAGCCCCTTCAGTCATTCTGGGAGGCTTTGCCGGACAGTCACGGAGGAAGTGTCCAGCTTTCCCGCAGTACAAACATAATCGTAGTTGTCTTTGCTTTTCTCTTCCCTCCTTGCTGAGTGGACCTCGGACAGTTCCATGGGTTGTGGGTGGTTCTCAGTGGGACAAGCCGGATTTTCCTTCGGGCAAACATAGAAAGATCTCCCTTTTGAACGGCTCCGGTCTACTCTTCGATCTTGCAACCGATGGTCTAGCTGTAGGACTAAATCGAGGGACTCAGCACACCCCTCAGTTGGATTCACTACTTGAGTCAGAAGTTCTCTCCGCAGGCCACGACAGAACAACATAGTTCACTTCTCGTCCAGCCAGTTCGATTCCACCACCAGGCGGTTGAAAGTTGCGAAGTAAGCCAGCAGGTCCTGGTTTCCCTGACGCAGAAAAAGCAGCTCATTGTCGAGGGCCTTCCTCTGATGTCGATGGGAAGACAGCTTCTCTAACTCCCTTTGCAACCCTTGAAAATTGCGCAGGAGTGGGTTGTCCCGGTTTACCAACAGGGTGGACCAATTAGCAGCGTGCCCTACAAGGTATGACAACACAAAAGCAACCTTAGTCTGATCAGTAGGGAACACCCCTGGCCTGCACAAGAGATGGAGCTGGCACTGGTTCATGAACACCGCAAACTTTTGAGGATCCCCCATGAAGTGCTTGGGCGGAGCCAATGGAACTGCCCCGGTATTACTACTTGAGCTGGGCCCGGAGTTGCGGCTTGAGGAATTGAACCCGGAAGTGAGGCCTGCTCTGCTTGAGCCTGAAGTAATTGCCTGGCTAGCTCTTCAGTGCAGTCCTTATTTACCACCAACTCACGCCGTATAGCATTGGTCTCAGGGCAGGCGGCGTGCACTTCTGCCCTAAGCTCACCTAGGAGCTGCGACAGCTGGTCTACCTCGGAAGAGTCCATAGTGCCCAGGCAGAGTAATATAGTAGGCTTTGTGTTCTGTAAACGCTTACCTGGGACTCTGCAGGAGCACTTGGACTCATGGTACCCTGCGGGATCTAGTGGCGCAGTCTAGGGTCAGCTAATACCTCTGGGTGACTCACAGATGGTGTTGATTAGGGTCTTGGGACGCTTTCCTAGGATAAGAGTACATGTGTCAAAAGCATGATGCGACTACTCGCCTGTTTCCAGCCCACCTTTCCCTCAAACCCACTATCCCCACCTTGGGTTTTAACTTGTAGCGCTCTCCGTCTTGTTGTCTGGGAGAATGCGAGCAGGGCTCGCTGAGGCTGGTCCACCATCCAAAGAAGCAGAAGAGAGAGGAGAAGCAGAGCCTTGGAGAGGAATGCCAGGACTCTGTGGCAGAGTAGTGGCAAGAGCGGAAGAGGAGGGTGCAACAGTTGAGGTACCAATACGCCCCGTGAAAGGAACTGCCATTCTAAGAGAAGTCAGGTGGAAAGTCCTGGTGTGGCGGCGCAGGGAGGTGCTGCCAAAGGAGTACTGCACCTTCTGGCTGCAACTAAGTGCGGCTCCACACTCAGTAAGGCGCCCATGGGAAGCCTGAGCGTTGGGCACGCCTCCGATGGTGGTGAAAAACCTCCATGATTCTCTCAGACCACCCGACGTTGTAGGTACCGCCTCCACTGCGTCTTTATCCACCTCTTCCTCCTGCAGCTCATCTGCTGCTGTCCCCCTGTTGCCTTGTGCAGGTCCTCCAGGTGGTGGTGGTAGTTTCTTCTGTAGGTTCCTGCTCCTAAAGTTGCTCCTCTCTCTAGCTCTGCCAGATTGAGAATGACTAAAAGAAATGGGTGGATCCATTTCAAGGAGCTGTCAGTGATCTTTTCTCCTGTCAGTGGACTTTAGCTTCCAGAAAAGGATTTTAAAAGTTGTAAAAAGTTCAGAGAACAGCTAAGAATGCTAGTAGAAGTTGTGGTAGGGCAAACTTTCAACTTGAGAGTTAGTGTGGTTGAAAACTGGATTTAAAGATGTCCACGAAGTACGGACATTGACCGCGGAAAAGTCATCACGCTTGTGTGCGATCGTGGCACAATGTTCCTGAACTATAACGCACCGGTGTGACATCACACTTATGCGCTGCAACAACCGTGGCCAAACGTTGACTCTCACAAACTAATTAAAATTGGGTCACATAGTTACAGACATGTCCGTTGACTGCGAACGTCAGCGATGGGTTGTGACATCACTCGGTTGCACTATCGACACTGTGCAGTGACATTTGCAAACTAATTAAAAGTGTGTCAATGGTGCTGCAGACGTGGCACCCATGTGACGTCACTATAATGTGAGGTTGCAGACACCAACATGTACATAGTCCACAGACTTCAAATTGGCATTATTAAAAAAATGCCACATTTACATGATATTTACATTTATATACTTCATGATAGGGAGGGAGAATCACTGTGGGAAACACAAATAGGAGAGTTTGGGGTGGTATATGTTTGTGGTTGGGTAAATTAGGGATAGAAATCTCATTTTACACGAATGATTGGCGTGATTGATGGGGGAAAGGGTCACAGTTATAGGTAGGGCAATGAAAATCAATATTTCGCATGACATGATTTGAGTCATGTGTACACAATTTCTTCCTTTGATTTTCAATGTTATCTCCTTTTGCTGTTTTCCACTTTCTTTTCTTCACAATTACTTTCTTGTTGTTCTTCCTGTTCTACATTGGGAAGTATAGATTATAATAATGTATGCATATGTTACACAATTGTATTGTTTTGTAAAACATGAATTTACCATTAGTACATTGTTTACTGCATATCTTCTTTTGGGAAGTATAGCTCTAGCCATTCCGAGGGCTTGTCATTTCTATTATAATATATCAGGTTTAGATTTAGATATGTACCGTTTTAACACATTTATTACAATTACGTACTGCATATTTACAAATGAAATTCAAAGGTACTGTTTACTTACTAACTTTTGAAATTATGTCCATCACTGTATTCAATGTTGTGCTTCAATGCCTGTCAGGTGTTGAAGTGAATTGTTTACACAGGATGTACAGTTTTAATCAATATTTGGTAATCTCTAATATTGTGTTATTTTGAAAACAGTATTTAATTTTGCAAAGTAATAGTGGATGTAAGAAATGTGTATACTGATTGTTTGGATTGTTGGTCTATGTCTAAATGTTCTACAAAAAGAAGAAAATAATATTGTGTCCCCCTGTGATTGTGGGTAATATTGATGCCAGCTGTCCCCATGTACGACTGGCAATTCTGTAAGCGGACGTCATAGCTAAAATGTGGCAGGGGAGAACGAATTTTAAGTGCAAAGTTTGTGAAAGGAACTTATGAAATTAGGTTGCACTGGTAAAAACTAATGAAATTGTGTGACAAATCTTTGTTAAAGGGACGATATGGCTGCAAGTTAAAATCGAAAAACATAAGAAATTCGCCAGTTATGGTAAGCTATGCAACCATAATCCGCGCCACTGTCATGCACTCCTAACAATAACACCCAGGACATCAAAGATGACATCACAAATGGCATTAACGATGACATCTCTGATGACAACACATATGACAGCAATCCTGATGGAAAGTCCCTAGAAGGGGTTATGTTTAGAATATTGCTTGCAACATATGAAAGTTGATTGTGAGGCCTCTCGTGAACTACCTCATGTATCACAAAATGAAACAGAAATGTTCTCCTCAAGCATTGTTGTTAATACACCAATCTAATAATGCATGTACAAGGGCAATGGCTGCAACTTCAACTATAGAGGTAGAGTATTTTTAATGTGGTATGTTTCCTCAGTAGAATCATAAGTCCACGCCTATCATGATCATGACGAATACTAAACTTGGAATCAACATCTAACAATACAATAATTACTACACGTGTTAGTAAAAGAATGTGCAAAGTAGTATTTAAATGCAACATTTCAACTCATTTTTGAGGCTTGTTGGAAAAGTAGGTTTATTTTTGATAACTTTAGTATTCTCCAAGCAGCTGGGCTGAAGGTATGCTGGGATACGACTCCCACCCGGTGCCACGCGATCGCCACCACTATCATTATATTTAATTCTGATATGAGGTTTACGGAGCGTGAGCGAAAGGTCAGAAAGCCACAGCCGCACTCAAACCAAGACTTGGCAGTGTACAATTGTGAAGATTTGATGTGCCTGGCCAGCCTCTTGTTTGCAATGAGGAGGTCATGCGTTGCCACACAATGCATTATCAGAACATCAAAAGCTGACATGAAAACGACTACCTACTTGAGAGAAAAACACTGTCAGTGTACCCTCAGCTGCACCCCCTTACTTGTAGGGCATATCACAATGTCCCCGTTACCATGGGTGTAATTTAAGGGGAGGGGGCAGAGACGTTTATCCCCTCAACTTGGGTGGCACTTGTGATTGTCTACCGCCCCCATCCCATCTGGACCTGCACTCGTAACAAAGGTGTCAGGAAACACGCGACAGGCTGAGGAAAAAGGTAATCACATCACTAAAGTGATGACTCTTAAAGGTGGAAAGCGAGCCACACTTCAGCTAACCATGGCTTTAATGTGTCTGTCACAGGGATTTGACCTACTGTTGTTAGCGCATAGCTTATGCCCATGACCTCACTCTACTGGGTCACTGCCACCCCCACCCACCTCCAAACCACGAATGGCAGGCTGCTTTGTCCCTAATGGCACTTACTGAAACCTGGCATTAGAGCCATGCACATTCCTTAACTTTTCTGCACATTTCTAAGGGCAGTTCTTTGTCAGCTGTGAATGGCAGCAAGTCCTCTAATTAAACATTAACTGTCGGGTGATGGGGGGGCTTTGCTAGAGAAAGCCCCCACGCATCATCCACCCTTATTCTACATCCTCTCTCAAGATATTTAAATGGAGTCACAAAATCACCACAACCCCATTTCTAAACCATTTTATTTCAATGATGTGATGGACAGAAACGGGTTTTATTTTCCTTTTTGGAACTTCGCATTTTCTTTGCATTGTGCATAATCACTAACTGCAGTTTGAGTTTCTTTATGCTATCAAATTAAGTTGTAGAATAAAAAGGGTAAGGATTAGTCTTAAAATACTTAGATTTCCGATACTTGTGCACTTCCATTCTGAAAGTGGGCGGGGGGGGGATATAATGCTTCAATATTAGTCCTTTTGCTTAATGTATTTAGGCAAGGATTTACATATTTGTCAGATTGAATTATTTAATTTGTTGAAAAACCAGAGATAAGAGGAGATGTGGTCAGTCAAGGGTCCAAATTGGAGACTAAACTCAAATCCTTGCTTCTTCACGTAATTAAAGTGTGTGATCTTGGCCAAATCATGGCTTTCTTACTGCACCTCATCTGCCAAAATAGTTAGTCCATCTACGTGATTCAGTTTATAATCTACAGGTCCCATTTCCATATGATCTGTATAATGTTCTCATTTTTACAATTTAAGGGGGCGACAAAATTACATTAATTTGTGTATCGATGTGCTTTGAAAATGTTAACTGTTTGTAATGGAACCATTGTTTGTTTCTATGTCCTCTATGAGAAATTGCTAATTCCAGCATCAGCTCCTCACACTGTCCCACAACCACCAGATGCTCACATTGCCCAACAGTGCAGGCACCACACGCTGTCCGGTAGTGACAGCCCCTTACACCAGCTCTCTGTACCCCAGCGCCAGCTCCTCACAATGATGTCCACCCCTGACAGAGCCTCACACTGTCTGAGGCCGAAGTCCATTACTGTATCTGCATGTTAATCACAGGTGCTCAACCCAACGAGCTACCTTATGCCAAAGATCATTGGAGGTGTAATGCAACCATGGAACCAGAGATACCTTGACCTGAAAACGCACTACTTTAAACGCTTTATATGCCAAAGTTTCCTGCGTGAAATGCCCCCTCTTCTGCCTTTCACCATGTCCATTTTCAACCCCTTTCACCTGCCTCGCAACTTGCATTCAGGTCCCCACCAACGTTTTCAGCAAAATTACCCCCTTGCCCGCTACTTTAGGCCCGCTACTTTATATATACATGCAATCTAGAAGAATGGTCTAGCAACTCGCTGGCAAATACTACAGATAGGTTGCATGTAACAATAAGAGGATCCTGGCAAAAACCCTCAGGTCTGCCAATTATACACACATGGTGTTCAATGCCAAACACAATTAACTGGGAGATTACAATTTCATGAGATGCACCCTCCATTCCAAACTCTCCAAACCCCCGGGCACTGCGAATCCGAGACCTTTTGCAGCACACTTGCCTGCTGAATGAAGTGCTCCAGGGTGGCATAGGCAATGGCGATCCCGTCATGTGTGCTTGTGCCGCGGCCCAGCTCGTCCAAGATGACCAGCGAGCGTGGCGTCGCTTTCCTTAATATTTCTGCCGTTTCTGAGAGTTCTTCCATGAACGTGCTGCAGCCTTTGTATATATTGTCCGAGGCTCCCATTCTGCAAGAGAAGGCAAGAGGCAAGCGGTTTTTAGCGATGGAAAATAAAAGCAGAGGGATAATTTTGCTCATAATCGAAATTTGACCGCAGGGAACACTCAAGTTAGCACTGCAATGTAAACGGCTCCCCGCTGCCAAATATTTTGTCATTTGCACGGCGGAGTTCACATGTGCAGGGCAAATAGGGGGAATACACGTATGTACGACAACTTTTGCCCTGCACTTTGCATTCCGCTGTGCAAAGTGAATAAACGCTGCCAGGCATGCCTGCATGCCAGTAAACATTTACTTTTAACTGTGAGAGTTGCTTGCCAAGCTCGCATGGCAAGCAGTGCTTACAATTACAATTCAATGCTGCCCTACATGCTTGCCTATCAGGCAGCATTCCATTTTCATTGTGAACACTGCTTACCATGCATGTAAACACTGTGAACACTGCTTACCAATACAAATAAACGCTGTCCGACATGTGAGCAGGTTGGCAATTGTAGTTATACACGCTGTCTGCGATGCAAGCACGTACCATGGATCCCTATGGGGTCAGCCTGCTTTATGTTAGTGCATAAAGCAGACGTACCCCATAGGGATATCTGGCATTTGCGCCAGCATAAAAATTCATGCCTGCGTAGAAGGTGGCGGAAACACAAGTTGCGTTCCACCTCCCCTTCTGCCATACACATGATTAAAAACGTGCCATGGCGTGAATGGAAGGTGCTAAAGCATTGCTCAAGGCTTTCTGTCAGGGTGAAAATCCAGTGATAAAACTACATTACCCAGAAGGCTGAAAGGCACTGTCAGCCACCATCTTTGCCTTCTACTGTGTGTAAAGAAAGAAGAGGCAACAGTTCAGCCCAGAGACAAGGCCCTGCAACCCGTACGTCGGTATGCAGCCCGGGCTCCAGGGATGATACCAGAGTGATGTCTGTTTTAGTTAAAGGTACACAATCTCTTGCAGAGTGCAAACTATTAGGTGAAATAGGAGTGTTATTTTCTCCTTATAGGCATCCTGTCTCTTGTTTGTATGCACATCATACCCAACAACAAGCTGCATGCCTTCATCAAACAACAACTAAGTGCAGGTGACTATCACATATATAACCCAGAGGGAGGATTAAAGACATCTCGAGTTAGAGCACGTCAGTGTGAGATGGTTAAACAGTTCTCATCACATAGCATGCTGGTACTTATAGACTGGGCTTTATAGTCTGACATAAAAACTACAATTACAGTACAAAAATACTGAATGAAGTGTCATGAAAGTAAGGACTGTAAGGAACTCGGGGTGGCAACAGTAAAGACAGACACAAGTGATCACAGTTCAAGGGTGTTTATTAAACTCCATTGGTAGGTTGGAAAAACGCCCAATATAAACCTAAATCTAAGATGGGAGCAAACTTCGACCATCAAACAATAATAAGGCAGTCTGAGTGGCGTCTTGACAAATAAAAGGGCCTATACTAAGAAACATATTGCTAATCCTTAAACTAAAATACAAAAAGAAGTATGGGATAATGTTCATAAGAAAGAAGGAAGTGTTCACAAATAATAAGTCAGGATACAGTAGCCAGGGTCTCCCTTCCCCATGTTTTCAGCACGGGACAAGGTAGGATTCTGGAGTACAGAACAAGCTCGAACTTTCCCAGCACGAGTCAACTGTTCTGCTCTCAGAAATCAGGGCCTTCGGTGGTTAAGTCTCTTTTCTACAAAAAATAAGCAAAAGTTATTTTCTGTATGCATGGCGGGTGATGACCTTTCACCCCTGGATCCCTTCTTCCGGGCTCGAATCTACAAAACATTTGTAATGCTATCAGGACCTTTGCTAGGTACGTTTTCTTGTTTCCGAGGGCCTGATAGGTTCACCGCATAAAAAGTTCAAAAGTTATTTTCTGGTTGCACTTCGGGTGATACTTACTCACCCTGGGATCCCCCTCTTCTGGACTCAGACCACTCTCAAATGTCAGCCTCCATCCATCGGGTTTATTATGGCTTGATGGTGATTTTCCACTCCTGGGCCCCCTCTTCTGGGTTCTGACCCTTCTCACTTTTTAGCCTCCCACAGCCAGGTTCACAACGGCTTCTCAACACGATTTCATCTCTGACATTCACAAATCTTGATGTCCTTTTAAACAGTTCACTGTGGACATCCCTCAGCTGGGTTCACTATTATCAACACACTGTATATCGGGACTTTAGACTTCGCCTCTTGTTTATCGGCATCCCTTCTTCGTGTTCATTCTTGTCATCTTTGTCAATCACACATTTTCTCAATCAGTTCCTACGATGCAGGATTTACGTCCCTTAGCTTCACAATCATCTGTCGGTCAAAGACTTTCGACTGTACAGAGGATTTTACTGGACCCTTGTATGACCACTTTGACCCCTTTTTCGCCTTTCCCATGGCCTTCTGCTAACGGTAGTTTCAACAGTTGGGTAATTGGCCAGAGTTTCCTGAGTGAGCACCCACGTGGTGCCCGACTCCTCTGTTGCTGGTTTTCCCCCTTCTAGTATCAACAGTTCTTTGTATTCTTTCACATTTCAATTAGCCGTTTGCTACTTTCGTTCAACACAGTTTGGCTCTCTCCTCGGCTCACTGGCTGTGATGAACCGTTTGGCTTTTCTTCTCTCTGGAGTCAAGGTTGGTACCACGGAGACAAGTGTCTCTCCCTGGCTTGGTTATCAGCAGAGGAGGGCCCAGTGTACCGTTGACATCTGGTGCAACACACGCTGGTAATTCTTTGCGGTCTTATGATTCCTTCTGCAGAGGTTTCACAGACCTTGGTCGGAAAGGGAAAGGTTGCTTCTCTCTTTGTTACCTTTTCGGTTTGCGCTGTCTTTCTCCTCCTCTTGAACTGCTGTGCTGAGTTAGCTCTCTCGTGCGGGCTGCCTTGCTCATCCTGTGATCTCGTGCTCCACCTTTTATCGCTGTAGGGAAGGGAAAGGGCCATCAGGTGTGTGCTTTTTTTGGTCAATTGCCTGACTTTGCTTGACCCTTGTGTTGGGACATGTCAGGTAAATGGCTCCGGTGTTAGTCTGTCGTCCTTTGTGATACGCAAAGTGTTCACGTCGGAAAGAGGGGGGTAGAGTGTTTGCATATCCTACGTAGTAAGTTGGGGAAAAGGTGTCATAAGAAGAGGGATACTGTGTCTCACCTGTCGATGTCCCACTTCCACTCCCCGAGAGCTCCCCATCCAGGTGATCCTCCCTCACTGGTGCAACCCCAGGAACTGTATCCAATAGCGATGGCCATGTCCTGGCCACCGGGATGGCAGATCCCCAGGGACCAGTCATGGAGACACCTTCAGGTTTCTCAAAGGCCTTACACATTCAAGTCCTTGCAGGACACAACTCAAGAGCTTTTGTTCCGGGATTTTGCAATACATTGTGTAAAAATGTAGCAGTGGGTTAGTGCCCAAAGCCATTTGCCCTTTTTTGTGCTATATTTTCAGGACAAAAAAAGGGCTGGAAAAAGGAGTCTCAGTGACATTTATTTATGTGAACACTCTAGTCGGCCCCCTCCCCACACACAACTACACATTTGTTATAACAATCAATATGCACATAAAAGGCGAGATAATGCCTTTAATGGTAGTCTGGGGGTAGAAGGTCTCAGCTAACAAAAGATCATGCTGATTGCTACATAAGCAGGATTATTGCAAGTACCCTGGCCCGAACCTTCAACAGAAAATGAGGTTTAGTGCAGCACAGGCAACATTAGTGCATGGGCAGCAGGAGTGAAAGCCTCCCTCATACATAATAGGTACAGAAATCGCAAACCACACATAGACCTACACCTACCCCATCTCGCTCTTTTACCTTCTGTTGACCTCATTCACCCATATTGTAATTTTAGCATTGGGCAATATTTTTATTTCCATGCAGCTAACCCACCTACACCCAAGACTTAGCCTCCTAAATGGTTATGCTTTAATGATACTGGAGTATTTTCGCTTCTCAAGTAAACCTCAGATTCTGGGGTATATGCATGTGATCTGTGTTTTTCCACTGAATCTAAATCTCTATGTGGTGTGTAGGACTGTGACTCTAAAATCCAATACAAAAAGAGCTCCAACGGGGGGTAAATGCACTTTCTCAGAAAATCAAGTTTATTGCGTGCTGTCGGCTGGAAGGGGTTAGTTACAGCTTTTATACACATATGAACAGTGTACATAATCACACATATTCTGTTACAAAGTTGTGATGAATGAAGGTACACTAGAGGCAACAGGTAGGTTAGGCAAGCCTCTTTATTCATAGTCTTCAAGTCAGGCGGCATCAGGTACATCAATTACAAGACATATGAAGAAAGATCAGGAAGGGAGCCATTGGTTCCCACCACTCATGCTACATCATGGGAACTGCCTCAGGTGGAACACTCAGGGTCTCAAGCATACCACAACATTCCAGCACTCATCCACACATTCCACTAATGACCTTACACAGACAGACACCATGAGGGATAGGAACACATCAGGATGCAAAAAGAAAAAGGCATGTCCTAACAAGGGAGAGGCAGATCCTAACATCTCCTTCCCTTCCAACAAACACAAGCAATGGCCCTCCTAAGTCCAACTCACCATCCTACAGCGCGCACACACACACGCACACACACACACGCACACACACACACACACACACACACGCACACACCCCCACCCCAATCAACCTGTCACACATGAACTAACTATCCAATCAGGCGTAACTAACGCTCATGGGTGGGGCCCTCACCTCAATGCTACCAATAGAACCAACTCAGGAAAACAGACTCCTTCTGCTCATCCTGCCACAGATGAGACTCAACGGTGCCACATTTGAGAAATGACTGCCCCACAGTGGGCACAGTGAAAATCTACCACATCAGGCAAGGAACTTAACTAAATTCACGACAATCTGGTTCAGTAGGTGGAGGCAAGCGGCAGACGGTGGACTCATGCGTACAAACACCTCACTCACTTGGCAACACGCAGAGACCCACTCACCCATACAATTAGTTACATAGAATGTGCACAGAGTGTAGACCATCTGGCACGTTCCTCCACGGAACCACAAAGCCACAAATCAGTGAAATGGTGAATTGGCCAAACTCACAAGACCCCTTGGTATCGATAGACAGAAACCCCACAACAAACCAGGTGCACAGGGCGGATGGAAGGTGTGAACATGTCACATATGGCAGATTAGGCACACTTACAGCCAGTCCTCCATATAAGGTGTGTACTGGGTCTTTTTAAGTCAACAAAATCTTTTAAATACGGCCAATGAATAATTTTTTGGGTGTATCATTTACGCTGGCAGGACACAGCAGTTTCTTGTTAGTGCCTTGTGTAGCCCTGCAAGTGGCACTGCAGTTAAACAAGAAATTAGTCGATGCCTTGTTTGCATACACCACACCCAAGTTGACTGACCTGGGGGGATGCTGCAAGGAAGGGGGCTCTGTGTGCTCTACACAGTGCCAGAGCTAAGGGAGAGTGCCCTGTGTGACTCAATTGAATGCACTCCCTTCCTGCACACCTGTTGTGCAAAGCCAAACGAAAGATCATCATCAGCTATTGGTAAACACACAGCTCTACATGCTGCAAGGCAAGCATCAGATGAGAATCATGTATGTGCGCCTGTACTGCAATTTGCAAAATATGCACTTTGCCTGTGTGTTCAAAAAGTGTGGGCAACATCAGGGGAGCGCCAAAATGGGCGCACTTTAGTGTGCGTGCAAACTGTGTCTCTGATGCAAGGCCCGGAGGAGTAAACGTGCTTGAATGCCAGTACATTGGTCTGCTCATTGCTTGAGATCAACATAGGGTTCAGGCCTGGTTGAGGAATATATGAAAGCCAAATTAAGAGCACTGCTTTCTTTACCTTGAGGAGAGGATGGCTATTTTGTTTTTTTAAGTGTTGGTACAGAGATTGGATTTATTGTCACAAAATGAATCATTCTGTGATTCCCATTTTATTCTGTACTAGTGTGTTTTAGCCCGTTGAGCTCTCTTGATAAAGTTAAAAGAGGATTTATGACAGTTTCAATGGCTACATTATACAGATCATTGTGACACACATATCAGGCAGCCTGGCAGTAGCAATCAGTCCTGAGCTTCAAATTGCAAGTGGGCCATTAGAAATGTTTTCCCTGCTGAAGGTCCACATTTCATTTCTGATGTAAAACGTGTTTTAAGACATTTTCCATAGGGTCAATTCTAAGGCCTTTTCAGAGATACAGAGAAAAAACATCAATCAATGCTGTGGAGTTATGAATATTTTTGCATAAGATTTAGTGGGAGATCGGGGCAAATCGACATTTATATGGAACTGTGTAAACCACTGTGTGTGTGATTATACATAAATAAATATAAATGGTGTATACATATGTGTTAATAGAGAACACATGCATTCATTCTCTTGATACACCTGCATAGTAGATGATTCAAATGCTTAAATGGTGAATCTTTTCATTGCCATTATTTCAGACAAAAAGAGTTCTGTAAACCAATATTTGGGACTGATTCATGGAAAATGTGCATTGATCGCGCAAAGCCTGTGTGCTGTAAACAAGACTGCGTGTCCATGTGCGCATAAGATTCTCTGCACTGTCCGCATATTCATGGAATCAATCCCGCAAAGTAACCCTATGCACAAGTTACATTCAGAACGCCCACGACACACCCCCACTCAAAGCAGTTCCAGCCGCATATACAAACCTGTGTACAGCCCTTGACCGCAAAGAAATGCACCCCGGCGACACTGCATAGGGTCCTCGTAACTATTCCCAGCACCCCCTCAACATGCGTTCCATGTATCGTAAAAGTTGTCATTTCACAGTATATTTGTGTCCGAAGCACTGTAAACCGTGCCTGCACCCCACTACACTGCTTACGCGCACCCCTAACTTCGATTGAAGCTCCGACTGCATGCACGCACCCATAAATTCAACATCCAAACTTACCTTACACCAAACACTACATCTTTATGTTGTATTTCATAAGAGGAGTGCTGAAAAATCTTCAAAGACTTTGGTTTCTAACACTTAAACAACAGCACAAGTCACATTTTACTCTCACCATTGTATGATCATGCTAGGATCTCCTGCAGTGACCTTTGCTTCTGTAGCAGTTTTTTCCTGAATGCTTGGGAGTCACATCCAGGGATGACCTGGGATCTTAGAGCCTCCTCGGAGTATCGATGAAAGTCACAGTGTTTAAGATTTATTCTTAGTCTCATGACATAGTTTTCTAGGGATTCTCCTTTCTCTTGTCGCGTTGTGTGAAAGATGTGCCTTTCATAGTCGACGTTGGTGTAGGGCATGAAATATTCTGAGAGTTTTGTGTGCAGATCTTGGAATGAGGCTGTCTCAAGGTTAAGCAATTCCCCTGCAATGTCCCTGACTGCTGGTCCGACCGCCATGGATAAGGTGTTATTTAGCCTCTGGTTGTGGTTGAGCCCTATGGCTCGTATGTAGAATTTTAAGTCTATCAGCCATATCTTCCATCTTGGTCCTAGGTTGCTCGTATCAAGCAGGTCTAATATGTCCTCCACCTGAGGGGACAGTGGGTCCTGAGGCGCCGCCTCCTGATGTGGAGACGGCATTGTCTCCAGGCATGATGTGGGTGCTGTTGTGTTGTGGTGGCATTACTCCACTTATTCAGGTGTGGGGAGGGGTGTTTCCTGCCCTTCTGTCCGTTTTTTGTCCCACTCTGTGTCTTTGTGCGGCAGGGTTGCCATGTGTGCTCCGCACTGACGCGCGGGGGGGTGGGCTTTCAGCCAGTGGGCTTTTAGTTTTGGCCCTTCCTCTCCTTAGCCCAGGTCCAGGCATGAGGAGACGCAGTGTGCGCTCATACCGCGTGCATGATTTGTCCCGCGGGAGCGTTTCATTGTCCTTCCACCTCTGCCAAATTCTTTACAACAGACTTCCCTTTTACAGTCTGACCCCCTCCCTAACCCAACGTCACTTCCTATTATCCCGGCCCAAACGTGGGCCTTCCCTTACAATGATGAGGGAGGGCTACGTGCCCTGGTCACCATGTGACAACCAATTACATTGCTGGCATCCTAAAAGTCATTACGTTTGCGCAACAAAATGCCTGAAAAATAAATGCCTAAAATGTTAACAGGGTAATTCATAGAATTTCGCAGAAAAGTGTCGCAAGCGGCTGGCGCAGAGTGTCCGCGTGCGATTGTGTGCGCCAGGCACGTGCGCTAAAACCGATTTCCGCGCACAGCGTATTCATGGATTCCATGCTCCCAAACCAGCCGTGGCGCAGAGAATCGCAGCGACCCTGCAGCAGCGCCAGTAACGCCCCCAAGAACGCCCTCGCGCAAGGAAAAGCCATCAACATCGCTAAATCATCACAAAGGGCTGCTCTAACCCTGGACCAGTTTACAGGGCTGCCGAACAAGGAACGCAAAGCGGTCAACCTTCATATCAGGAGTACGCGGGAAGTTTTACACGCGATTAGCCAGGGAACGTGTATTACAGGGGTACGCGGGAAGTTCAACACGCGATTGTCCAGGGAACGTGTATTACAGGGGTACGCGGGAAGTCTTACATGCGATTAGCCAGGGCACGTGTAATACAGGGGTACGCGGGAATTATCACACGCGATTTGGCAGGGTACGTGAATTACAGGGGTGCGTGGGAATTATCACACGCCATTTTGCTGGGTACGTGTATTACAGGGGTGCGTGGGAATTATCACACGCGATTAGGCTGGGTGGGTCCTCACAGGTGTTCCCTGTACACCCTCCACGGCCCCTGCAGGCAGCCCACAAAACAGGGGACTACCCTGCACACCTGCTCATGTCCCCCTGCACCCCCACCCCCCAGCCACCAGGGGCACCCACCACCAGGCCCCCACCCATGTCTCCTACCACCCCCACCCCCCAGCAGTGCAGGGGCAGCCTCCACCAGGCCCCCACTCATGTCTCCCACCACCCCCACCCCCCAGCAGTGCAGGGGCATCCTCCACCAGGCCCCCACTCATGTCTCCCACCACCCCCACCCCCCAGCCACCAGGGGCAGCCTCCACCAGGCCCCCACCCATGTCTCCCACCACCCCCACCCCCCAGCACTGTGGGGCACCTGCCAGCAGGCCCCCACCCATGTCACCCACCACCCCCACCCCCCAGCAGTGCAGGGGCAGCCTCCACCAGGCCCCCACTCATGTCTCCCACCACCCCCACCCCCCAGCCACCAGGGGCAGCCTCCACCAGGCCCCCACCCATGTCTCCTACCACCCCCACCCCCCAGCAGTGCAGGGGCAGCCTCCACCAGGCCCCCACTCATGCCCGACTCATGTCTCCCACCACCCCCACCCCCCAGCACTGTGGGGCACCTGCCAGCAGGCCCCCACCCATGTCACCCACCACCCCCACCCCCCAGCCACCAGGGGCACCCACCACCAGGCCCCCACCCATGTCTCCTACCACCCCCACCCCCCAGCAGTGCAGGGGCAGCCTCCACCAGGCCCCCACCCATGTCACCCACCACCCCCACCCCCCAGCAGTGCAGGGGCAGCCTCCACCAGGCCCCCACTCATGTCTCCCAGCGTGCTATGTGTATTTCAGGGGTGCGCGGGAAGTTCCACTCGCGAATAGCCTGGGCGCATGTATTTCAGGGGTGCGCGGGAAGTTCCACACGCGAATAGCCTGGGCGCATGCATTTCAGGGGTGCGCAGGAAGTTTTACACGCGATTTCAGCAGGGTACGTGTATTTCAGGGGTGCGCGGGAATTCTCACACGCGATTTGGCTTGGTACGTGTATTACAGGGGTGCGTGGGAAGTTACACACGCGATTAGGCTGGGTGGGTCCTCACAGGTGTTCCCTGTACACCCTCCACGGCCCCTGCAGGCAGCCCACAAAACAGGGGACTACCCTGCACACCTGCTCATGTCCCCCTGCACCCCCACCCCCCAGCAGTGCAGGGGCAGCCTCCACCAGGCCCCCACCCATGTCTCCCACCACCCCCACCCCCCAGCCACCAGGGGCAGCCTCCACCAGGCCCCCACTCATGTCTCCCACCACCCCCACCCCCCAGCCACCAGGGGCAGCCTCCACCAGGCCCCCACTCATGCCTGACTCATGTCTCCCACCACCCCCACCCCCCAGCACTGTGGGGCACCTGCCAGCAGGCCCCCACCCATGTCACCCACCACCCCCACCCCCCAGCAGTGCAGGGGCATCCTCCACCAGGCCCCCACCCATGTCTCCCACCACCCCCACCCCCCAGCAGTGCAGGGGCAGCCTCCACCAGGCCCCCACTCATGTCTCCCACCACCCCCACCCCCCAGCCACCAGGGGCAGCCTCCACCAGGCCCCCACTCATGCCTGACTCATGTCTCCCACCACCCCCACCCCCCAGCACTGTGGGGCACCTGCCAGCAGGCCCCCACCCATGTCACCCACCACCCCCACCCCCCAGGGGCAGCCTCCATCAGGCCCCCACTCATGCCCGACTCATGTCTCCCACCACCCCCACCCCCCAGCACTGTGGGGCACCTGCCAGCAGGCCCCCACCCATGTCACCCACCACCCCCACCCCCCCAGCCACCAGGGGCACCCACCACCAGGCCCCCACTCATGCCCGACTCATGTCTCCCACCACCCCCACCCCCCAGCAGTGCAGGGGCATCCTCCACCAGGCCCCCACCCATGTCTCCCACCACCCCCACCCCCCAGCCACCAGGGGCAGCCTCCACCAGGCCCCCACTCATGCCCGACTCATGTCTCCCACCACCCCCACCCCCCAGCAGTGCAGGGGCATCCTCCACCAGGCCCCCACCCATGTCACCCACCACCCCCACCCCCCAGCAGTGCAGGGGCAGCAGGCAGCAGCAGGTGGGAGCGTGCTCGGGGCTCTGGGGGGCAGTAGTTCGGCCTTCCGGGCAGGAGCGTGGTATTCCGTGTGCGTACGCGTGGCCAGCTTGGTACGGAGTGATTTGGCACGTGAAAATCCTGCACGTCAGCGTGAAAACTGAGGAAAGGCCCTCAGCGCGTAAGCGCGTCTGACGTGACCCGCACAGGTGTTTCCCACACAGCACGTGATGACAGAGCACACGTGGAAAGACTGCACGTCAGAGTGTAATCGCGTGTGATTGGTGGAAATGGCCCTACACGCAGAAGTGACAAAGCGTGTGATTGGTGGAAATGGCCCTACACGCAGAAGTGACAAAGCGTGTGATTGGTGGAAATGGCCCTACACGCAGAAGTGACAAAGCGTGTAATTGGTGGAAATGGCCCTACACGCAGAAGTGACAAAGCATGTAATTGGTGGAAATGGCCCTAGCGCGTACACGCCGCGTAAGTGACGCTGGACGTGTGGGCCTGTATAAAAGGTACGTGTAGAACACGTTTTCCTTGTACGTGCTTTTCGTGGAGAGCGAGTGGGTGAATTCTGTACTTCTTGTCGTTTCACACGCAATTTACTTCACGGTGTTTCAAGTTCGTATTCCCTGTTACCTCTGACAGCTTTTTCTCTTTTTTCTCTTTTACTGGTTTACCTGGGCCTGTTCCCTCAAACAGTGTTCCCTTCTACTGTTGTCCTGTCTCCTTAGACAGCGTACAAATCTTCTTTTGGCGGGGGTGTTGCCAACCAAACGTGCTCCTTTTACACGCTCGTTTACCAGGCAGACGGTGAGTCACGCACGTATCTAACATCTGTGCTTGCCCCGTGTGTAGCCTACCCCTTCAGAGGTCATTCTAGGCTGCGTGTGACACGCATACGTTCATTCTTGTGTTACTGGGTGCCACAGCGTAGTGCAGGTTTTTCTTTCTGCACACGTGGTCTAGGAGGGGTTGCGTGCACGTCATCTCCCTTTTTTGGGCCTCCTGTGCGTTGCGTGACCCGTCATCTTTCCCCAGGGGTTACATTCAGCCTTGCTAGAGCACTAGGGTACAATTACCATCTGGTACCCAACCCCTTTGACCCCCAATTGCCCAGGACAATAGTCTACATCCACTCCCATACGCACATTAACATCAGTGCCATGGCTGGGAGGCGAGGATTCCGTAAGGGTGGCAAAGGTGGAAGAGCCACAAGTGGTGGCCGTGGTGGATCCGGTAGGGGACGTGGTCGTAACTTGCAGGGTGAGCCTGTCCCCCCATGTGTGGAGGACCAGTCACGGGCACCCATAATCTCCCCCCCTCCCGTTGAGGCTGATGTGGCTGACACCATCCATGCTCAGCCCTTGTTGGACCAGCCCATTGTGGCACCAGACCTGGCTGACTCCATGGCTGACTTCCAGGTCAGCAGGGCTACGACACTTGCGCTGGTGCACGTTGATGCCATCATGCCACGTGGATCTGGGGCAGCAAGGTCATCTGCTGCACCAAGGAGGCAGGGCGGAGAGGCTGCAGGGGCAGCTGCGGCTCCATCCACCCCAGCCCTCACACACCCAGCCAGGACAGTGTCGGTCCTAGTCCATGCTGCTGACATTCCCCCTGACACCATCACACTAGAGCCAATGCCTGCACCAACTCCCATGCTGAGTGTGCAATCCCACACTCCTGATACAGAGTCCACCAGGGCTCCTGCCCCTAGTGTCCAGAGCGGCGCAGGACACTCAGGATCACCACCACCTTCCAAGCGGAAGAGGAAGAGTGCTCGTCCGGCACAGGCTGATGCCCCAGACACGGCTACACAGTCCGGCCCGTCCAGGAAGCCCAGCTTCACGGATGACGAACTGAATGCACTTGTCGAGTATGTGTCCGGACATGACAACGAGATGGTCATTGTTGCAGGATCCAAGACCACACCTGCACAACGCCAGGCACACTGGCAGACCGTTGCGGACATCGTAAGTGCCCTTAGAATCGTGAGGCGCACAGCCAATGATTGCTATAAGCGCTGGAATGACCTAAAGCGCAGGGCAAAGAGTAAGCTGGCCTCAAGTCATGCCGCAACTCTAGTGACTGGAGGTGGGTCTCCAGTAGTAGACATGGAACTCACTCCACATGAGTCAGTCGCTGGGACCTACGTCACGGAGGAACAGATCCAAGGCGTGGGAGATCTGGCTGATTACGAGGCATTGTCCAGTGAGTGCACATGCATGTGTGTGTCATCCATGTGCATGGTGTGTGTGTGAGGGCTTCTGTTTGTGTGCCAGGTGAGAGTGTGTGCGCCTGAGTCGTATGGGTCAGCCATGTGCTTCATGCAATACTTCCTGCGCAGCTGCATTTGGCCAAAGCAGTATCCCTTCTGCCAACAGTAGACATCTAGCCCAACTGCACGCCAGTTGCCCTTGAAGTGTCACCTTGCCACAACATTGTTGCTTATTTTTCACTGTTCATTCAGTCAGATTGTTTGCATTCCCCCACTTTTACTAGCCATGTCGCTGTCCACTAGTCACATGTCTGACATGGCTATGGTGAAGTGGAGTGACTTTGTTACCTGGATATCATTTGTACACACATGTCCCTGTGCAATTGGACCATTTCAGACTGGCAGCTCCAGGTGAAAAATCTGAGCTGTTAGAATTAGAAAAGCAATTACATGCGGGAACTGGACTGAATGAATAGGTGCTGCCCTCCTCTCCATCTTCACTCAATAGCAATGGTACATGCCATCTGTGTGATGGCATGTGTGTTTCACCTGGCAATCACAGGCCAATGTGTGATGCCACTGCCAGGCAGCATGCAGAAAATGAGTTCATTTTCCATCTTGGTGTCATCAGTGTGTGCCATTTGCCTGCACTTCATACGCAGTGAGGGTGCATGCATGGGAGGGTTTTAGTCATGTGGGACATGTGTCAATCAAGTACTGGTTCTCTTGCTTCTCAGCCCTCATTGTGTGCCATGGTGCTAATGCCTGTTTCCATTTCTTTGTTTTCATGTCTTTGCAGGGGAAGACGCACCTGATACTGCTGGGGTTGTGGAGATGGTGCAGACCCAGGAGGGGTCCGAGGGCCGACCAACCACCAGTGAGGGACGTGGTGTGGTGGTGGGGGAGAACCCACAAGTGCTGCAGGTCGTGCTCTCAAGGGGTGTCTCTGGCTGCACCTCCCCCGAGCTGTACTCAGGTGTTGATTCGGATGAGACCTACGTGCCGTCGCAGGTGAGTGTTCCAGGGAGGGATTCTGTTCTGTCTCACCCACCTGCACCAGGGTCAGAACCCTCCATGGGGATGTCAGTGTTGGCAGCTACGCCTTTGGTGGTTACGGATGCAGGGTCACACTCCGCGACATCTGATCCTGTTCCTGGGCCAGCAGATCAGAGGGGGAATGCAGTCCTGCAGCCTCAGGCAGTGCCGGCACAGCAAGGCGCAGTTCGCCTTGCCCCAGACAGGTGTGGTGCCCGCCGACGTGGTGGCCGTACGCCACCTGGCAATACCGCATGGGAGCAATCCATTTACGGTATGGCAACCCAACAGGCTGCATCATCCGAGATGATGGCTCAGGCCATGGATAGGGTGGCCACTTCCATTGTCCCCCCAGAAAGGCTGATGGAGCGACTAGAGCAGGCAACCGACTCCATCTGCCAGTCACACAGGGAGGACATGTTGGGGTCCAACAGGGACAGGCGGGCGGCACTGGCGACTCTGCAGGAGGCCATCTCCATTGAGTCCCAGGGCCACAGGGAAGCCCTGAGGCAGGAGCTCCTTCACCTCAGGACGACTCTTGTTGAGCTTGAGGCTTCAACACACCAAAGGACAGAACAGCAGCTGGAGCGTCTCACCCGTACGCTCTCAGCTGAGATGCAGGCAACGAGGGCGGAGGTCCGGGCATCCCGTGAGTTGTTGCATGGGGACCTTCGCACACTCATCCTCCAGAACCAGACCTACCACACCCGCATGCTTGCAGCCATGGAGGAGCAGACTAGGGCCTTGCGTGGGCTGCCTCCCATAGTGCAACCACCTCCGGATGCAGCTGCACAGGGTGATAATAGCGACAGCAGTGATACTCCCACAACAGGGTAGCCGTGTGGGCCATGAGCCCATGGAGGTGTTTTATTTTCCCAGGATCCACGCAGGTGGGTTCTGGTGTGCATCCTGTCCTCGGACCTCCTGGGTGGCCTCCCCAACCTCCCGGGCCCATCAATGGCCATTTTTGATTGTTTCTTATTTTTATTTTTATTGTTATTTATTTTATTCCCTATTTTTTTGGGACGATTTGTTGGCTTCCGTGGTTCCTGTGGGCATACGCTGCATTGTGGCTGGGCACATGCAGGCTTGTAATGTATTTGGTTCAGATGCTTGGGTTTGAGTCACACACACCCCTCCTGCTTCCCGTTTACATGGGCTTGCAAAGGGTGTGCCCAAGTGACAGTGAATTACACAGTGACGTTGGACTCCCATGAGCTGTGTGGGCAGTCTGTAGTCAATACTGTGTATACATTCCTAGTGCATATTGCTGTTGTGTTGTACACTGCATGTTGTATTGATGTGTAACTCATCTTCTGTGTCTACCTCCCAATTTGCAGGTCCCTTCCTCATGAATACACAAGGACCTCTAGTCTGCAGATGGGGTCCATGTTGGCAGCAGTGCACCTACAACTCTACATGGCGCCAACACTGCACAGTTGGTGGTGGTGGGAGTGCAGGCATTTCCAGGTGGTGAGACTACTAATATGTAAAATTTGTGATATCATGTTAATGGTAGTACGTGCTCAAGTATGTTGTTGGTCCGGCATTGCTGTGAGCATTTCAGGTGTTGCAGGTTTCTAATAGGGACACTGTACATAGTGACACTAGTGTCGTGTTGTGGGGATTACTTTGTTTACCTGCAAATAGCATGACATGGCACGGTGTGTCGTGTGGCGGTGCTGGGGTTGGGTTGGCTGACATGGCACTGTCCTCTTGTTGCATTTTGCAAGTGGGTATTCTTTTTAGCTGCTTGAATGTGTAACTCCACAAAACTGCATTGGTGGTGTCTGTGTGGGTAGGGATGCACACATTGTGACACTTCCAGGTGAACAATCTCAGGCTGATATGGTATTCACGGTTCATTCTCCAGACATTCAGGATCAGTGTCAGGTTGAGTCATCATTGATTGTCAGATGGAATGTGCCAGGGCAGTGTGCACTCCACAGGGGTGTGATTTCTATGTGAAGTAATTAGCCACTAGCTGTGTACGGGCTGCCTCCCCACGTGCCCTTTCCCCTCCCATGCGCAGCGGCTGTGCATGTGGTTGGGCATGTGGGGCCACCACCATGTCCACGGCCAGGCCCCGGCGTGTTGCAACGTTGTGCAGGACACATGCTGCCACTATGATCCTGCACACTACTGGGGGAGCGTATAACAGCTGCCCGCCAGAACGGTCAAGGGAGTGAAAGCGTGACTCCGAATGTGCGCTCCACTATGCCCCGGGTTGTAATGTGGGCTGTGTTATATCTTACCTCGGGTGGCGTGGTGGGGTTCCGAATTGGCGTCATCATGTGGGGGCTGAGAGGGTAGGAACTGTCCCCTGTGGAGGTGGTGATTGGTATCATTGGTGGGGTTGTGACCTTGCTCAGTAGCCAACATGCATGCATGTGCAGTGGCATACATACTCACCAAGCAGCCATGTATCGCCATGCCGCCCAGCATCTAGGTCCCGGCATAGGGTGGACATTCGGTAAATGAAGCTGTCGTGGGTGGAGCCGGGATAGTTGGCATATACTGAGGTGATGATTCCCTTGGCATTACATACTACCTGCACGTTGATGGAATGCCAGTGCTTGCGGTTCCTATAGATGTGCTCAGATGCCCTGGGGGGACGTAGAGCCACATGGGTGCAGTCGATGGCACCTAGCACTTTGGGGAATCGTGCCACACCGTAAAAATCCAGGGCGGCAGCATGCCTTTCTGCAGGTGTTCTGGGCAGGTATATGTGCCTGCGGACTGATGGGCGTGCAGTGATGATGTTCAAGACCTGGTGTAGGCAGCGTGACTGGGTGGCCTGTGACACCCCACCCACTATGGCACTTGTCCGCTGAAATGATCCAGTGGCTAAGAAGTGCAGTACATTGAGGACCTTCTCCAGGGGGCTGAGTGCTTGGGAGCACAGGGTGGGTGATGTGAGGTCATCCTCCCACTCACTCACCAGGTCCAGTATTATGTGTGGTGGAAACATGTACCTTCCATACACCTGGTCATCAGGCATCCCGAAAAGGCTGGTTCTGGGTGTGAATATTCTGGCCCCGACTATCCTCCTCCTCCTCCTTTGGTAGCCCACTGCCAGTGCTGCTAGGAACGGTATGTTCATCCTGGCGTCTGGCTTGTTATTGTTAAAGTGCGCAAATTCATGCTTTGCGCGTGTTCTAGGCGAGCGTGTGACCCGCGCACCCCTGGAATCCAGTTCCCAGTCCAATAGCATGTGGAAATTCACACGCACAACGGGATACAGGTGCGCTGACGTACTTGCGTGTGTAAGTGCCCGCGCACCCCTGAAATACACGTACATAGGCCAATCGCGTGTACGCGCACTTTTGTCCAATTACAAGCGATGACACTCTGACGTGCAGTATTTACACGTGTGCTCCGTCATCACGTGCTGGGTGGGGAACACCCGTGCGGGTCACGTCACATACGCGCTTACGCGCTGAGGGACTCTGGACCAATAGAATCGCGTATGCGTGCTTACGCGCTAAGGGCCTTTCCTCGGATTTCACGCTGACGTGCCGAATTTTCACGTGCCAAATCACTCCGTATCAAGCTGGCCACGCGAAAACACACGGAAGACCACGCTCCTGCCCAGAAGGCCGAGTTACTGCCCCCCGTGCCCCGAGCAGCCTCCCACGTGCCATCTGCTGCTGCCTGCCTGCCTGCCTGCTGCCACCGTGCCCTGCCATTTGGTGCCTGCACATCAGCCATCTGCAGGGGTCCAGTTGCTGTGTCCACCCCTGCTGGAACTGAAGACTCCCGAATGGGATTACATCGCTCCACAGCCCAGCCCCAGGACCCAGTTGCCCACCCACACCTGCCTCTGGGGTTGCCATGTCGGGCACTTCCACATCTGGCACCAGTGGCAACCCCAGGCCAGAGGGGCAGAGGGGCACCAGCTTCACTGCCACCGAAGTTGGTGTCCTGGTGGAGCATGTCCTGAGGCAGTATGATGCCCTCTTTGGATCGTCCCGCGCCAGCAAGGATGGACGGGAGAGGATCTGGGCCGACTGTGTGGTTGCCATCAACGCGGAGGGGGTGGCAACCCGCAACGTCCAGAACATCAAGAAGCGCTGGGAGGACTTGAGGTCCAGGGCCCTTGTGAAGGCCCGGCGCCTCGTGGAGGGGGGCTGGGGCCGCATGAGTTCCATCCAGATGAGGGTCCTGGAACGCGTACGCCCAGCGCTCCACGCCCAGATCCTTGAGAGGGAGGCCCGTCTGGAGTTGAGCGGTAAGTGTCCAAGCATTACTGTGTGACACAGGGCATGTTGCTGTGTGCTGGGTCTATGATACTTGCCTGTATGTGTGCCATAGGCCATGTATGCATGTATGTGTGCATGGCCATCATGGTAATGCATGTGCAACCAGTGATGTGTGACCCACATGGTTGTTGCATGTGTTCAAATGCCGCATGGGGACCCCTATGCAGATTTTGAACATGAGAGCATGCCAGTCTCTGTACCGGGACATGGGTGGGGGTGAGGGATGGGTGCTGATGCCAGGTACATATGTGGTAGCCATGTCTGTGTGGCTGACCTGCGTGTCTGTGACTTGTGCATGCCATGGATGCATGACACATGTGTGTGACAATGCACAGATTCAGTGAAGCAGCCAAATTGCCCTTGTATCCGCTGTGTTTGTTGTGTTTGGGGCCAGATGGATGTGACTGAGGTGAAGTGTGTGCATGTGAAAGGCATGAGTCATGATGCATGTGAGTTCCATATCATTGAATGTTTCAAGAGTCCATTGGACATGCATGGAAATGCCCATGGCATGCAGCATGCCTGTTACTGTGTGTGTTTTGCCTGGACTGACCCATGTGTTGTGGAGGGACATGATGGAAGTGTACTTTGACAGTGGTGGTCATCTGCTATTGCTTCCTGTCTAGGGGACCATTGTACAGTACCCTGATGCTTGTGTTCTTTGTCTCCCTCTACGCAGCGGCTAGTGAAGAAGAGGGCGGAGACGGCGCTGTGGAGCAAGGCGGCGGGGATGCCCCCACGGCTGCAGCGGAAGGGGTGGGTGAGCCCCCACATGGGCCTGCTACGGTGGGAGACGGTGAGGAGCCATCCAGGTTGGTGGTTTGCACAGAGGAGGAGGAGGCCGCCACTGGGGCACACATGGGGCCTGGTGGGGGCATCCCTGCTGGTGCAAGTGGTGCAGTCCAGGGGCAGGGGCAGGAGGCAGCACAGGTCACCATGGAGGGGCCTGTGCATGTCACTGTCCCTGACCCTGTGAGTGCACCACCATGCACCAGCAGGGATGCCCCGTCCCAGGCCCGTCCGCAGGTAGAGGGGATGTCCATGTCACCTGACTCCCCTCCACCTGCGGACGTGGGAACCCCTGGCCGTGCGGAGAAGGTCCTGATTGGGGTCGCGATGCGCACGGCTGTGATTCGTGATGCCGTGCGTGCTTCCCGGGAGGCGCATGCACGTCATCACGAAGTGCACCGTGCCGACGTGGCCCAATTGGGATCGGCCATGTTCGGGGGTTTCCTGCATGTGTTGGCCAATGTGGCGGCCCTCTCCTCCTCTGTGCAGGCTATACACCAGTCGTTCTCCTTGCCGTCTTCCAGCCCAGATGCCACCAGGGCCCCCTGTGGACCTGCCCCGACCAATGCAGCCAGCTCGGTGGGGATCCCATCCCTGCCACAGTTGGGAGTCGGAGGTCCAGCAGGGGTGGACAACACAGCAACTGGACCCCAGCAGATGGAAGATGTGACAGCATCATCAGGCAGGGCACGTGCACGACGGCGTCGGTGGTTTCCATCAGCTTGGATCCCGTCGTGCTGGCAGAGGCAGTGGCGTCGGAGGCAGCAGCGGGCTCGACGTGGGAGGCATCATGGCTCGGGGCCATCAAGATCAGAGGGGCAGGCATCGGCCGGAGGGCAGGGCAACCCTGGGATGGTGGTGTCTTCCGTGTGGGAGCAGTTGGTCCAGCGGATAGGTGCGGAGCGGCAGCGGGCGGAAGAGGAGCGGCTCGCCATGGTCAGGGCGGAGTTCTCCATGCGTCGGGCGTTGAGGCGGGCTGAGTGCCTCGAGGAAGCTCGCAGGGAGTTTGAGCTGAACATGGGGTTATCCCTGCGAGACCTCGGGGCCAGGACAGAGTCCCGCCTCCAGGACATCGACATGGAGTTCGATGATGCCCTGGCCAGCAACATCAACAAGTGAGCCGCAGGACTTGCCCGCTGCCTTTGTATATAGTTATATAGTTAGTTAGTGTTAGGTTTCCTTTGTTTTTATTATTTTGGACCGCTCGGACAATGGCCACTTTTTTGTATATATTTTTTTCATTAGGTAGTAGTAGGTTTCCTTTATGGTGTTGGGCTCATGGACCCTGGTACATTCCTGTATTTAGTTTGTTTTTTGAAGGAACATTTTCTTTTTTTCATTATTGTGTTCACCATGTGGAAATGGTTTTTCATTCTTTTCCTTCTACTTGATATTGCTTTGGTCAACATTTGTTTTTTGTATTCCTTTTTCTTTTTTTGATTTTTACTTTTGTTCTCCGACATGGACCATTTATTTTGTTATCCACATAGTTGTATGTTTGATTTGTTTACTTATTTTTAATCTTTAATACATTTTTTATTTTTAATTCCACTTGTGTTCTTTTGTCTTTTCATACATGTCATGATATGGGTTTTGACATTCACTTGCAGCCATTGTGTATGTGTGTGTGACGGACATGTGTTCATTTACATACTTGCCATTGGGGTTGTGTCATGTAATTGCATTCACTATGTGGGTGGATGCAATCCTTGCCTGGGTGTTTGTGCTGGGTATGCTGCTCATTACTGCCATGATTGTGTATCGTCAGGACCTGGGGGCAGGGGGACATGGGTGGGGGCCTGGTGGAGGGTGCCCCTGGTGGCTGGGGGGTGGGGGTGGTGGGTGACATGGGTGGGGGCCTGCTGGCAGGTGCCCCACAGTGCTGGGGGGTGGGGGTGGTGGGTGACATGAGTGGGGGCCTGGTGGAGGCTGCCCCTGGTGACTGGGGGGGTGGGGGTGGTGGGAGACATGAGTGGGAGCCTGGTGGAGGGTGCCCCTGGATGGTGGGGGGTGGGGGTGGTGGGAGACATGAGTGGGGGCCTGCTGGCAGGTGCCCCACAGTGCTGGGGGGTGGGGGTGGTGGGTGACATGGGTGGGGGCCTGGTGGAGGTTGCCCCTGGTGGCTGGGGGGTGGGGGTGGTGGGTGACATGGGTGGGGGCCTGCTGCCAGGTGCCCCACAGTGCTGGGGGGTGGGGGTGGTGGGTGACATGGGTGGGGGCCTGGTGGAGGGTGCCCCTGGTGACTGGGGGGGTGGGGGTGATAGGGGACATGATTGGGGGCCTGGTGGGGGCTGCCCCTGCACTGCTGGGGGGTGGGGGTGGTGGGAGACATGGGTGGGGGCCTGGTGGAGGCTGCCCCTGCACTGCTGGAGGGTGGGGGTGGTGGGAGACATGAGTGGGGGCCTGGTGGAGGCTGCCCCTGGTGACTGGGGGGGTGGGGGTGGTGGGAGACATGAGTGGGGGCCTGGTGGAGGGTGCCCCTGGTGGCGGGGGGGTGGGGGTGATAGGGGACATGAGTGGGGGCCTGGTGGAGGGTGCCCCTGGTGGCGGGGGGGTGGGGGTGATAGGGGACATGAGTGGGGGCCTGGTGGGGGCTGCCCCTGGATGCTGGGGGGTGGGGGTGGTGGGTGACATGGGTGGGGGCCTGGTGGAGGGTGCCCCTGGTGGCTGGGGGGTGGTGGGTGACATGAGTGGGGGCCTGGTGGAGGCTGCCCCTGGTGACTGGGGGGGTGGGGGTGGTGGGAGACATGAGTGGGGGCCTGGTGGAGGGTGCCCCTGGATGGTGGGGGGTGGGGGTGGTGGGAGACATGAGTGGGGGCCTGGTGGAGGGTGCCCCTGGTGACTGGGGGGGGTGGGGGTGGTGGGTGACATGGGTGGGGGCCTGCTGGCAGGTGCCCCACAGTGCTGGGGGGTGGGGGTGGTGGGTGACATGAGTGGGGGCCTGGTGGAGGCTGCCCCTGCACTGCTGGGGGGTGAGGGTGGTGGGTGACATGGGTGGGGGCCTGGTGGAGGCTGGCCCTGGTTGCTGGGGGGTGGGGGTGCAAGGGGACATGAGTGGGGGCCTGGTGGAGGCTGCCCCTGGATGCTGGGGGGTGGGGGCGGTGGGTGACATGGGTGGGGGCCTGGTGGAGGGTGCCCCTGGTGACTGGGGGTGTGGGGGTGATAGGGGACATGAGTGGGGGCCTGGTGGGGGCTGCCACTGCACTGCTGGGGGGTGGGGGTGGTGGGAGACATGGGTGGGGGCCTGGTGGAGGCTGCCCCTGCACTGCTGGGGGGTGGGGGGTGGGAGACATGAGTGGGGGCCTGGTGGAGGCTGCCCCTGGTGACTGCGGGGGTGGGGGTGGTGGGAGACATGAGTGGGGGCCTGGTGGAGGGTGCCCCTGGTGGCGGGGGGGTGGGGGTGATAGGGGACATGAGTGGGGGCCTGGTGGGGGCTGCCCCTGGATGCTGGGGGGTGGGGGTGGTGGGTGACATGGGTGGGGGCCTGCTGGCAGGTGCCCCACAGTGCTGGGGGGTGGGGGTGGTGGGTGACATGAGTGGGGGCCTGGTGGAGGCTGCCCCTGGTGACTGGGGGGGGTGGGGGTGGTGGGAGACATGAGTGGGGGCCTGGTGGAGGGTGCCCCTGGATGGTGGGGGGTGGGGGTGGTGGGAGACATGAGTGGGGGCCTGGTGGAGGGTGCCCCTGGTGACTGGGGGGGTGGGAGACATGAGTGGGGGCCTGGTGGGGGCTGCCCCTGCACTGCTGGGGGGTGGGGGTGGTGGGAGACATGGGTGGGGGCCTGGTGGAGGCTGCCCCTGCACTGCTGGGGGGTGGGGGCGGTGGGAGACATGAGTGGGGGCCTGGTGGAGGCTGCCCCTGGTGACTGGGGGGGTGGGGGTGGTGGGAGACATGAGTGGGGGCCTGGTGGAGGGTGCCCCTGGTGGCGGGGGGGTGGGGGTGATAGGGGACATGAGTGGGGGCCTGGTGGGGGCTGCCCCTGGATGCTGGGGGGTGGGGGTGGTGGGTGACATGGGTGGGGGCCTGGTGGAGGGTGCCCCTGGTGGCTGGGGGTGGTGGGTGACATGGGTGGGGGCCTGCTGGCAGGTGCCCCACAGTGCTGGGGGGTGGGGTGGTGGGTGACATGAGTGGGGGCCTGGTGGAGGCTGCCCCTGGTGACTGGGGGGGTGGGGGTGGTGGGAGACATGAGTGGGGGCCTGGTGGAGGGTGCCCCTGGATGGTGGGGGGTGGGGGTGGTGGGAGACATGAGTGGGGGCCTGGTGGAGGGTGCCCCTGGTGACTGGGGGGTGGGGGTGGTGGGAGACATGAGTGGGGGCCTGGTGGAGGGTGCCCCTGGTGACTGGGGGGGTGGGGGTGGGGGTGGTGGGAGACATGAGTGGGGGCCTGGTGGCGGGTGCCCCTGGTGGCGGGGGGGTGGGGGTGATAGGGGACATGAGTGGGTGCCTGGTGGAGGCTGCCCCTGCACTGCTGGGGGGTGGGGGTGGTGGGAGACATGAGTGGGGGCCTGGTGGAGGGTGCCCCTGGTGACTGGGGGGGTGGGGGTGATAGGGGACATGAGTGGGGGCCTGGTGGAGGGTGCCCCTGCACTGCTGGGGGGTGGGGGTGGTGGGAGACATGAGTGGGGCCTGGTGGAGGGTGCCCCTGCACTGCTGGGGGGTGGGGGTGGTGGGAGACATGAGTGGGGGCCTGGTGGAGGGTGCCCCTGGTGACTGGGGGGGTGGGGGTGGTGGGAGACATGAGTGGGGGCCTGGTGGAGGGTGTCCCTGGTGACTGGGGGGGTGGGGGTGATAGGGGACATGAGTGGGGGCCTGGTGGAGGGTGCCCCTGCACTGCTGGGGGGTGGGGGTGGTGGGAGACATGAGTGAGGGCCTGGTGGAGGGTGCCCCTGGTGGCGGGGGGTGGAGGTGATAGGGGACATGAGTGGGTGCCTGGTGGAGGCTGCCCCTGCACTGCTGGGGGGTGGGGGTGGTGGGAGACATGAGTGGGGGCCTGGTGGAGGGTGCCCCTGGTGACTGGGGGGGTGGGGGTGGTGGGAGACATGAGTGGGGGCCTGGTGGAGGGTGCCCCTGGTGACTGGGGGGGTGGGGGTGATAGGGGACATGAGTGGGGGCCTGGTGGGGGCTGCCCCTGCACTGCTGGGGGGTGGGGGTGGTGGGAGACATGGGTGGGGGCCTGGTGGAGGCTGCCCCTGCACTGCTGGGGGGTGGGGGTGGTGGGAGACATGAGTGGGGGCCTGGTGGAGGCTGCCCCTGGTGACTGGGGGGGGGTGGGGGTGGTGGGAGACATGAGTGGGGGCCTGGTGGAGGGTGCCCCTGGATGGTGGGGGGTGGGGGTGGTGGGAGACATGAGCAGGTGTGCAGGGTAGTCCCCTGTTTTGTGGGCTGCCTGCAGGGGCCGTGGAGGGTGTACAGGGAACACCTGTGAGGACCCACCCAGCCTAATCGCGTGTGTAACTTCCCACGCACCCCTGTAATACACGTACCAAGCCAAATCGCGTGTGATAATTCCCGCGCAGCCCTGAAATACACGCGCCCAGGCTATTCGCGTGTGGAAATTCCCGCGCACCCCTGAAATACATGTACCCTGCTGTAATCGCGTGTGGGACTTCCTGCGCACCCCTGAAATACACGCGCCCAGGCTATTCGCGTGTGGAAATTCCCGCGCACCCCTGAAATACACGTACCCTGCTGTAATCGCGTGTGGGACTTCCCGCGCACCCCTGAAATACACGCGCCCAGGCTATTCGCGTGTGGAACTTCCCGCGCACCCCTGAAATACACGCGCCCAGGCTATTCGCGTGTGGAACTTCCCGCGCACCCCTGAAATACACGCGCCCAGGCTATTCGCGTGTGGAACTTCCCGCGCACCCCTGAAATACACGCGCCCAGGCTATTCGCGTGTGGAACTTCCCGCGCACCCCTGAAATACACGCGCCCAGGCTATTTGCGTGTGGAACTTCCCGCGCACTCCTGAAATACACGTACCCTGCTGTAATCGCGTGTGGGACTTCCCGCGCACCCCTGAAATACACGTACCCTGATGGAATCGCGTGTGGAACTTCCCGCGCACCCCTGAAATACACCTACCCTGATGGAATCGCGTGTGGAACTTCCCGCGCACCCCTGAAATCCACGTACCCGGCCAAATCGCGTGTGAGACTTCCCGCGCACCCCGGTATACACGCACACGTATTTTTTGGCAGCGTGTCCGTGTTTGTGGGTACCCCTTTGCACGTCATTTGTCCAGGAGGGCCACAGTACAGGACATTCATCATGGCAGTATATGGGTGCTATTTGTTGGCGCACCTTTTGGCGCACATTTCTTACAGCCGCAGAGACGCTACCGCCTGCTTTCTTGTGGCGGTCGTGTCTGTGCCTGTGCGCTGGTTTGAGCGTGCGCTTTTTTGCCCTATTCTATTCCATGAATACGTGTTGTAGGCGAGCGTGTGGGCGTTCCGCGCACTTGTGCCCTGTACTTCCCCCGTGACGCCCACGTTTTTGCAAGTTGTTCCCCATTCCGAGTGTTACGCCCGTGTTCCGCCTACTTTTGTTGCGTGCGCCGCGCTATGTGCGAATTTCGCTGTGGCCTGTGCGATTTTCGCTGTGACCTGGCGCACGCTGTTAGATGGCCTGTGCGCCAACGTGCGCGGCACACTTTTTATCGCACATCCGCTGGTTTTCTCACGCACGGACTTCCATGAATCGACGTGCGCTGCTTTTCGTGCGATTTTCGCACTTGCACTGCGATTTTCGCTATTCCACTGCGATTCGCACGTTTTTGCCCACTTGCGCCGCGCTAATTATTCCATGAATCGGCCTGCATGTTGTTAATGCACTAAAAGTTCATGTGTAAGCGCTGAAAATTCCTTAAGATGCTTACATGCTAAGCGATAGACGTTCCTCAAAATGGCTACATGTAAACGGCTGTTTAAAGCACAAACATCACTCCCTCACCTCAAATAACACGACATTAAACAAAATGAGATACTGTCCTATGGAGTACTTTGTTCCAACTCCAAGTTGCTTTGTATACCTGGAATACTAAAAACGCCTTTAAGTGGTGAAATGCTAACACCTCACACCAGCTGTTTTAAAACAGTACATTTCACACCTCCACCAAGGTTACCAACATTATGCGTGATTGAGGGCCTGCACACATTGTAATTCGCTTGCGAAATGCTAATAGAAATAAATTCATCTTGCATTACGTTGCTCATTCTAAGGTATTTCTCCCTTGTACAACTGTTTTACATATCTGTATGGGTGGGCTGCAACCTCTAGGAGACCTGAGTAGGGAGTCTAACAACTCACTGCACACATGTGCATCGTAGTATTACCAAAGGGGGAAAAAATAGATGGCCCCAGTAAAGACCCAAGGATGGTCCCTCACAGGGAAGAAAGCTAAAACAGTGCACCTGGTTAAATAAACAAACACAGTATGGAGTTTGAAAATAAGCGGGATCCGCTTTACTTTATATAATTGTATGCTTTAAATCAAACATTAATACACATTTGCCATATGCCTTGTTGAACCCTTAAATTAGTCTTTCTCATTTAACACAGAATGGGAACTGTGTTTAACAATTTCATTTCATCCAGTATACAACATAATAAGTCTCACATGTTCTGCCTTAGAATGGCCTTAGCATGTCCATTGGAGCCACCCTGGACCCACCTCATTCACATTTGTTAACTACTTCGTCATATGAGTGAGTGTTGGCAACTGAGAACATGTGCCTACACCTTTGTTAATTTTTCTTCATATACCTCCAAGCAATCCCCAGAGATCGTGTGCATTTACATCCATTAAATCTCTGTTCAACTCTAATCCTGTAGATTACATGAAACGTGCGCATTCACCTTGGTTAAATATTTGTTCCACATATCATGTGGATTACATGAGAAAGTGCGCATTTACCTGAGGTACTCAAATATTTAAATAGGTTGTGGAAATCACATGAAACGTGTGCATTCACCTTGGTTAAATGTTTGTTCAACATATCATCTAGATTACATGAGCAAGGGTGCATTCAACTGAGGTACTCAATATTTAAATAAATTGAGGACAACACATGAAAACATGTGCATTCACCTTGGTTAACTATTTATTAAATATACGTAGATTACATGAGAAAGTGAGTATTCACCTGAGGTACTCAAATATTTAATTTGGAGCGGGCTATAACTGCCCCTTACCCCAATAGTACTCGGACTACCCTATGGAGGTATCTCCCTCTCTCCTAGCTACCTCCAGCTACCCAGTTATGAGACCGGGCCAAAATCCCTACCCCTATGCACACCATGGAGTGGGCCTCCTCGGACAAAATATCCCTGTGACGATTTATAAAGCACCGCCCCTGCCAGAACAGGTGAAGAGTTAGATAAGGGTACCACTACACCAGCCTTGGCCTGAACAGGCCACGGCAAGGTTTGTGAGGAACACTTAATGTTCCACTGCGGTCCCACTCCCACCGGGCACCTCTGCGCTTTCTTGCAAATGTATCTAAAAGTAGGCCCAGCCTCCTGCCGCCGGAACGCTGGTTCACTTACAATTTCCTCTCTCAGTCCCGTGCTACGGGGAAGAAGAAAGCATGTAGTCGTCCGGGCACTCCTATGCTCACGGGTAATCCGGCAGCCCGCACACGCAGGGCCCGAGATCCCGTTCTCTGTGTTTCGCTTTCTTACCTGCTTCCTTATACTATACTCGCTCACAGCCTCTTTATCTCACTCAGTAACGGACACCAGCCGGCAGAAACACACAACAAAGGGCGCCCTTTGGCACTCTCTCTTGACCCCGGGTGGGGGAGAGAGTCGGGTTTCTGTCAGGCGGACTGCCTGACACCCGGAGGAATCTTCTCTGGGACCAGAGGTCCTGGGTACCCTCAGCGGCAGCCTCAAGCGCCTTTCCCCATTCGTCTCAGACCTCTTCTCCCCCTCATCGATCCCCTCCAGCCCTTATCCTATGCTGTGACTCTCCAACTCAAACCGCCAGCAGGGGAGTCCGCTCCTGTCCTGAGGTAAACATCACCTCAGATACAACCATGCTCCCCATACTGGTGGAACCTACCATTATGGTTCTACACCTCTCTCAGCGCACCAAAACAACCAACAAAGCCATAAACACAACTTCCACAACTTACAGCCATAACAAAGTGACACATCAAATTACATGTTAAAAAAAAAAAAAAAAAAAAACAGGACATGTGGGTTTACATTATGCAAGTAAAATTACTGGGATTCAAACCATCACATCAAAATAAAAAAAAACTTTATGTTGAACACCCCGTTCACGTGAGAGAGCACCACAGTATTTTTTTCCACTTTCTCTGTTGATTCCCTATAATGCAGCAATTCAGCCTGCCAGCAGACGGCATATAATCTGCTGATCTCAACAGTCCTCTGCCAGCATGACATAACAGTGCGCACATCACGGACAATCTTCGCTGCGGATGGGAACTGATACAGTAATCGCACTGTGAAATCGATCCCGGAATGGGTAATCAGTTCGACCATAACGTGCCTTGCCAAGACATGTCCCAGGGGCCTTTCCTCTAAAGCCTCGCTCACTCTCCAACAGAGAGTGAATGCTGAACGTGGAACTTGCACTAGGCATTCCAGTTGTTCGCCATCCCACCAACCTCCTGATTACATCATCATAGTGGAAAAGAGGTCCTGCAGCAAAATGAAGCTCCGGGACCCAACGGTTGCAGAAATTGCCAGCACCTCCAAGGTCAGTATTGAAACTCTGCCATCCATACCTTACTTCCAAAATGACCTGCTCTAAGTAAGCTGATTAGTCAAACATTTTGACAGGAATTCTGCCTCTTGGACAGCAACTCTCACAACACATGACAGTTTGGACATGTATTCAAAGTCTGCCAATGGCTTTTTCCTGGTGCCTCTCAACTTGCCACACCAACTGCCAACCTTGTCTGAGTATACTGGCTCTCACGCATAAAAATGGCATATCCCAATTGAGGGCTGAGCCCTGGCAGCCTTTGACCTCTGGAGGCCATAACTTTAATTGCGTCAAGTTGACTTGTTGGACTGAGTGGCTGGGTGTTCAAATGCCATGCCATCTTCTGCTCATACCAACACCCTGGCATTTTGCAACTCTCTTCTGTCAACTTCCCCGTGCTGGGTGCTAGGTGACTTTGCATTCACATTATGTTAGGCACTCTGTCTTCACTTCAGCTAGCAGCCTCTCTTCCACCAGCAGTGCCTAAATCTTGCCCTTCTCCCTGCCCTGGGTGGTGGGACAGTTCTACGGGGGCAGTGGGACTCCCTCTTTCTTCATTCTCATTCATCTCCATCCTCCGCAGCAGTCCAATATCTCCTCTCTCAATTTCACAGGTAGCTGCTTCTTGTTTCACTTCTTCCTCTGCCTCGATCCGTCCCGAGACCACCTCATCACCAACTGTTATGAATGAAAGTACTCTGGAGGCAGCATGTAGGTAAGGCTTCCTCCAGTGTACCTTCAATCATAACAACAGTCATCCCTCAAAATCCCATTGGCTAACCCTGTACAAGGAAATCTAATCCCCCTATTTTCTCAAGCCCCATTGGACACATTGACAGAACACAATCTTCTTCCCCACATGCTTTCCTTACGTAATCAGTCATGACATTCTGAATATAATCTCCTTATCTAAAAAGAATTACATTTATGACTTGTCCCATTTGGTAGGAAACGTTTAACCAAGTATGTGATGTGCAAGGCATTTACAAGAATACTACAAAAAAAGAGGAGGAAGATTAAGGCGAATAAAGCGGATAGATTGTTAGCCAGACAGCTCCGTGCTAAACAAAAAGAAATAACGATTAGATGCATTTGAAACACGAAGGGGGAGATACTGACGCGCACACAAGACATGGGGGAGGCATTCAGGGAATTCTACCAGGAATTATATTCCACGGATTTCCCAGATGGGGATGCACAGGACACCTACTTACAGGCCCTACCCATCCCACAAATATCGGAGGAGGATAGCTTGGCCATGGAGAGCCCGATAAGGGAAGAGGAAGTAAAAAGGCAATAATAGACCTCCCGCTAAATAAAGCACCGGGCCCAGGCAGCTTTACGGCCCCCTTCTATAAAAAGTATGCAGACATACTAACCCCATTTCTAACTAGGCTCTTGAATTTGAGAGTGGCAACGTGACTCCAACAATGAACGAGGCGAAGGTATTAGTCTTACACAAAGCAGGGAAAGACCCGACATGTCCCGCGTCATACAGGCCAATATCCCTGATAAACATAGATGCAAAGATATACACAAAGGTCCTGGCAGCAAGACTATCACCGCTTCTACCCAACCTAATAAACCTTGATCAATCGGGCTTTATCCCAGGAAGACAGACACACGACAATATTAGGTGGCTTACACACTTAGTGGAAAAAACGGGTATCACCCACACTCCAGCGATACTGCTCTCGTGGATGCCGAGAAAGCATTTGATCAGGTGGAATGGTCAATGCTATTTAAGATCCTAAAACGCATGGGATTTGGGGAGCAATATATTGCAATGATCAGAGCTAACTATAACTCCCCAACAAGCAGAATAGTCATCAACGGAGAAGTTACAGGAAGGGTAAAAATCTCCAGGGGAACTAAGCAGGGATGCCCGCTCTCTCTGCTTCTTTACGCTATCTTTCTAGAACCTCTCCTAATGAAAATAAGGGAATCCATTCATATTAAGGGGATCGAAATGGCGGGAATGCAGAACAAGGTAATAGCCTACACAGACGATATGCTAATAGCCCTTGAAGACCTGATGAGAACACTAGTGGCAATTGTAGGGGAACTAGAAATGTACGGGGCAATATCCGGTCTTAAAATCAACAGGAGAAAATCAGAAATTTTGATTCTGGTGGGAGGCTGAGAAGCAATAGAAAGGAAAGCCGCATCATATGACCTTAAAATAACGGAAAATGGGATCAAATACCTGGGAATAACGCTCACACACAAGGTAGGGCAGCTGTATGAAAAGAACTACCCCCAGCTCCTGACAAACATAAGTAGAGACTTGGAAAGATGGAATCCATTACAGATATCATGGTGGGGCAGAATTCAATCGGTCAAGATGACCATCCAACCAAAGCTATTGTACTACTTTCAGGCGCTTCTGGTGGGGATCCCCAGATCATTCTTCAAGGCACTATACAAGGTGGTATCATACTTCATATGGAAAAGAAAAACCCCGAGGGTACCCAGGGCGATCCTTACTGCACCAACCCGGGAAGGGGGGGATGGCTCTTCCCCATTTCCAAAAATACTACCATGCAGCGCAACTAAGGGTGCTTTGGGAGTGGATGGGGGAAGACCCGCAGCCAATATGGGCAAACCAAGATAGGGCTGTGGCTGGAACCCCCCTGGTGGAATTGCTTTGGAAACTAAGACAACAAAGACACCCCAACCTTAGTATAAGTGAAATTATGAAGACCACAATGGAGGCATGGGACAACCAAACACGTAAAGGTATAATGACCACGGTGGTAAGTCCTTTTACACCCATTTGCCAGATCCCCCAATTCCCACCAGGAATGGAGCGAGGGGCTTTTGAGAAATGGGAAGAGGCGGGAGTCGCAAAAATAGGGGAAATGTTCATGGAAAAAGAAATCAGATCATTTGAGACCTTCAAGTCCCTTCTACACCTCACAGCGGGAGACAAATATAAATATGACCAACTCAGACATAGGCTAAAATCCCCGGAAATAGCTAAGGCAGCCACGAGAAACCTCACACCGTTTGAGACGTATGCCACCTCCAACTCAGGGGCGAAGAAATGTTTTTCGACACTATACTCCTTCATAAACTTACATGACGAAGAAATAAAATAGACATATATGATTAAATGGGGTAGCACTCTGGGGGAGGAGCCAACAAAAAAACAGTGGTTGGACTTGTGGACACAGATCCCCAAAATGACCCGCTCAGCACAAACACAGGAAATGTGGATCAAAATAGTAACCCAATGTAACTTTACCCCAGAAAGGTTGCATAAAATGTTCCTCCAAACTTCAAACCAATGTTGAAGAGGGTGCGATACGGTGGGAACATGGAGACATATCTGGTGGGACTGCAAGGGGATCAAATCATTTTTGGAGGAGGTAAAAGGGGAGATGGGGAAAATGTTCCCGGATTTGGGGCAACTGGGAGATGAGGTATGGCATGTGGAATAAGAGACAAAACAGCCAAGAAATACAAAAAGCCTCAATGGAGAAGCTTCGTAGGCCTGCTCATAGCGGCATGGACAACAATTGCCCAAAACTGGAAAAAGAAAGACACCCCACTGACATTCACATGACTTCAGAAGGTATGGGCCCAATTGGTGACCCACACAATCCAAGGCACTGGTGATTCATTTGCGAAGGAAATGGTCCAAGACTATCTCCAGTCGAACTTTATGTAACAGTGGTGTCCCCATTATATCAAAGTAACAGATATTTTCAGTGAATAAAGGGTTCCCTAACAGACAGATGTTTATGCCCCAAGGGGATGGAGGGGAGAGAGCTGGGGAGGAGGGGGTGTTGCAAAAGTTGATTGTATGTTGGCATATGAAAACAATAAAAACAATTTTTAAAAAAAGAGGAGGGAGAGAAACAACCAACCATGTTTTTGATCAAGCAATAAACATCTTATCATTCAGACACGTTGGCGTCCCAAGTTTATTCCTTCTGTATTCCTACAGATTACCCTATTTGTGACTACCATCTCAGATCATACAGCCTCAAGCACACATCATGCTTACCTTCCTAAGAGCCAAAAAGAAACCTATAAAACATAGGCAAACTCTGCCCTCCAGCACCTCTTCCATGTGATTTAGTAACTAACCACAATTCAACACACCATTTGGCTGAACTTAAAAATAAGACTCTGTGGTCCCAGGAAGATTTGTTCCCCATATCCACAAACCCATTTAGTCGTAAACCCACAACCCATTGGCACGTCATTTAATTTTCGCCTCAAGTAAGCATTTGATGCGATCGTTATCTGCCTAAATGTGGTTTGCTTCATTTCCCCTTCCTTGACCTGGCTATTCAACCCTTCAGCTCATGCAAAGTTCACCTTTGCAAACCAAAGTCTTAGCGGCCAACATGAAACTTCAATAAACCCCATATTCCCCAAATATCTCAGAACATGTCTCCCACCTAAACCATTATTGAGTCCCACATGTACATTGTTCAGGACTACTGCACCCCTCACAGTGGCTTTCCCCTTGCAGACTTCTCTTTCTCGCATGCATAAAGCTCCTCGCTTCCCACTATAAGCACTATACATTGTACATTACACAATGACATTATATCCCCACAACTTCCATTATGTTGCTATGTGATGCAAATCTTCAATGTATTCATTGCTTGAGTGCCCAGTGAGTTCTGTTCCTGCTGTTCTACTCTGCCCTGTGCCCTCCTGTACATATTGCAGCTAATTTTCGAGAAGACTTTTGAAAGTGAAAATTGGTGGCTCTGCTCCCTAACCATACCATAGAGTCCTGTTATAAACTGCTGTGCGTGTGCCCCACGCGGCACCTGCTCGAGTACCCAGTAAGTGCTGTTCCTGCTGTTCTACTCTGCCCTGTGCCCTGCTGTAAATATCACGGCTCCTTTTCGTGGTATCGTTCTATACGCTGCCAAAGGATTAAAAAACTGTATTCACCTTCAGCCACTACCACAAGGACTATTTAATCATCTTTTCCTATGTTTTTATTCTTTTTAGAAGACTTTTGAAGGCAGAAGTTGGTGGCTCTGCCCCTAACCATAGAGTCCTGATATAAACTGAGGCGTGTGCGCACCCTGCTTGAGTGCCTAGTGAGTGCTGTTCCTGTTGTTCGTGGTGTGAGTGGCGTATGTGGAGCTGCTACTTCTGGGCCTTTTGGTGCTTGTATTATGCTGTCTGTCAAAAGAAAGTATCAGCTAAGGAGCAATGCTAAATTGACAACGAAAAAAGCTGAATGGTGGTTTGATTGTAAAAAATCTCTCCCCACGACCAACAGCGTCCCCTCTGAGGGAATGAATAAGGCTGTGATAGAAACGGTACGGGATAGGAGAGGTGTTTCTGCATTAGCCCAAGATAAGATTACTACGTACCTAAAAACCAATAAATAAACAGGGTGTCGTAATTACAGATACAGGTGCTGTAATAGAAAAGAACACAGAAAATGAAGATTTGATAGATATTGACCGCACCGAAATCGATCCAATTGATAACAATTCACTCCTGAATATGGTGCTAAACTTAAAAAATCCAAGTTGGAGGGAACCTTGCGAGGTAAGCATTAACAATGAGTGCCAGCTCGCACCTGGGAAGGATGGTCAGTTGGTAGTGGACTTACCTCAAGCCACTAACCTTGACAAATATCCATATTTAGAGAATATTGCGGCTAGGGCGTGGGTGCTATGCACCTGTGTGGATGACTCTTATGCATCCTCAGATTTATCAGAGAATGATATGGTGAGTGAACCTGAGAGTTTGAAAATACTAAAGGCACTTTTTGCAATGTGCAATACTGTATTTAAAGAGCAACGTTTGAAGGAGAGGGTGGGTAAATTGGTGGAAATGGTTCTAAGTAATATAGCTTATAAGTCGTCTGGGTCACAGACTGATCCTTATGATAGAGCTGTGGCAGATATATCGCAAGTGAGTATGGTCCACGAGGATGACTCGATTCTGACAGTGCACAAGGATATTGAAGTCATGACAACTAGCCCTCCTGATCAGGTGATAACAAGAGATTTGACTCCTAAAATATCTGGGCCTATTACAGTAGCCAAAAAAAGAACTCCTGTAAAAACAAGTAAAATAAAATGGGTAAAATTAAAAATGTAAAGGTGAAACAAGCTTTGGCTACTGCTACCACAGATAGGGTTAATTGTGTTGAATCTTCTTCTGGTTTTCATCTGACTGACGGGGATGAGAGTGAGAGTCCGATAAAGGGTCCTCAGATTAATAAAATATCAAGAGGAAAAAAGGGAACGTCCTACAGTATCTGGTAATGTGCTGAAACAAGTCCAACTTGAGCCTTTGCTGAGCAAAAATGAAATTTAAAAATTGCCAATTATTAGCCCAGATAGGGGTATTTTTGAACCGCTTGATGCCGAAGTGGAGGTTGGTTGGGATCCCAGGGATCAAAAGGATGACCAAGTTGAGGTGTCTGGAAAAAAGGGGATGACAAGCTTAAGTGAGATACTACATAACCCAAAGCTTATTTCTTGGAATATTCAAATCCGTGATTTATTTGCCTCTGAATGTAGTCCATTTCTTAATAGAACAAATGTATTAGAACTCTTCCATTCAATCTCTGACCTCTGGGGCATCAAGACTAATGATTTAACAAGGGTTGAAGTTCCCAAATTGATTTACGAATCAAATTGGGCTATTGTCCATCTAGTGTCTCCAATTGTCACCACAACTTGAGGATTTGGGTTATGAAGTATCTAGAATAGAGGAGATACTAACTGCCATAGTTCCTAAATTAAAATTCAATAATGAGCCAGCTGATAAATGAGGACACAGACCTAGAAAAGTTAGTACGACAAATCATTAAGGGCCTGAGAGAAACTATCCCGGGTATGTCAAATCTTACCTCTCTGGGTAATCAAGATGTGGCTTGTGTGACGGTTGAATGGAGTAACACTAGGGAGGGGGGTGCCCTAAATTGTATTGCATGGAACACAAGGGGCTTCAATTATTTTGTATCGAATCAGGTAGGGATGACTTTCCTATTAGAAGCAGACATGTTTGCATTGCAGGAGATATGTTGGAAGACTTCAAGATGGATGGCTACAAAGGGCAAGGCGTTATACTGTGGGAAGACCCTCTGGTGGTCTTATCCTGGGGTGAGATTGAAGCTTCCCATCTCGGAACTTAAAAGCCCCCCCCACTCTCCCATATATATTGGGTGGTATTCTGGACCTCTCAATTGGGGATCAGACCCAAAATATTTTTATAATTCATATCTATAACCCACTGAACAATATAGCTTACCTACAAATTATCTCTCAATTGGACAAGATCTTGAGTGGGTGGACTAAAACGGATTCTGGGGCGCTATGTATAGTGTTGAGTGATCTAAATTATGCAAGATTCCAGCAAAAATAGGCTAATGACAATTTTGCTTGGTAGTGAGGACCTTTGGGAAATCTTTATCAACTCTAATGGCCTGCTGCAACTATTCCCTGGAAGGTGGAAGTTTGGTGGTCATCCATACACTTGGAGTGCCAGGAACTGTAGGTCATGGATTGATTATGTCTTCATTCCCTTTGCCATGTGCCAATTATTGGGAAAACTGCAGATAACTCTGACTATGGCAAGTGATCACGTGCTCAAAACATTTACCATTGAACTGCTGTTAAAATGAAAAACTAAGATTGTGGGTACAGCAAGGTTTAACTTGTCGGATAATCGGATCTTCTGGTCTGTAAAAAAATATAGAAAGGTTTACTGCTTTCTTTTATTATTTTTGTCCTTAATGGGTAACTAAGAAAAAGATATCAGCTGAATTATTGATGAGGTTGTCAGAGAATGCTTAAAATGTTATCCAAAATTAGAGAAGCCCCCTAGAGTTAATAAAACACATCCGAAAAAATATTACGACCCAGTGTTAGCGGGAGAAAAATCAAAATTCATTAGTGCTGTTAGAAAAATAAATAAATTAACTGATGTGGAAGCCCGTTTCAGAAAGTTAAAAATAGCTAAATTAAAGACCTACTATCACAATTTTGTCAAAAGGCATAAATCACCCCTGCATACTGCATAATAGTATAACATGTACAAAGTTCTTTGCTTTGCTGATGGCCGGGAATTTTGGAGCTTCTATTAAATCTCACATAACTTGCGACTTTCCATTTTTTTCAGATATAGGGTTTACTTCAACAGGACTTGAAGTAAACCCTATATCTTAAAGAAATTGAATTAAACATATAAGATGCCTGTATTATAAAACTAATACTGGTAACACAATACGAAAAGCATATAAGAGAAGTGAGGTAAGGGTAACGATTGATATGGCGACCAAGATGGTGGAAAGGATTATTCAGAAGTTGAAGCCCTCGAGATCTCTGGGCCCTGATAGGATTCCCAATTTATAATATAAACATAAACCCGAATACTGCGGGCCCATCTTATCCCATCTATTTGCAAACATCCTAATCACTGGCACTATCCCGCTGAGATGCAAGGCTTCCATTTTGATCACAGTGTTTAAAAAAGGTGGTAGGGACAATCCTGAAAATCATTGCATCCTGGCAATGACAGACACGTGTGCGAAGATATTTTCTCAAATACTATTAGGCGAAATTAAATCTTGAATTAAAAATTCCAGCCTCCTGCTAAGTTTCAAACAGGCTTTAGACAGGGGAGGGGCCCTTTATCCAACCTATGGGCCCTGGTCTTTCTGATGCACCAATGTATGAAGAGAGAAGATGATGCTCTCTATATATGTTTTATCGACTATAAGAGTGCCTTTGACACCGTTGCTAGGAAGAGATTGTGGGCTAAGCTCAGCAAGTGGCAGCTAAATCCAATTATCCTACACTTCATTCAAGAGATTTATTCGGACACTGACACCCAAATGCGATTAAATCAGGAAGGCACTCTCGGTGATAAAATTCAAAACAATTTTGGGTTAAAACAGGGATGCCCCTTGTCACCTACCTTCTACAATTTATATGTAGCAGATATGGGACACCACACGAAGGACATTCGTTCATTTCATCCTAAGATTGGTACTGTATTTATAAGTTGGCTTGGCTACGCTGATGACACCCTACTGATCGATCCCACTCCAATTGATGTGCAGTGCAGGATGAACAAACTATGCGAGTATTCACCGCTCAAAAACTTACAGTAAAACTAAAATTATGGTTATTGATACGAAGAAAAAGAGGAAAACACCTTTTAATTGGACTATGGATAAGCAAAATATTGAAGTGGTCGTATGGGCCTCTCTCTATTCTGGTAAAGGCCCTGGAAAACTCTGAGACAAAAAGTGGAGTGCCGATTTATCGTTGTACTAAATCTGGTTAGACAGAATATGGGAAGCTCCATTCAACTTCCCATATTAAAGCTATATAAAACCTGCCTTATTCCATGTTTGACATACGGCCTGGAGGTGTTTACAAATAAAGAAAGATCTTGGTCAGGTAATTGGAAGGGAAACTGTGTAGATGAGCGCTCGGTTTTCCAGGAAATACCCCAATTGAGGTAAATAATTGTAAATTTGGATTAATGTCACTCGAAACCCAACTAAAATAAGGATGGGAATGTTCTTTCTCGTATGATGGATAAGAGGAGTGATAAAGATTCATTATTTACTATGTCCCATATCTCACTGTCAAAGGATCTCACCAGTAAACCTATTGGGGAGTAGGTGTGTGATGTATATCAGTTCATGGAGGAAATAGGGTTTGAGGGATCTATGAAATGAAACTGACAAAGATGGCTGAGACCTGGGATAGAAATGCTAATGTACACCATCTAGACAAAATTTGATCTAAGGGTGAGTAGGTTTATAACGTACCTAAGGCTAGATCTGCTTTCCACTTTATCCCAAACGGGTGCTTGGGTAGGGATCCCATATGAGCAGAGATACTGCTGGCTATGTAAAGTAGCGATTGAAACCCCTAGGCACCTACTTACCTCTTCTTCTAAGCTAGAGGAAATGTATAAAAAACCCTATGCTGGCCTTAAATATGAAATATTGCACTTTACTTTCGACTGCGTATGGGCCTCTCTCTATTCTGGTAGAATAATTACGACACATTTTATGCTATACCAAATGTGGATACAAATTCAGGAGATTTTGCAGTAGATTCAGATATTTAGGGACGATGTGCATTATTAAAAGGAGTGCCTTTTTAATATTGAATTTTTCAAATTGTTTTTAGTGGTAATAGGAATTTCCTGATGTTTTTAGGTTTAAAATTGTAATGTATTATGCGTAACTTGTAATTGTTATATTTGTATAATCAAACTCTTATAATCTTGTGCTGTTCTTAATTATGTACCTTTTTGCTTACTTTTAACATGTGTGATAGTGTTAAATGGTTTAATTAACCAATAAAACACTAAAATAAATGTATCCAAACTAAACACAAAGTAAGTCTTACAGTAACATGTATCCCAATCAGTTTACCTAAACTGATTAAATTTTAAATTGCAATGGGATAGGGAGGTGATGCTGCAGCAAGAATTGGTCGAGGGATAATTTGTTGAATATTTTTGGACGAATTTCAACACAAATGTATGTGGGGGTGGGTTTGGGTAATACAAAAGGTGGGGTTTGCAGAGGGGTCTCCCCGCTAACATTTGCGTTAAAATGTCCCAAACAAAAATACAATTTGGCAAAATCTACCTCGACCATTTGCTTTAGAGGAAATCAGATAGAACCAATTGCAACAACACGTCAACATCACGTCTAACCTAGCAACACCATTGATCTAATATGATACGCACAGCGTAAAACTCTTCCCTACATTGCGACATGAAACGTGCATCCCAACATACATCCCTTTAGTTAATACAATAAGGAGCGTGGCCTGAGCTCATTGAGTGAAGGTGTGCCTGGGAGAAGCTCCCGTCCAGATCCTCTCGAGATCCTTACAAATGACAGTTTTCTAGAAATTCGTTGTATGCAAATAACATCTAACAGCAGAGGAAGCAATTCAGCACAAGGGGATTGAAAGCCCGGCGAAAATCGCCATCCACTTCGCACACAATCAGGCTGTGAAGCGCAGACCCCTCGGTGTGCAAGATGGCAGAATAAAGAACAGCCCGGAGCACGGTGGGGGAAGGGCGGACCTGTGGCGAGGCATCCCCGAGTGAGTGGAATGGAGTGAGGATTTCCATACTTTCTGGTGCAGCCGCGCCTAACCCGACTGCCCACTAAACGCACAGTGTATACACGGTGTCAAGTGTCTCTGGGCCCGGTGCAACGGATGAGGCTGGTGGACGAAGCCCCGGCATGGGAGTCCACAAGAGAACAGTGGAACTGCGGCTCCTTGGTGGGAGTGGAAGGCCTGCCCTGTCACACCAGCGGGAGGCTGCGAATCGGAAGAAGCCGGCGTCCAGCTGGGGTCGGAGGAGCAGCCGCAGCACCGACCAGCTTTAAAGATCCTGGCGCCGCCCGAACAATAGCAGCGGAGGAAGGCAATCAGAACTGCAGGGGACAGGGCCCTGCACCTGGGGGCACACATTACTCCTGCAGCCAGTCGGCCCGTGAGGGAGGCTGGGTCCGCGGGATTGGTCAGCAGTGGACCGCCGAGAGGGCACTGAAGTCAGCAAACAGTGAGTTGCTGCCCCGACCCACGCCGCAGCCCTCACTGCCTCTGGCCTACAGCGCGCTAAACGGTGCAGACTCGGACTGCACTCTCGGCACCAGCACACTACCTGAATCGGCCTGGTGAAGCGATCTATTGAACCCCATAGCTGAGTGGGGAGACGGTGGGTCGCTACATGCTTGCTGAGCCCTGCGAGCCAAGAACGTGGGCGAGTGGGCAAGAGGGGACGGGACCCGCACTATATACTGTACACCAGTGGTGATCTGGAAGCCCTAGTAGTGCACAAAGGCTGACAGTTGACTCAACCTTACAAACATTGGCTGAGGGCCCCCGAAAAATAACCCATAGAGCGCCTACATGTAGCAGGTTAATAACTAATGAAGGTGCCACATTATTAATTAAACTCCAGCGCAGCCAAGCCCATTACCGTGGAAGCACAGCCTCACTTGCGCAATACTACCCTGTTAAAGGTCAAGTTAGAATCTGCTTCTGTCCTACCTACCTGCAGTAGCAAAGGTGGACTAGCGGCAAGTTTGCGCGAATCACAACGCTAGGTGAGTTACTGTGGGTGCCTGACAACCGGCACTACCTGACCAAGAGGCCTAAGGCATGCCCTCAACAAAGAAAAAGAACAGCCACACCATAATGGATTTCTTTGCGGCAAATAAATCCCGGGAACAACCGCCAAGTGCCAAAGAGCCTCATGAAGTCCAAAGTAACCCAGTATCACCCAATAAAGATGAACAAGTGCTGGAAGCCATCGCAGGCTTACGTTCCTTCATAAACACTAAAATCGAAGAAGTCAAAGCAGATGTGCAATTGATGTGCCAGGATAAGCGCAACCTCACGGATCGAGTTACGGCTACGGAAGCTGGAAAAAAGAGACCTCAGACGCACTAAAAGACCTACAGGCCAGGGTACACGATCTGGAAAAGCAAAATAAAACCTTAGAAGAAAGGGCTGAAGATGCGGAAGGTCCATCCAGGCGCAACAACATACGCATATTGGGTGTACCCGAAGAGATGGTGGGATCCAACCCCACGAACTTCGTGGAAACATTACTACAACAGGAAGTGGGGGCTGACAAGCTCTCACAGGGCTTTGCGGTGGAACGGGCACACAGGTCCCTACAAAAAAAAACAACCACCTGGATCACACCCTACACCGATGCTGGCAAAAATCCTGAACTTCCAAGACAGGGAAATTATACTACGCCACTCAAGGGAAGGTGGGGAGATTAGGAGGGGCAATACATTGATTAAACATTATGTGGAAGATTGGGGCGTAAGTAACCAGTGGAAAATGGTGGTGTCAACCGGGGGGCTGAAGTGGGGGGAAAGCTGAGGGGAAAGCAATCGGATAAAGATGGCCGCTAACATAAAAATCTTAACGTGGAATGTCCGGGGCATGGGTACCTATATGCGCAGGAACAGAATTAAGTCTTTCCTGCTCAGAAAGAAAGTGTCCATTGCACTGCTACAGGAATCCCACCTCACGGTAGACGATACTGCAAAAATGGAGAAGCACTGGGGGGGAGGGACAGGGCTTTGAGGCAGGATACTCTACATATGCACGCGGCATAAATACCTGGATAGATGCGTCAGTGCCTTTTCGCTTAAAGAAAATAGCAGATGCAGAGGGGAGATACCTCATATTTAAGGGTACCATTGAGCAGAATGAGGTCTGTATAGTGAACTCCTAGCTCCCGAATCATGGAACCACAGCATACCTAAATGGGCTGTGTGAGACACTGGCCCCACACCGTGATTGTTTTTTCATTTGAGGAGGGGGGTTGGGATTTTAACTGTGTGCATGATTATGACCTGGATAGGTCCATACCGCTACATAGCGAGATGGGGAGTACAAGATCACCGCTCAAACAATTCATTGAGACTCTGGACTTGTCAGAAGTGTGGAGGGAATTACACCCGGGGAGGAGGGAATACACATACTACTCGTCACCACATGGGCTGTACACGAGAATAGATTACCTATTAGTGGACAGGGCACATTACCCCCAAATGGAATCCGCAGCCTACTTGGGCAGAACGATATCAGACCACTCGCCCCTAATAGCGATCTGGGCAATGAAGGGTCCTAGGCCCATCATACCGATGTGGCGGATGCCGACTGATGCTCTCACAGACGTTGCATTTCGTGAAGAACTTCGCACTAAATTGACTGAATACATAGACACGAACGTGGGGAGTGTGGATAGATGGAGCACCATCTGGGAAGCACTAAAAATAGTGGTGAGAGGGGAAACCATTATGGGTGCGGGGGGGGGATTAGGCGAACATTAATAAAGGAACTAGGGGTAAATGAGGAAAGGATCACACAGCTGGAAATTACTGTCCAGAAGACTCGAGAAGGGGAAAAGGAACTGATGGAGCTCAGGGAAAGCAATTAGGAGGCCTGGAATAGATCGTCTAAATTCGACTACATAGAGAAAACCATTAGAGAACACTCTGAGGGGGATAAGCCGAGCAGGATTTTGTCGTGGCTGTGCAAGAGGGAGCACCCCAAACATCTAACCACGACACTTAAGAATGAGGTGGGAGAGGTGCATACGACACAGCTGTCTATAAATGACAACTTCCAAAATGTTACTCCCAATTGTACCGCCACGACAGACAAGTGCTGCAACAGGAAATATTAGATACACTGGAGGAGATAGGACTACCCAAACTAGATGAGGCTCAAAAAGAAATGCTCAACGGCGAAGTGACCGCTGAAGACATAAGTGAAGCGATTAAGTCATTGGCCACTAGCAAAACTCCCGGAGCGATGGTCTGCCTCCTGAATTTTACAAAACGTACTAATCGGAACTAACTTTGATTCTACATGAAGTATTTCAGGAAGCATTCGAAATCAAATTGCTACCGAGCACCATGAGAGAGACCCTGGTGGTCCCGATCCCTAAACCCGGTAAACTCACAGATGAGTGTGACTCCTATAGGCCCCTAGCAATGTTAAATTACAATGTTAAAATTCTGACATCTATACTAGCGAAACGCCTCTCAAAGGTGATAGGAACCTTAATACATGAGGATCCGAATATATTTATTCCGAACCGCAATACGGCGGTAAACCTGCGACGGCTACAACACGTAGTGGAACAAACATCTAATCGGCAGGAACAATTTGCAGTAGTTTCACTAGATACCATAAAGGCATTTGACTCTATATATGGGAGTGGTTGATCGCAGTGTTAAGGGAGTTTGGGCTGGGCGAGCACTTTATTAGATGGGTGGAAATGCTCTATGCAGCGCCAGTGGCCAGAGTTAAAACGGGTAGGATAGTTTCAGCCCCTGGGACATACAGAGAGGGACCAGACAGGGATGCCCACTGTCGTCCATGCTCTACATATTGGGCAAGGAGCCAATAGCCATATATATTAGAAAACAGTTTTTCGACGCAGGAATCACAGTGGGGGGGGGGCATCACGTGGTGTCCCTGTATGCGGACGATGTGCTCCTATATCTACGGGACCCGCACCTGAACGTCCCAGTGATGCTAGATGTGCTGGAAAGATTCGCAGAGTACTCAGGGACATCCTTCAGCAGGAAGAAATCCTGTATATTCCCACTGGCGGGACTAGCTGGGAAACCAGCAACAAAACTTCTGGAAGTAGGGCTTAACTGGCAGACTAAATCATTTAGGTACCCTGGAGTGAACATTTGGCATACCCCCGGTTTAATGCACGAGGACAACACCAAAAAATCATTGCGGGGGCTCAGAAAAACCATTGGGTTCTGGTCTAAGCTTCCTTTATCGGTGATGGGTAGAGATGCCATAACAAAAATGATAATACTGCCCAGATTCCTGTATTTATTCCACAATGTGCACCACTACAGTCCAGCCGCCTTTTTCCGTACGATTGAGAAACTGTTGAGGGAACTTCTATGGGTAATGCCAGGCACAAACCTTTCCTCTCCATGCTTACACTGCCATATAAGGAAGGCGGTGTCGAACTGCCAGACCTCGAGTGGTACTATTTAGTGGCACAACTCAGTCACATGGCCAAATGGCTTGATGATGAGGCCACGTAGGAAACGAGACTGATAAAATGACTTGTGGCCACTGCGAACCTGAAGGAAATACCTTGGATCTCACCAGGGAGCTTGAACACACTTGCAATGATAGCAACGCTAGGCAGGAAGGTTCGGAGAAGGACCCTAAAGCTGACAAAACGTGACCGCCCATACTCCCCTGAAACCCCAATGGCAGCTGAGTAGTCAAGGAAGACCTAATAAACATGAGGCTATGGGAGGGGTTTGGTGTTTACACATGGGGTGATATCTATGAAGAGGAGGCCTACAGGGAATTTGAGTCCATCGTGGAGGGGGACGGGCTGCCCAGAGGCCAATTTCTGTGGTATCACAGGATTACGAAAGTTGAAAAAGAATATTGGAAGAAATGGCCTGAAGAACCAGAGATAGATCCGGTGCTAGCAGTGTTACACAATCCTGGGTATGGGTGGAGACTCATGTCCAGAATCTATGCCCAACTGGTGGAGATGACCTAACCCCAAAAGCATAACACTAAAACAAAAATGGGAAAAGGACATGGGTACAGATAAAACAGACAGAGAGTGGGAGAGGGTGCTGGCATACCCCGGGGAGGTCTCTAGGAATGCTATATTCAGGCTGATTCAACTAAATGTCCTATACAGGACGTACATGACCCCAGGCAGAATTGCTCGGTTTAACACTAAGGTTATTTCACAGTGCCCCTGGTGCAACTCGGAGGGAGCGGAACTGATCCACATGTTCTGGGAGTGCCCTAAGATACAGTGCTTTTGGAACAAAATAGAACTGGCCTGTACGAAAGCTGGAGTGGTGAGATTTGAATGGACATTAAAGGAATGCCTCTTGGGGTCTTACCCGAGGGTTGGTAAATATAGGCACGTGATCAAACTCATGGTTATGGTATGCATACTAGCAAAGAGGTCCATTGCAATGGCATGGAAATCGCCGGGGGTCCAAGATATGAAAAATGGCACAATGAACTGCAGCATTGGACGAGTGCTGAGACTAGAGTGTGGGGTGACATAGTCCATAAAGCTGGGTGCAAAGCAGGCCCAGCATACGAATCCTGGAAAGCACTAATTTGGGACATGTTCCACTCACCAGATGATAACCCCCGTGAAAAACCAATGTGCATATACTGGGTCCTTAGTGGCCCACACTGTAGTCGTTACTATGCAACTGCTGATTGGTGACCCATGCAGCCCCCTCATCAAAACAGGGCTGGTATGCTGATGACATCCTCCTGAGGCACTTACAGGAATAACAGTTCAGTAATATAATGTATGAAGACTTGTTGGTTAATGTTGTTTGGTTAAGTTTATAAATAACACTTGTTATGCAAAGAGGTGATTGATGAGTTTGGCTAATTGCTACAATGTTTGCTTATTATAAATGACAAGAATGACAAGAAAATGATATGTAAAAAGTCAAGAATAGCCATCAGTATCTTCATAGTTCTGCTTACCCAGGAGGGCATACAGGAGAATAATGAGTCTATCTAAGTATCGTCTTCAATCTTAGCATCCTTCTCCATGGCCACTCAAAGTTTGTGTAGTGCTCCAATTGTTTGGGGCAGGGTCCCATAATCCAAAACAATGGGGGGCATGTTCGTGCAACACGCACTCCCTATTTTTGACACACCCAAAATTCCATAGCTGTCAGAAGGTCAAGGGTGTAACGGTTCTGCAATGTCCCAAAATGCAAGCATCTGATTTCTTCCTTTATAGAACTGAACACGAATTCCCAATGGTTCATAAAAAGGAGCAACTCATACCTGGTGACCTGGAGCCATTTTGCATTGGTGATGGCCTGGACACCAGGGGTCAGTGAAGATGAAACCTACCTGGAATGTTCTTTAATGCCTCTGAAGACGTTGATGACAGATAGTTGCTTTGCTTACGTCGTCTCAAAGGTTCAACTCTCTCATGACCAGAGTTTTAAGTCCATTCACATTAGATGAAAATAAGGATGCAAGGGGCACAGGAGACAAATAAGGCACAGAGGTGGCTCAAGGCGATGTACATGAGACTGTCAAATGTGTTTCAGGCACTACCATGATTGAGGTGTGCAGTGAAACAATACTGCACACTCCCTGCCAAGCTGGAGGAAGTTGGAGCTATGTAAAAGGCCTGTAAGACCAATAAGGATCAAGCCGTGCAGACGTTCCTCCAGCAAGCACTGGCATAACAGGGCCCCCTGCGCCGCCTGTGGTGCAGGGGGCCTGCCACCACATGTCCTGGGAGGGGGCCCCCTTGAACAAAAAAAAGAACAAAAAAGAATTTGTATTAGTTACTCTTTTAGAAGGCAGAGTGATTACAAAAAGAAACTATTTCTTTTTTAAGTCTGAGGGCTCCCCCACTCCATGACATGGAAGCCTCTAGGCTGGAGGCCTCAATGTCAATTAGCTATGAACTTACCTACTTGTTCCTGTAAGTGCGGGATGAACCAGTCTTCCTGGAGCTCTGCCACCATTTGTCATGGAGAAGTGTGTGATGGATACTGCCCCTGCTCCAAAGTCATGGTAAGTAATTGTAGGGGCATAACTACTTTACCCGTAAGCTCCCGTCTCCACAACAGATCGGTGGGCGAGAGAACGTACCCCCTTTTGACCCACAGATCCTTCTCATTCATCGGCACTCGCTCCTGCATTTCTGTTATCTGAATTAGGGGAATTGCAGTGTAAGGAACTGGTAACTATACCTGCTGGGACACGGGTTCTGTGCATGCTTGCAAATGTGCCACTGTCCTGGCTAGATCCAAACCTGGAGTTCAGCATACTATATCTTCTTCTGTGAATGAGAAGGCACATGCTCAAGAGATCCCTGGGGTATCTGTACAATATAACAAAGGAGCTAATAAATCCTGTGCACCTACCTTAATAGGTAAATCCTCTGTGTAGGGAACCAACTGGATAGCCCCAGAGAATCCCTGCGTGTCCACATTTTTCCTGAAAGGGGAAATTTACCTTCCTTGATGCAAGACTTAGTTGACCCTGTATCGACCATGAATGAAAACATTTAGCCCCACCTACCTGGGGTTCCTCTGTCCAGGACTGGATACGTCAGAGCTCTCTGTGGGCTGTCCTAGTCAGGACATGTGTTTGTACCTGGGAGCAGAAAAGGACTTCCTCCCAAAATGCACGCTCCAGTATAATGTGTGACTGTACCCTGAGGCAAAGGATTCCTATCCCATGGCTGTACAGGTGCCTATGTGGCACATAGGTATGTGCAGCCTCAGACTCCGGGTTCTGTACTACCCGTGTTTGATGTGGTTGTGCACAACATGAGGCACATGGCATGGTCGGGGGTTGAATCTGTTGCGAGGGATAACCCGTAAACCTACTTGCTGGCCCATTTAGATTGACCAATGGGTCATAAAAATATGATTGTCTAATTCTACAATCTTGTGAAAAATGTCCCATCCTCCTGCAGGACCAGCACTGCACTCCATCTAGTCCTCTAAACTGGCCTCCCAACTGCCTGCCAAACCCTCATTCCCCAAATCCACCAAATGCACCTCCTCCCCCTCTTGGAAAACCGGCTATTTCCCTCCAATCGGAAGTATACCGAGCCATCCATCCTAGTGAAAAACTTGATTCACTGTCCCAGTTGTCCCTGCTGTCTTTCTGTGGGGCTTGTGATTATAGTCCCTTATAAACTTATTTTAGCCAGTTTATTTTGAAATAGCTTCGCTTCAGCTCTATGCGCCTGCTCTGCGTCCTCCTTTTCCTTCTCCCGTCTCCTTTTACAATGATGCACCATATGTGCTTGAATTTCTGGCAAACCCTTCGCTTCTATCCCCGCAACAAAGAGACATGTTCCATCTCCTTGGGGAGTCCCTTTTTTCGCATATGATAAAATATGGCCACATTTTTATTCCATGCCTCCCGTTTCCACTCTCCACATTTCCTGAATCTGTGGTATGTATGTAGTGGTTCATGGTTTTAGTCATAATTGAATTAATATAGGTTTCTAGTATTACATATCATCTTACCATTGCATGTTCTTGTGCAGAGATAAAGCATTCATTATTGATTTACGCATTGGAGCAGAATGCTTTTCTTAGGACTTCAATTCCTAGGGACCCCTGGGTCGCATTTGTCAAAACGTCAGGCACTTCAGCGGCAGAGCTTCTAAGCCAAGCAGGTCTTTGCCGGTCCACGCTGGGCATGCAGATTGCAGCAGGTGAGACCCTTGTTCTGCCTCTGTCTTGCTCTATTGTACTTTTTTTCTACCATGGTATGCCACCCCGAGCTTACAATACTACTTGCCACCCAGACATTACAGCGCTAAAGATTAGTAGAGAAGTTTCTTGCTGAAAGGCTTTACGATGAATCTCCCACACTTCAGGTGCAGCCTCTTTCGGAAAATGTTCCAGAGCTTGCAAAGAATGATTTCCCTTTAACGTCCATTCTAACCCCTACTATAACTAGTGTAGTTAGCACACAACTGCTGAACCTCCAGCTGTAGTACAAACAGTTTGCTCCAAAATATACTTCCCAAAAGAATGCAATGATACTGCTGACCTCTTGGTCAATAAAGAACATTCATTTGAGGTAGTTCTGGAGACTCTTAGTGCTGACATGAAGGGAAAACTATTAACCAGGACTAGAACCAAACCTTTGTATTCTACAATTATTAAACACTCAGTCATTAAATAAGCATGCTACTGAAATACACCACTATATTCAGGAGGAAGGTCTAGACATAATTTGTGTTACTGAAACCAGGTTGAATGACTCCTGTGGCCCGAAGATTTGTATGGCCACCCACCCAGGCTATAATGTGTTTGGAAAAAAACATACTCCGGGTACTGGCGGTGGTGTGGCTCTCGGTTAAATCTAGCCAAAACTTCTTTGAATCTTCAATTGACTGTGCAGGCTGTAAAATTCTATGTCAGCAATATGCTTTAACTTTCTTTAATTCTGCTCATCAGCCGCTTTTAAAAACGTAACCTTTCTTACAATCTTTGTTTAATAAACTGAACATTCAAGGGACTACAAATGCCCATAAATTCCTTGCTCACTTTAGTCTTAAAACCACCAATCGAGACTTTTGCTATGACCCACTTCCTGCCTGGGTCCCTTCCTCTTTCTTTTGACAACGAACGACGCCATACTCCTGGGAAATCAGTCAACGCGCCTAGAAAGCAACTCCAAGAAACGAATGGAACAATGGCTCTGCCAACCCCGGAATTGTCCATGGTATAAGAGTCCCACACAAATCCAGACAAAATCCAGACGCTATTCACCCGGCAGCACATGAAGGCTCAAGAGTTGTTCTGGTCATCCCCTAGGAGGCAAGAAGAGAATAAATCATTAGGGTAGTGACATGCTTCTGTGTCTTTAATAGAATCAAGACTTTCCTGAGCTGTAAGCCTGGGTAATCTTCATTCTGTGTCAAGACCTGAGGCAAGCATTATGCTTGTTCAAAGCTACCTATGATAGTTGCTGCAATCGCTTATACTGGCTTAAAGTAAAGGGTTTTAAATATAGTATCACAAGACCAGTCAGCTGATTGCATAATATCCTTCAGAGAGACCACTGCAGTAAACACTCTAGATGCCATTGCACGTCTAGCTGAATGTGCTGCCAAATGCATAATCTCCCTGACCCACCTGACTCTTATTGCTGAAGCCACTGCATGATGAGGCCTTTGTGCTATTAATAACTGGGTCACTCCCGCTGGCCTGACGCTAGCCACAGCTTTCTCATAGTCTGTGATACATTGCGCTACGCAGAGCTTCAGGTTATCAGGAAAATAAGGATAAGAGATTACTTAGGAAGCATTCTTTGTGGCTTGGCTATACTGAACCCTATGTCCTCCGGATAGAAAATCTTTCTGTCTAATTCCAGCACCTTTACATCCAACACTCTCCTACAGGCCATTAAGCAGAGCAACATGGCCATTTTATTTAACAACCGAGAGGCTGGCAATCGACTATTGTCCGGCCAGCTGAGAAATAACCGGAACACTTCCTCCACGTTCCACAATACCGCTTACCTGGGCGCCAAATTTCACGCCTCACAACAGCCGCACCACTGATGGGTGCTCCCCTATTGGCATTCTGTCCCCTTTGCATGACTGGCTAATATGCCCTAGGGTCTTGACATAGAATTTCACAGCCTGTACAGTCAATTGACGATTCAAATAAGTGTAGGCTAGATTTAACGAAGAGAACCACACCACCACGTGTGCCCAATGAGCGGAATTGAAGAAAGTTAAAGCATAATTGCTCACCTCTGTGTCTTTAATAGAATCAAGACTTCTCTGAGGTGTAAGCCTGGGTAATCTTCATTATGCATCTAAAGTTCCTCCCAAATGAGAACAGCTGTATTAACTTGATATTACTTTATCATCCTCCTAAGACTATGCCAGACTTTACTGAGGAACTGACACATTTACTTACTCCTCTTAACAAATTGGTCTACTATTCTACTTGGTGATATAAATCACTGGCTGGGTAACCCAGAGGATAAGGAAGCTCTAGAGTTAGAAAGACTTCTTAAAAGCTGGGAATTTATAGTTCTCAAGACTGAACCTACTCACTCAGGAGGTAATTTCGTAGACTACGTTATTTCTAGAAACATCACTATGAAAACTACCAATACTTGAGCCTGCCTATAGTCCGACCACTGTTTTGTGAAGTGTTGTATTTTTCTTCCCAGTAAACCCCTATAGGTGCATATTATGAGAAACCTAAAGGTGTCTCACCCGCTAGTCCCCTGTGATCTGTCATTCAGGTGGCCTGGACACAGCCATCGCTTTTGGATCCAGTTCCTGGGGGTGGACCAGTGCAGGAGGATCACCTGGATGAGGGTTCTTCAGGCAGTGGAAGTGGGACACCGGATGGTGAGATGCGGTATCCCCTTCCTTGTGACACCTTTTCCTAGGAACTCAACCGCCCCCCTGCCCGACACAAACACTTTCTCATGGACAGCTCATCATGAGCGAAAACAGACTAACACCAGAGCCTTATACCAGACATGTCCCAGTACAATGATCAGGCAACGTCAGGCAATTACTGATCATTACACACACCTTACTTCCATCACACTTCCCCACATGGATAAAAGGCAGAGCACGAGAACACACTCTGAGCAAGGCAAAGCACATGAGGAAACAGCAGTTCCCACATAGCAGTCCAATATGAGGAGAAAGACGGCGAGACCGGAGAGGGTTGCAAGGAGTGAAGTGCCCTTGACCTTTTCAGACTGTTACTTTTAAGAACCTTTTAAAGTAAGCAACCTAAGTCCGGGAACTAAAGCTGAACAAACCCACATTGAGAATCAGAGCTACCCGGGGCTCTCCCGCGTCGATAATCAAGGTGGGGAGGAACAAATGCTGCTGTGGTAATGTCCTTGGCTCCTATAACAAAGCACCGCCAGAAAAGACAGCACAGCCAGTGAGTCAGAGAGACTGATACAAAACCAGCCTGTGATAGAACCAAGATTGCAAGCGGCCACATTGTATGAGGAAATAGAATTGCAAACCAGATGAATGATGTGATTGAACTTTGGGAGGCCAAGCAAGATACCGTAGACAGAATGGTCCAGCGCCACATGGGTGCTCATTCGAAGGTCTCGGTTAGGTATCCAATTAATTGGCAACTATGGAAAGGGAATCTTGACATCAAAGTGGTCCTGCAACGGGTCAAGCTAAATCCTGTGCACATTCGAAAGTCTTCGATAGTTGAATGCGAACTGCAATTGGTCCGAGCCCAGCTGAAGGAGATTAATTGTATAGTAGAAAGGGTCTGAGTCAGGCTGAGGAGGATCCGGGGTGAACCGTGATTCACCCAAAAAGAATATTCTCTAAACATTGTAAAAGGGGGACCTGAGCCTAGAAGAGGGGGATCCACAAAACAACGATTGTGATATAAAAGGGATCTGAGCCCGGCTGAGGGGGATCCAGGGTGAATCACCCGAAGTGAATAATTATAAGACAGGAACTTTGTGTTTTGTTTTTGTACATAAGGCCCTCAGAAGCAAGAGACTTTTGAAGTGTAAAGAGACTTGCACCACAGAAGGCCCCGATACTGGTAATGGAACTGTATCCTCGTGCCGTAGTGTGTGCTTTGCTTGAGTGAACCGCCTTGTCCCGTGCTAAAAACATGGGGAAGGGAGGCCAACGGCCTGAACATCCTGACATATAGTTTTGTGAACACTTCTTTCTTTTTTATGAACACTACCCCACACTTTGTATAATTAGCAGTAAGGATTGGTAATCATTTTTATTTAGTATAGGTGCTTTTATTTTGATAAGACTCCAATAGGACTGTATTATTATAATTTGATGGTCATCGCTTGCTCCCATCTGTAGATTTAGGGTTAGATAGGTGTTTATGTTATGTTATAACATTTATATAGCGCCAAAGCCCTAAGGCATCCAGGCACTGACTCACAACCAGGAAAGAGGACAGTGAGGATGGCCAATGATTAAGTAATAGACTTTCTAAAAGCCAAGTGATTAGTTTCTTCTCTAAGTATTATAGGTAGATCGTTCCATGCAAAAGACAGAAGCACTAGCAAGGAACGTCCATTTCCACGTGCTCTCTTGGTCCTTGCCACATTTAAGAGCTGGGCAGAGGTTGATCGAAGATTTCTAGTAGGCTGGTATATAGAGACTCTTTCCTTTAAATAACTGGGTGCAGGCCCATAAATGCACTTATGAAAGAGAGTCAATATTTTGAAAGAGATCCTGGCTGATGTCTGAACTACACGCCTAACATAATGCTATTTTATAACTATACTGTGCACCTGGCAGGCCTCAAGACAGGCACAAAGGAGTTTCTGGGGCACTCTAACCTTCACAAACACAGTTCACTCACTCCCTTCCGCGCCATCCGGCTCCAAGTTCTCCGCCCTTGTTTTGAACTATAATTTATCCCTCCCAGCACCTCGCAATACAAATCACATGATTGTCGCTCAATGATGTGCCCTGTCCGTCCTTTTTGAACATTTCAGGACTTGTTACTTTGGGGTTGGTGGTCAAAGGGCACCTGGTGTCATAGAATTCAGGGATTTTAAGGTTTAGTCAGTTATAGGGGTTATAGCTCTTAGTCACCTGGGGATGGACGTCATGTATTGGCCAGTGTGAGATAACATGCCCACCAGGCGCCAGTCTGTGATCACGGCCTTGTAGGTCACATTCATCTTGAGTAAAAACAAATGCATCTTTGCAACACTGTTAGAACAATAAATAGGCGTTGTGGCGGTTGGGGGTGTGGGCTTTCCCCATGGGAGCTTGGGCAAGGCTGGAAATTTCTCTTGTCTCTCAATTTGGGCCTAGTGCATGCAATGCCGCATTCGCCACACATGCCTCGTCTCTTAACTACAATTGCTAACATCTATACAAAAATACCAATATTGCTCACGCCCTGTGGACTATGTGGGTTGATTATATCTGATTACATTGAAGTGGGGTCCTTTGTATTGGGAGGTGGTCCCTTGACTGTCCTCCCTATCCCCTAGCCCATCAAAGTGCTTCAAATGCATCTCGTCTCACTCTAAAGCGCTTAGGGCGGTGGGACGAGGCTGCCCCCTTCCCAACATTACCCCTTTTGTTACTTCTACAGTAACAAACTCTGATACCTTTGCATTCCCGCTCCCTCCTCTCTACTTCCACATATGGCTGAGTTCCCTTTATTGGCATCCAGGCCCTACACACTGACCGCAAACTCTCCCCCCTTTGCCCATACTCTTCAGGTGAGCAAGTCATATAGATGCATTCCCGTCAGGTCCACCCAAACCTCCGAGTAATTTTCTAGATCAGGTGCTAGGGAAATGATAGTGTGGTATAGATGGTCAACTTCATCTCCATAAGGTTGGGGAGCATTTCATACGTAGGGCCACCTTGTGGGATATCAGTCTGTACTTGAATATCTTTTGCCCTGCGAGGTGCTTTTGGAACCCCAATTGATACCTTCATTCTTGTGCTAATGGCTGCCACAGTGGCACAACATCAACGTCCCAGTTGACAGGAGCAGAAAATAACAAGGATGAACATGATGAGGGGCATCAACATCTTCATGATCGCTCCGAGCCATGACGGGGCCCAACTGAAGGCCAAAGTAAACCAATCACTGTCCTGTACACCTCCCACCTTCATGCGAACACCCAGGCCATGAACAACTGCGATGATGTGGGATAATGATGCGTTCTCCACATCCTCAGGAGGCGCAAATGTGCAGCAGAAATCGCCACATTTGTTTGCAAACCACTCCTTCTATTACTGTTAACATGTCCAACACATATGGGTTTTGTATCGTCATAATTCTCAATGCACGCAACTCAACGTTGATCACATTAAGCCTGTTCTCTGTATCTTTCGCGAGCTGGACCAGCTCCCATCTCACGATCTGCAAGCATTTGGCATTTGCGGCTGCCTGTACTCCTCGCAAAAGTAAAGATGCAAAAAAGGATTCTGCTGAGCTGAAGAGCCTATATTCTTCTGTTATCTCAGTAAGCAATGCAGAAGAGTCTTTGGATATATCATTTGATCTTTTCATCCTCTTTAGTTGTTGAGACTGTCCTTTTCCTGGCAGGATGTGGAGCTCTTGTGTGGGCAGCAGGTCCTTATCTTCATTTTCAAATGTGGGGTGACTTGTTGGCCCCTCGGCAGGCAGTGCTCCCCTATTCAAGCGTTCTTCTGGGATTACTAATTGCGCTGAGTGCAATGTGGCAAGCGAACAACAGCCCCTCCATGATGGTGGGAGGTGCAAGTCAGCTTGTTGGCCACAGACCCAGTAATAATCCATTGCCGCTGTTCCCTATTCTATTCAACTTTTGTAAAGCGCTAGCTCTCCCACAGGCCTCAGAGCGCTTATTCATGTCTGTGATCAGTAGAGTCTTATTACAACGTACGTTCGAGCCGACAAAGACTGTACTCTTGCAACGGAAACAGTCTATATTCTTCTTCCATGTGCACTCGCACCAGCTTTTTCATTGTTGTAATCTACGTCAGCTTTGTGATATGCTCTGTCCAGATTTGTGCACAGAAATTGTCCACCCGTGCTATCCTCTACTGGATGTATGTTACAATCAAGGTAGTGTGGCGTCCTGCCAGTTGTTATTGACATGTTTACACCATTTCACCATCAGATAGGGTAGCTCCACACACTTGATTTTTTTTAATCGCCGCTGCACTGTACGAGATCTGGACCCACCATTTGCAGTTGCACACTATGTGCTTGGAACGTTCCTTTTATTCTGCATAGCACATGATGAACTAGGCATTGTGCCTCTATAATTGGAACTGCTTGCAGTACTAACACCTTGGGAGCCACTGATGCATGCAGAATGAATGAACACACAACAGCTTTGTCATGATTCCTGCCCCTCATGTCCCCAGCCCTCCAAGATGTCAGGCTGGAGCCAGGCCACAATCACCTAAATGGCCCTCAAGGGCCTCTCCATCCCTCCAAAGACCCACTTGGAGACGGACTTGGCACTTGTGGCACCAGACTCACTCACTCCCATAGGATAACATTGGGGATTGGACTTGTAGTGCTTTGATGGGGAAAAGATGGATGCCCCACATATTTCGGTTCCCAGAACTGCACGTGCAGTCTAGTCTTTTGGGTGTGGTTCAGCCCAGAGACACCTGGGATATCCAGAGACTATTTAAACCACGCCCAGGCTGAGAAACATGCTTTGTGTTTTCTGCACCTGCAGCGCGACACTCACCATGTTCCGATCAGTCTCCAGTAGGCCTGCATCTTTCTTCTGCGCTCAGCTCCTGCAAGAACAAGAACACCGTTAGGAACAGCCTTACCTTGCGGCGCTTCTGCCCATCATTCATCGCTTCTTCTGTTCTGCGGGCATCTTCGGCAGTGTCATTCCCATCCCGGCACGCCGCTTCCTAAGGAAAAGGGAAAAGAACAGAAAAAAGGCATTAGTAAGCATTCAGCAAATCTTTGCTTATTTTTAAAGACTGTACAAGCTTCAAACGCTTACCTGAATCCCAGCAGCTCTGGGGGAACTCTGTCTCCGGAACTTCTCATCCATCTGCAAGAGGGAAAAGACACTCCAGGTTAGCGTGGAAACATCTAGAGGCGCTGCATACCGCGCTTACTCACTGCATTTCTTCTTCATAACCGGCATCCACACTGAAAACATTGCAGCACCTAAAAGACACAGAAAAAGAACTCAGTTCAATACATATACGAAAGGGTTGCATCGCGCATCGCACTCTCACTCACCTTCAGAGCTACTCATCTCAGCAGCACGTCGCCATCCCCGGACGCCGGCCATCATCTAAGGAAGGAAAGGAACGAAGTTAGAGAACTGTTCAAAAGACTCATTATACTTACCTGTCGGACTCTTGCCAGTGAAGTAACTAGGCAGCAACTAGCCTGCATCAATCAACGTGCCCCTGCGCTGAAAGCAGGATGGAGAACACACTTTCCAAATAAACAAGGCCTAGTCTCCAGTCGAGTAGACTCCAGGGAAGGGTTTGAAGTCGTAAGAGGTCAGAACAGGCTGAGTGACGCCCCCCTGGAAACCAGGTGAGCGTTACAAGCTTCCATCCACAGCATTTCTTCTCACACCCATCATGTTAGAATACCATGAGTTGATAAACTCGGGATGACTGATATACTCAATCATATCCAAACCCAGCCCTTGATACGTATCATACTGTCATGATCTCTGCTTCCAAAAGATCAGGACTTGCCCGACTCCCTTGGAAGCAGACCCATAACCCCGGTTCCGAGTGCCAGCCAGTCCCAATTGGGACCTTTTGGACCCTGTCCTGGCGCCAGTGGCACCAGGCTCATAAAGATGCCCAGTCCCAGCGCTGGAAGCGCCGGGCTCATAATGCTTGGGTGGACTTACCTGCAGCAGACCATGCTGCTTACTTACCTGCCAGTTGAACCCCTGATCCTCTTCTGTTTGGGACTACTTTTCCTGTTGGGTGGGGCAGGAGCCACTCCCTAGGTTCAGAACACTGGAACTCTTCTGGAAAGCAGGAACTCTTTTCTTACCTAGGCGTGGCTGTGGAAGGAGACACCTAAGCACTACAGGAGGCTATTTAAACCACACCCGATGGATGAATCTTGCTTTGTGTTATTCTGCATTCTCTGCAGCAGAACGCTCATCGTGTCTTCTGCTTCTGATCCTGGGCCTAAGGGAACAAAGGCTTACCATCCTGGAATCCAGTCTTCAGCAGCACCTGTAAAGACAAAGAAAGAACAGGTTAGCACTACGGTTTTCAGTGGCAGCGCATCTCTTACCTGGTCCATCGGCTGTCACCAACGCCTCGCGCTGCATTCCGGCATCTGAAAGACAAAGGCTTACCTACTCTTCGCATGCTCCGGAGGTCTTCGCACTGCATTCCGGCATCTGAAAGACAAAAGCTTACCAGCTCTTCGCACGCTCCGGAGGCCTTCGGTGCTGCATCCCGCATCTGAAAGACAAAAGAAGGTGCGTTTAAAGACATTGGGCAACTTTATTACTCACGTGCCATTACTCCTTCCCACGCCGAATCCAGTGGGTATTCCAGCACCCTTCAGCTTCTCTAAAGCTCCGAACTTGTACCTGCAAGATAAAAGGGACAGTTAGTGCGCATCGTGAAGCAGGCTACTAGCGCTTACTTACGTGCTTCCAGGCGCTTCTATTCCTCACGCGGGTTCGATCCTCAACTCTCATTAGCCCGCCATCCGCCATCGCCGGAACCCTGCAAAACAAGAGATATCATTACAAAAGACTTTTAAGACATTTGAAGTGCCCAGAACTTACCGTTCGTGCAGTTAACGACGGACAGCAGTCCTCTGAGGTCAAGAGGCCTGCACCCTTATCCAGTGAAGAAACTGGTTACGGCACCCTGCCCCGAGGCAGATGGAGAGCTCGGCGTTCACTTACCTAAGACATCTTACTCTTCAAGTCAGACATACAGTGCACAGAGGTCCAGCCCAAAGAGCTAACCGTGTGTTACACATCACCTTTGAAGATACGGCATTCACCCAGTCAAGACCGGCGCCTCTGCGGGAATCAGGTGAGCGTTACACATACTTCTTTCGTACTTTCTTTTCACACTCTCAGGGGTGTCAGTTTTAACAGTGCTATCGAAAATGCTATATTGTTTCAAATTGCTAAACAATCTCCTTCTTGCTGAAAACAACCTTTGCACTGTTTCGCCCAATGTCGTGTTGTACATGTTATAATCATCACTAACACTTGTATCAGCACTATGCTACTCCTATATTCATTTCCATTATTATTGTTAGTATTAACACTATGGCCCTCATTACAAATCAGGCGGTGGACCATGGTGCTATTAGCACCATGGTCCATGCCGGATTCCGCCACGGTGGATGGCGGAATTACCGCCCCATTCCAAGGTGAGTGGGGCGGTAATTCCCCATTCACCATTTGCCCTTCCCCATTTTTTCCCATAGGGCATAGTGGGGATGGGGAAGGCTCTAATTACGGCACCGTAAATTACGGTGCTGTAATTAGCACCAAGGTCGCTTAGCGCCTTGAACTTTAACGCCTGCTAAAAGCAGGCGTTAAAGTGTGAATCAGGCGTTAAGGGTTAACGGCGCCATTAAACCCTTAACGCCTGACTTGTAATGAGGGCATATTACTAATATATGTAACTCTGCTAATATTATTAACATTTATATGTACTGTCCCATTTGAATAGTATACAATCCCATTCCCCCACCCCCTTTATAGGAATTCCCACTATAACAGCCTCCCCCCAATACAGTTCCAATAGTACCATCAATGTCACACAGACGCCAGTGATAGTGGTTAACCCACAATAATAAACATAGGTCCATATTTTCTCATTAATGCATCTACACCTCGGGTCCCTACTTAACAAATAATTTACATTAATCACGCCCATCTCCTGAAATGAAAGCGCAGATACACAAGACAAGGAAAAGAAGAGACATACAAAACGTACTTTTTACACAGAGAAAGAGACACAGAGAGAGAAAGAAAAAGGAGAAAAAGAGAGAAATAGCTCCTGAAAAAAGAAAGATATGGAGCTAGCGGCTGAGGTACAGCCCGAGAATGGATTGTGCCGCTGCGTACGTATCGTGCCTGGACAGGCAGGTGAGCTAGATGAGGTACATGTATTGCTACCCCTCCCTTTTAAGATAATTGGAGTGCCCACATACTATCTGGAGGTATCCTACGGACGTCAGAGAGGTAGATCCAATCGCGCAAGCTCTTTACTTTTACCGCAGGGGGGGTGCAAAACACCACCTTGTAGGGCCCGTGGAACTGAGGGTTGTTCCACCTGCGCATGAAATTACGAACGTATATGAAATCACCAGGCAGCAGCGGTTGTGTGGTCATGCGCTCCGGAACCGTCATCATTTTTACTACAGCCGGTGTCTGTTGTCTCAATTCTGGGAGGTGCAATCTGGCGGGAGACACATTTAATTGCCCTAGTTAGTGTGGTCAAATAATCTTTGAACTCATCACATAGTGATGAGTTCTGCTGCCCTATGTGCGTCTGGGGCCCTTCTTACAGGGGATATGGGAGTGTGCATGCGCTGACCAGTGAGGTCGGGGTATGTGAGGTGACAAATGATGGTCTTTACTGGGCTGTGTACGTAAACTGGAGAGGGTCACGGGCAAACAGTGCACCCAGTTCTTCAACGTGGTACACAGTTTACTTTTGAGAAGTCCATTGATCCTCTCCACAACAAGGTGGCCTGTGGGTGGTAAATTGAACACATCCAGTGCTTAATACCGAGTAGTGCCGTGACATGCTGGAACAGTGCATTGAAAAAATGTATGCAGTTGTCCGACCATAAAACCTCACACACACCCCACCGAGGCAAAACCTCATGTACCAAAAATCTAGCAGCACATTTGGCATCCGGATGTGTGCAGCCTCCACCCACCGTGAGAAAGGAAAAACCACTACTATGAGGCACATAGAGCCATTACAATGCACATCCATGTCAGGGTAATCTATGTGTAGTTCACCGAAAGGCTCAGTAGGGCGGGGCAAGGTGCCTGTAACATCTGTAGTGTTATCCCTGTACTGAAACTCTGACATGTGGCACAATGTACAACTGTTTCTGTAATGCTTTCCTGGATGTTTGGTATAAACCAATCTTACTGTATATCTGCCGCTATGCGTTGCTTCGAACTGTAAGATGGGTAAATTAACTGTTCAAAAGCTGCTGTGAGGAGTTCCCAGGGCATTACTGTCTTCCCAGAGCTCTCTTGCCTCCATAACAGCTCTGTCAGGGATTGCTTGCAACCTCTCTGTAACCACAACTCTTTCTCCCTTTCAGGTGCTCTTCCTTGCAACTTTTTTATTCAGCGGGTATTTCATTTGGCAGATATGCCACCATTTCGGCTGTCGAGTCGGTGGCTGCGTTACCCATAGATATTTCGTCTATCACATTAGTGTGGGCAGCGCACTTGACGACCACCACAACAGATGGCTGGGATAATGCTTCCATCAGTATTTCTAGCAGTGCTGCATGCTGCGCAGGGGATCCATCAGCCCTCCGAATCCCCTTCCTCTTCCAGCGGGATAGACCGGTGTGTACTGTTGTGACAAAAGCTGAATCTGAATATATTGTAACATAGCATCCTTGAAATGCTCTCAAAGTTCCAATAAGCGCTATGAGTTCCCGCCGAATAATGCATGGGAAATCTTTTCATGACCACCGTCTTGTACTCCCCTTCCTCAAGTCGTAGGTCTCCTGCCCCTGTATGTCTTTGCCCACTTCCCTGGTCAATTGTGGATGACCCATCAACAAAATGTAGCTCACCCTCTGGCAATGCGCAGTCTCTTGCCTTGTAGATGTTGTCCTCCTCCCCCTCGCATGTGGCACAGTTGTGCCCCGTCAAATCCTCTGTCATAGGCATGTCTATTAGAAGGTGGCATGGTTCACTGTTTTGCATCTAACCACATGAATATGCGGTTTAAAAATGATAATCTCATACAGTGAAGATCCATGTGTAGTCAGGTTGATTTTGACCTTTCTAGAATGGCAAATAGAGAGTGTTCCACATACAACATAACTGAGAACCCAATTAGAATTGTAGAACTTTTCTCTATTGCGAAGGCAGCAGCTGCTAAAGCTTGTTTGCACACAAACTGCCCTTACATCACTGCATCCAGAGTGCTGCTATAACAGGCCAATGGCTTATGGCCCATAGTGCTCTTCTGTGCCAGTACCACTGTCATGAGCTGGCCATCTGAATGTGAGAATAAGTAAAATTCCTGCGTGTAGTCTGGCGTGACCAGTAAGGGTGCCGAACTAATGACTTCTTTTAAATCATCAAACTGTTTGATCATGTCTACTGTCCACTGTAACTTATGGTCCTTTGTTTTTTGTGCTTCCCTAAGGGCTTGCAAAAGTGGCCTTGTGTATTCCGTGTAAACTAGGATCCATGCTCTATAGTAGTTGTACAGACCCAGAAACTTTTGCATTTCTTTAACCGAGGCAGGTCTGGGGGTGGCACGTACTAACGCTGCCCTATCTTGTAGTATACTTTTACCATTTACTGATATGAACTGTCCCAGATCTAGAACCTCTTGTTGGCAGTATTGCAACTTAGCCTTGTCAACCTTGTACCCCTTATAGGCCGGCAATTGTAAGAGTGCAATAGAATCCCTTTGGCAGTGCTGTTCACTATCACTGCACACTAACAGATCGTCTATTACTGAATATTCATGCTAGGCACCTGAATATTTCCTACATCAGCATACAGTATTCTGTTGCATATGCTCAGGCTCTCGCTGTACCTCTGAGGTAACCTGGTATGTTAGAACCACATCTGGCCCTGTGTAAATGCTGTGAGGTACCTCGACTCAGGACTGAGTGGAATCGAGAAGAATGCATTTTTCAAGTCTATTACAGTGAGGTATGCGGCTTCTTTGGGGATGCTGCATAAAATTGTAGCAGGATTCAGGCTGACTAGAAATTCTTTATGTACCACATCATGGGGGGGGGGGTGTAAGTCCTGGATCATTCTCCAGTTACCCCCCGTTGATTTCGTGACAGGATATATTACTGTGTTACACAGGGACATAGATTGAACGATGATCCCCATGTCCAGTAAGGTCTGCATTGTCTAATACCCTCATCCGCCTCGCTTGATAATGGATATTGTTTTACCCTGGGCAGCACTGCCCCTGGCTTCAGTGTTATACGCACACGGGTCACATCTTTCAGTAATCATACATTATGTGGATTTGTAGTCCACAACTGTGAAGGCACATGTTGTAAGTCTTCGTCAAGAAATAGAGGTGGGGTTAATACTGCCATCAGGGGCACTGCACCCTTCAGTACCGTATCATTATGTCACAGGGGATGCAAATCTCCAATATTATCTCCATCTTTATCATTGTTCTCATACAACTTGTCATCCGTCACTTCCTTCAGCTGTACTGTTGGATCTATACAGGGCACTGTGCGCCACTCACACCCATCGCTGTCAATTCCTAACACAACCCCCCTCTTGTCAGAGACCAACAATCCCTGTAAATCCAGTGACAATATTGTTCCTGCCACCAGCTCAGGTGACACAGCTGGACAAACGATGAAATCTGTGAGCACTTGCCAACACTGTTTAGCAATCTGAGGCACCACTTCCATGAGCACAATAATGCCATAAATGAACATGTCAGGGTCCATGGGAGTCCCACGGACCACAACCTCCCTTGTCTTTGTGTGTATTATCAACATCGCTCTTATAGCGCACATCCCAGGCATGAACCAAACTATACCGCAATCTGTAAATTATATTGTCATGTTTAATATTCTGAGCAGGTCCCTGCCCACTAAAATATCTGGGGAACTTCAAAATATAGTAAGGGTACCAGTACTACCTTCCCTCCCACCTTCTCAGCGTATGGAACCTTGGCAATTGCCCCAGAGAATCCCTGCGCATCAAGATATTTTAGTGAAAAGGGAACATTTCCCTCCATGATACATGATTTAGTTGCACATGAGTCCACCATAAATATGAACTGTTTGTTTCCTATCTCCGCCCCCACCAAAGGTTCCTGTTAAGGGCACATGGTCGTTGACAAGACCAAACACGCGAGTGCTCTCTGTGGGCTGTCTTAATCAGGATATATGTTTGTTCCAGGGAACGAGAAGGGGTTACCCCCTTCACTGCTGTTCATCCAAAGGGTGCAGTAGCCCCATTCTGTACCCTACTCACTGGCGCAGCAGCGCCCTGCTGCTGCTGTGGCGGATGCCGCACTTGCATGTCAGTGGCTTGAGACTGCGGATTATATGTTTGGTGTTGACACTGAGGATACCCTTGGTACTGATATCCTTGACCCTGTTGAAGAGACCCTAGTCCTTGGGGCCCTTGGCCCTGCTGCTGTGACCCATAATTATACCCCAATGCAGACCTGCTCCTGCATTTGCTTGCAAAATGGCCGCCATCTTAAACAATTCCAAAATTGTGATGGTCCAAACCCACCCACTGTAGGTCCAAAACCGCCCCTCTTCCTCGCTGCGGTCTTCCTTGTTACCACTGTGGGCCGGGATACTGTTGCTCCCTGCCCCACTCTCATTGTCCTCCTTCAGCCCAGAGTGCAGCAATAGTGGTGCTCACAACCTATTGGGTGTTCCCTGTCGCCTCCACCTGTACGGATGTCGACACAGGTGCCTGAACAACACCCTTTGCCAATTTCTGTTCGACCAAATTCACTTCCTCCACCTGACGTCTTTGCACCATTTCCCTCTCCGATCCTTGATCCATTTTGCAATGATGCACTATTATATGCTGTATCTCCGGCCACCCCTTTGCCTCAATACCCACAATCTTATCTAAAGCCCTCTGCACTTCCCTTGACAATCCTCTCTTTACAATAAAATAGAAGAACAATATTAAACAATCCCACTGCCCTCCCGTTTCAGCTCTCCACATCTTTTTTTAATTCGAGAATGAATTTAGCTGGATCTTCAATATCACCCATTATACACTGCATCAGAGACTATACATGGGGGGTATCCAGGAAAGCCCTCTGTAACACATCCCACACTTATGCTCTAATTTCGTTAAACGATGCTCCATCATGTTCATCGTCCCGAGGGTTATTCTCGAATACCCATCTTTAATCCACATGTCCCCAGAGTGGTCCCCTATTATAGCAACCATCAAGCTCTTGATATCCCCTATTGCCAGTAGCACCCCTGCTGTTTGCTTTTCAAACTCATATCCACTTGCTCGCCCCTGCCGTGAGTTGTGGGAGGGCCTTAATGAAATTATTCTTATCCATCTGGGGCCAGAGCACATACTGTCTTTTCCCTGCCACCCTTACTTATAAGGGGCTTCTGCATCTTTGCCCCACTTCACATACCCTTCTTCACACTTCGCCTTTTTCTTACCAATGCCATCCAGCTGGTCCTACTCCCCAACCTGCCCGTTCCCCACGTGCCTGCCGCTTGGGGCATATTCTCATCCGCCTCTTCACCCCTTCCTTTTTCTTCACCCTGTTCCTCTGCGAACAAGTCACTATTGTCTTCCCTCTCAACATTACCCACCACTGTATCTTGTCCGAAGAATGTCCACTTACCCTGCCTCCTTCCTTTTCAACACATACATTTCTTATTGCTCCCTTATCGATTGTAAGCAAAGAATCTTCAGATCACCATTCTCCTGATCAGTCTTGCAGTGCACCTACATCCCTCACCTCTCTTGAGGATCTTTGTAACTTGTTCAGTTCTGCTACCAACTCTGACAACCTGTCTTCAAACTCTCTTGACCTGACACCCGCGAATGCTGATACTTCAGGTGGGTTTGCGTATGGGGTGGGGAGCGGTAGCCTGTACTGTTACTGGTGCTGAAGGGGTTCCAACCTATATATCTGCTGTAATTGGATTTGTGTACCCTTCTGCGGAACACATGCTGTCAAGGGATATAATCCCCCACACTCCACTGGTGCCTCGCCCTCGCCTTCTCCCTTCCTGCACTTTCCATCTTTCTGTTTCTGTGCTCCTACTTCTTTCCCTTGGTCTTCTGCATTTTCAAACATGCGCCAGAGGTCTAAAATTTAGTTTCTCTTCTGTAGCTGCTTCCCCTTATACTTAGCTATTAAAAATGCGGACATGTGTTCCAGGACACTCTTATTGTGTGAGCCCTGATCTAGCCACAGGCAGGGCATCCCCTCTCCTCCGGCCTCCGTGATCCACTGCTTATGGTATTTCTCCACCCTGTCCCGATACAGTGGTTGGGTTTTGTACATATATTCTATTGGTGTTCCACCCCCCATGCTAGTCACGTCTATCTCTTACTGACCCCCGCAAAGTCCCCATAATGCAATGTGCACGCGTTTGTGAAAAAAAAGAAAATCAACCCCTGCCCTTTTCTGTCCCGCTTCCTTGTCCACACATACCACTACAAAAACGATCTAATGCCACACCACACTGCGACACACACAATCACAGCCCCTCTTAGGGGCTGTTCTTTATCCAATAGGACACGAATACAATACACTGAAACAACAAGCTAAAACAACAACCACTACTTGTTCCAGGTCTACCCCTTATATGAGACCATTACTTTTATTTCCGTGTTCCTCCTTTAAATACAATATTTTATTGTGGTACCACCTTCTCTCCCCTTACAAGGAGGGGCTCTGTCCCTTACCTTTGCCTTACTGAAATAACACAAACCTCACCCACGTCACATCGACGACATCACTCTCCAAGTGCTCACACCTTTCACACTTCCTCATGCATCTGTCCCCTACTTGTTATTGCTCACAAGAGTCTACTAACATGTGCATGCTCACCCAAACTCCTCCGTCACGGGGATCGAACAATGGCGTGCACTCTCCTCTGAGCCGCACCCCACTTCAAAGAGCAGAGAGGACTTCTCTTACAATGGCTGACTTCTCTTACAATGGCTCCTGCTAAACCAGTTGGAACACCTGTTTTTTTTCGGGGCCCGTTGCTGTAGGTGGCCTTAACTACAATTACTAACATCTATGCAAAAATATCAATATTGCTCATGCGCTACACTATGTGGGTTGATTATATTTGATTATATTGAAGTGGGGTCCTTTGTTTTGGGAGGTGGTCCTTTCACCATCCCCCTTGCCTCCTAGGCCCCCTAGGCCATCATAGTGCTGGAATGCATCTCGTCTCACTCCAAATAACGCTTAGGGGGGTGGGACAGGGCTGCCCCTTTCCCAACACAGGCAAGCACACCAGGAAAAGGACACACAGTGGTTAGTCTTGGCAGGCGAGTGGACCATGAAGAAGATAATTTGAAGTACTGCAATGTGGTAGAATGATGTGGTGGAAAGGATAATTCCACTACTGTGTTTTGACAAAAGTGTTGATTAAGAAGAAGCTTTCTGATTAACTGTTGTATAACCATCCTGACAAAAATGTGTTGCTTATGAAGAAGAAACGTGATGTGATTAAAATTGATTGGCCTTCAGAGCAAAGCACATTTACATTGACTTTTGACTTGATTTATGAAGAGAGCCTTTTTGGTTTTACAAGCAGAGGGTTGTGGAGTTAGTCACTTTGTCAAGTAAAGGACATATTTGAACTGTGTATTCTACTTGGAGTGAAAATTGGCTAGTAAAAAGGACTTTCCTGAAATTGAACTTTGGTTTACACATCCTGAATTGATCCAGGGGAAAGGTATCCAACCCTGGTCACAAGGATTCCTGTTTATAACTTTTGTGTTTGAATGTATTTGTTATTTTGTGAAGTTTAAATCATCAGACCATTCCTGTATGCTTTTGTTGTGTGTATTTATGTGCGGGAGGATATTTTTGGACATTAGGTCATTTTCCTTAAGCCTTAGTTTTTAGGTATGAGAATCCTTGTTAAGTTAGGTAAAGATAGGCGTTAATCTTATCCTTTATTATTTAATATGTTTATTAAGTCTATATAGCGCTTTAATCCAAAGCGCTTTACAGTATAGCAAGGTACAATAATGAAAGAGCATATTTACCATCATGAAACAAACCAGTGATACAGTATGTAGAACAATTTACTTAAAAGGAGGGGAAGAGGGGCGGTGCAGGGAGAGGAGGTAGGTAAGAAAGGTTTCAATGTCTGAATTGAGATCAGCGGGAGCAGGAGGGAGGGGATGGGAAGGGGAAGAAGGGGGTTTAGGGGGAGAGAGGTAAGAAAGTAGAATCAGGGGGAGTGGAGAAGAAGGGCTTTCAGAGAGGAACGGAAGGATGAGTAGGTAGGGGTGAAGCGGATAGAAAAAGGTAGGGAGTTCCAATGAAGGGGGGCCAAGAGTTGAAAGGAACGGAAGCGTGAGGGGGCACATGGTGACTTGTGAGAAAACTACCTATGTGTCGTCCTCGCATTTCAGACCGCTTACAGAACCCCCCCCAGCAAAATGTTAAGTCCTTGTCCTGCAACCAGCATGTATACACTTGGAGAGTCCTTCTTTTGGCCAGAGTGGATGGAGCGAGGTCCCGTAAAAGGGGTTGGAGCCATGAAAAAACGAATCTGGGTTGCTCTGGAGACTGTCATGACATCTTCTTTGATATGAAAATAATGCACCCTGGTCAAAACGTCTGCTATACATTGGTTGCAAAGCTAAACAGGGGAATACACACTGTGGGTATGATCCAATTCTGTGCCTTCATCATCCGGCCACTGTAAGAGAGAGCTGAACAAAGCGAGGACATAGGCATGTAGATCCGCACCCTGAATCTGAGTAGGATGCGTCTGAGGCATATATTATTTCTTCTGGACCCTTTCTCTGCATGCTCCCATCAGCTGTAGTTGGGAACTGTAGGATTCAAGCTTGTCGACCCTGTTACCCAGCTGAGAGAGTTTGCAAGCATTTTAACATGCACCCTTCTCTAAGTCATCAATGCAAGATTCAGTCGAGTCAATCCTCTTATCGATCACCGACACTTTTGAGTCAGTTTGCCCAGCAAACCCTGTATTTCCTTTTTTATTTCCACCAGCATTTGTAAAAGATCAGATCTAGTGGCAGGTGTGGACGCAGCACCTCCCTCATCACTGCTGCATGAACCTGACCATCGGCTAGCGGCTCATCCTTCTTGGATCTCTCCCGATTATGCACAAGCACCAGCACATCGCCACTCTTATTGCTCATGGGCGTCTTATCGGATGGTATCGTGAGGCCAAGACAGGAAGTGTAAGCTAGTTCCACGTGCCGAACACACCGTGTGTCGACGTGGCAGCAGGCTTCAAAGTACATTAAACAAAACGTGAGCCTCTAGTCAAAACCCACCAACAGGTAAGGAGTAGGCTGGGGAAGACAGAGGGCATCCCTGAACAATCCTCAATGGGGGGGCCTCATGGGCAAACAAAGGTGATTGCAGGTGAGGGAAGTTCATAAAAGCCACAGAAGGCAATGATGATACATAGATGACATATTTGGGATCTGGAAGGTGCCAGTGAACGAGCTGGAGACCTTTTACACAATGATGAATAACATGCACCCCTGAACAGAATTATCGACAGAGCACAGTTTTAATAAAGTTCACTTTTTGAATGTGGAAGTGTATGCGGAAAACAACATGCTGAACACAAATATCCTCAAAAAAAGCATGGATAGGAATAGTTTACTTCTTGCCACAGGCTTCCATCTGAAACGCACTCTGGAGAGTGTCCCAGTTAGTCAATTCATGAGATACAGAAGAAACATCACATCAACAGAAGAATACAAAATTCAAGCAAAGGAACTGAAAAAATAATTCTTGAGTGGAAGTATGATCCAGAACGAATTGAATCGGTATCGAACAAGGTGGCGCAAATTCCTGAAGTGGTTTTGATGAAATCTAAAGTGACCAAAGAAAATCCATTATTGGTGTATGTCATGAGTTATTCAACACAAAGCCGTAAGATCAAGGGGTTCATTAAACAGAATTAGGAGATTATGAAATTGGACAGTACTCTCGAGAGATTATTTCCAGAACCTCCAGTGTTCGCCTATAAGAAAAGCCTGGCATTGAGGAATATGCTGTTGAGAACAGAATTTTAAGAACCCTGTAACAAGGATATGTCTACGGGTACACAGCCGTGCCACAACTGCCAGCATTACATTAATATCTTAAAAGGTGATTACATCACACATCCCTGGGCAGGCAAAAAAAAATCCCCCTGAGACATTCAAGTACTTGTGACTCCACCAATGTGGTTTATGGTCTAAATTGCCCTAGTGGCCTTTATTACATAGGAATAACAGTACGTAATGCCAAAACACGTTAGAGGAGCACAAGTTGAATGTAAGAACAATGAACCTAAAGTCGCCAGTAGCGAGACACCTTTTAGAGGCTAAACACACGCAGGTACAGATGACATTTGTGATCTTGGAGAAAGTGCAGATTCCTTAAGAGCGGGGGTGATTTGAAGAAGAGGCTGCTACAGAGGGAGATTAAGTGGTTAGAGAATTTGGATTCACTGATCCTTAGGGGCATGAATACGGAGTGGGACTCATCATGTTTTTTCTAAATTAAGAACGAGCAGTAGATCGTGAATGGACCAGAGGCGACAAGAGGATTAATGGTGTGGAACATGTTAATGGTGATGAACATGACAGTATGCTCTTGTGTAGGAGTTCGATAACTTTTGGTAGAACTTTAAGACTGTGACTGAAGCCCTGGTCTGGCAGGAGTTAATGAGACTGTGGATATTTTTACTTGACTGATTAGTGTAAGATCAGGGATATGATTGGTGATCTGAGAGGTTGGGGCAATGGAAAATGAGGATCAATAAGGGCAGACAGATTAGAGGTGAATATGAAAAGGCATGCAACAAACTTCTACCAAAGGGAGTCCATTAGGAACTTACTGTGTTAATAGTAAACTGTAAATTGCAAAGTATAAGTTGACATAAGGTACATAAGGAATAGGTACATACAGCGCTGAATTGCAGTGCAGTGACCATAATATGTATAGTTACCAATTGAAGAGGCTGATGTTTGAACACCGACACTATTAGCTGTGATGCGAGGTGTCCAGGCCAGTAATTGGAGCACTAGCTACGAGGAGGGAAGAACTAGATCAGTGGAATCCATGACAGTGGCTTTGGTTACACCGTGTGAGCAATAATCACTAACAATAACAGATCATTGGAGTGGCGTCCTTGCGTGCTATGTTTGAAAGTATAATAACTCTAGTGAGTGTTATTATAAGAGTTTAGTGGAAAACATGTGCAGTTGGAGGCACATAGAAGAGGAACTCGCATGGTTTTGTTGGTAATCTTCATTGGAAATGTACAGACTGGGTAATTTGCAATGAACAGAGAAAGTTAATATGGGGAATGTTTTTTATTTTTTTTATTTTTATTGAATTAGTTGAATTTAATCAACCTTACAATAACAAAATATATACAACTTAAGTAAATTTCATGATAAAATCTAATAGCATAAAAAGCAATCAACATTAGAAACATAAAATAGAACCACTTAGGGAGGTGAAGAGAAAAGGGGGTAAAAAGCAATCATAACAAGTAACTAATGTCAACATGTTTGTAACTCATAATCTCTACATGTATATACTCATGATTCACAGTTCATTCCTGGTACATTCATAGTTCACTAATTATTAGCGTTTGTGTTGATGCATTATTTACAATTAATGATGATAAATTTAATTGCAAAAGATCGAACAGTTCATGATGATGAAACATTTGGGAAATGCACTATGCCATGGGCTCTGGTGTTAAATTAAGACTCCATAATAAATTTACTGTGGCATATTGTATCCATGGCTTATTACAACTGAGGATAGTAGACCAACATATGTTTTCACTAAGATTTGAAAAATATTGACAATGTTTCCCAAAATGGGTCTGTCTCTGAGATAGCAGGTAAGGGCACTGAGTTATAAGGTGCTGTAAGGTCTCAGAGGTGTCTTTTATGGCACAGAACCGGCAAATGTTATCGCCTATAGAGATTAAGCGCCGTTTCATTAGAATCTCTCGAGTCTGCCATAGGTTGAAACGTAGACGCATGATTGAGTGTCTATATCTCGGAGACGGGGAGCTCAATAGATATGGGGGCAACGTTTTTAATTCCTTAGGTGGAAATCTATGATGATCGCCTCCCTTAAATTGTAAGCATTTGTCGAGTGTGTTTATCCAGTCAGCCTGATATAACTTCACTTTGGCTTTGATCGGCATATTTAATAGAAAATTAAGTATAAAGTCAGCATTGCATAGGAGGCACTTAATTTTGCTTATCCAATTTGTAGCAAAACCATCCTTGGGGAATGTAAACTAGGTTAAAATAGCCGCCTTGTGAGTGGGAGCTTAGCCTTGATCTCGCGACAGCGATCTCTATGGTTACCAAGTAAACATATATGCGGACGCGAGGCACCCCACCGGTTTTCTGGCTGAATGCCTAGCGGTCTGTGTCTAAAGAGCAACAAACTGGCACAGTAAGTAGAGGGGACGGATTGAAAAGAATGTAGAAATCGAACTTTTCATGAGACAAATGATTGTTACATCAGCAACAGGAATTTTATGTATTTTTAGATACTAACCAAACACAATACAGGGATACCGAGCAGAGCAGAAGCCTGGCAGATGTATTAGCCAGCAAAATGTCAGGTAAGTTGGGAGCAACATTGTATGCGAAGAATGAACTGTACATGAAAGTTGGTTTGAATCGGTATCATGACTGGGCATGGTGACAGGCTTGTCTTTTTGGTTTTTGGTTTCAGGGGATTTGAGAACTTGGAGGTGGGTGATCCAGACGATTTTGTAAACTGAAACAAAAGGCATAGTGGAAATTAAAAGTAAGACAGGACATGTTATATATTTTTTAGAACACTAAAAGAATAAAGAAGCCACATCAGAGTAGCCTAAGAAGAAGGGTACAAAGAGAGACTCCAAACACATCGGCAGTAACATCAAAAGATGAACAATATGTCGGATTACTTGTGTTTCGATGTATAAAGAACTGAAGATGTGGAGCAATACTGAAACAATCAGATACAGGGAAAACTGTATTTCTATTTGACAAGGAGTGAAAAACAGTAACTACGTTAAGAGTATTATTTTGGTTTTAGGAGCAGCAGGAAAAGTTCTGCTTCTTTTTCCTTTTTCAAAATACATATAAATTTGAGTTTTGTATTTAAGAATTTTGTAGAAAATTAGAAGCAATTAAAAATGTTTTATCAGATTTTACACTATATGAATGCGTTCTGAAGTTTGTTAAATTGTTTAATTGAATGCAATACGTAGAATTTATGGGATATATTTCGAATTAAGAGTGCACTAGGATTATCTGTTGGCAACACCAGACCAGTCTGTGTCGATGAATCGTCTGTCGTGACCAGCAATCCCTGCCCCAAGCCGATGGATGCTCTGTTTCCCATGGGTGGGGGGTTTGAAGGATGGGAAGCCAGATAATCACTCCCAAGAGGCAGGTCCGAGCGCCTGAGCCTAACAATCCGTCCAGGGCTCAGAGCGCCATGTCAGGTGCCATTTTGAAACGGCACGCTTGCCGAGCACTGTAGCTCAGTTCTCAGCATCCAGCTCGGGGAACTGCAAGCGGTGGGATTAGAAATGGTCAGGGAGGCAGTGCAACCTGAAGAGCCTCTTTTTTAGAAGAATTCAGTGGACATGGGTCGGTAGCGGGCCCAAGTTCCACGTTGGCTCACGGAGCTCCCATCCAGCGCAGCGGCTCAGGTGCTCGGTTTGGCCTTCTAAGTCGTTTTTAAGCCATTTTGCTCTCAGCCCACTATAGGATATGCACAAGAATAATACATGGATTGGAGTCTCCAGGCACTCCCCAACACACCGACAGAGGAGCTAATGGGTTACCCAATGATGCTATCCCCCAACTTCCTCAACCAAGCGCCGTACACCACTTTTAAACCTCAGGTATGGAGAACAATTATTAGGGATATGCATGAAACTCAGGTAACATGCACAACCGTGCATTGTTTTGAGATCCGAATAGGCACAATCTATAGTGCATTGCAGGGTGAGATTTTCGTCTGAAAGATGTCTTAACAGTCTGTACGTCTTCCTGCATGATCCTGCTGGGGGACTCCTACAAGACCGACCATGTCCTAATATGTTGAAACCAGGGTAAATCAAGGCCGCCCTCCAATTACCCAAATTCCTGAATAGGGGATTGATAAACTGAAGGGCCTAGTATAGCCCATATTATATTTCCCATAAGTACTTGCCTCAGGGCTAACTCGGCCGCTATACTTTGCACACCCAATTCTTCATGCAGCTTCGTTATTGATGTTCTTTGGCGAAAAAGATGATTTGTGGAATTCATTCTCACCTCTATTAAGTGAGATTACCTTATTGCATCCCCTATAGATTGGTGCAGTACAAAGAACTAGTAACTGTTTTGGCTTTTATGACTCAAATGGGACTTCCACCGAGAGCCCCACATTTCCTGTTGAATCGCTTCAGGCCACCAACTGCCTGTTTAAGATGTAAGTAATGTTTCCAATTTGTGGAAACCATGCTCATGAAGCCACAAAACGGATTCCAATTTAATCATTAGAGGATACCTCAATATTTTATTCCTTTGGGGCTCCCTTGTGTCCATTCTCATCACTTTGGTTTTAGTCCCATTGAAATGAAGGGCCTTATGAGAACAGTTCTACTCAAATTCCTGTACTTTCAACACAGCTAGACCCCCTATCCTAGGGGCCTAGTCTTGAAGACATCCACTGGCTTAATTCAAGAAATAATGAAATAACACCAGGGCAGCACACAGCAATGACCAAACCGCACCATGACCAAAATCTATTCCTGAAGGAGCTCTAGTAGGATTACCAGCGTAGGGTCCAACACCTCCCCGAAATAACGATGTACAGAAGTTACTCCCACCTGAATCACAAGGCCTTGATTCGGGGTCCCCTTCCAAAATTTGAAATATTTCATAGAAGAGGAAGAAAGGGATGGCGAACGTGAGGGAGAGAGAAAGTGAGCGACACACTGCTTGACTGTGCCTGCCCCCTATATAAAAACACCTGAACATCCGCCAAACTAATAGTACATTATTCCTCTCCCTTCAGCCTTAACAGCAGCACCTTGCTTTCCTCCATATATATCAACCTGAATGCATCCTTTCACCTCAGGCTACTGTCTGTCCCACTCAACCAACTGGTCACTTCTTCCACCATTTTTCCTCAATGTATGGCACCTCTTGCAGGACTGCTCCGATCACTTTACTTTTCACTCAGTAAGTGTTTCTGGTTGCAGAACATTGTTCTTTCAATAAATAAGTAGAATAAATGAATGCAAATAAAGATCTTACAACCAGCGCTGATTTGTGAGATTGGTCAACAATTGGCCTGGTCTTATCTGTCCCTCATTTTGTACATCAAAACAATCGTGCCAATCTTCCAAGATGCCAGGATGCACACTGTCCCGGCATAGTATTGAAGAACAAAATGAACACCCATATCACCTCATGTTCCTTAATTCCAACTGACTGTAATAATGTTGTTTTGAGGGTCTGTCCTCGTTTTTAGCAAGGATCACGCCTCTGGGGCTTCCTCCTCTGGATACAACCCCTGGACCTTTAATCTAACAAGCGGCTTTAGTAATACTGGATGGGTTCCTATTTGTCAGAGCCCTAGGAAATAATTGGCCAGAAATGCATGTCCTTTTGCAAATGGTCGTCATCCAGTTTCCCCAGGAAGATGCTTTGTTCTTTTCAGCTACACATCACTACATTATCTCGATTCCCTTCTCTTCTTCCTATAATAGCCCCCATAGGTTATTTGCTTCACCTTTTTACAGGGGTCATCCAACCAGGAATGCATGGAACACCTTTTACTGAGGGGATTGGGCTACCTTTATAGCCTCCATTTGTGGGAGAGGTGGAAAAGTAGTTGGTTGGTGTGGAAGAGTATTCACTCTGAAGCAGGTAATACTTGATGGAGATGAACAAGGATTCCAATGAGCGGATGGTTCTGGAACCGTATGCCTGGAATGATTACACTGGTCTGGGTCTTGTTCCGCAGGCATGAAAGGAATGTGCTCTGATGCCCCACCTGTTCCACAGCTAACAGGCATCACTGCACTGCATCCTCGTGATTGGAACAGCACGACTCTGGCAGTCCACGTTGGTGGCCATCTTTTAATGAACACGTTTTACAAGTGAGCTTCCAAGGTGCCTTATGCTTGATTGTTGTGATCTCTGTTTGGCTCACCCACCAACCATCTTATGTAGGTTGTAGAGTAGCTTGTTTGTACACACAGGAGCTCATCCCATAGATGTTAGCTGGTGTACTCGAGTGGGTGGTTTGTTTTCAGATACTAGTTTAGGATTCTCTCTTATACTTCTTGAGTATCATTTAGGTCTTCATACTTCCCGGCTGCCATAGGCTCTACTTCTCAAAACGGTTAGTGCCATGTTGTCACAGATGTTGCACATATGTTATATCTTTTTCCTTGTGAAAACAAACCGGTTTACTGATGAGATGTCGTGCCATGTTGATATCCTGTCACCTAGCTACAAGATTGACATTTAAAACCATCCTAACAGTGATTTTCGAATTTTGCATTTGCCGTTAGGTCATCAATACCACTCCTTTACCACCACTTAATGAGGCTATTCTGGATATTCAATTTCAGCTCTCTAGAGACTAATATAATTCTGCTGCCACATGGCCCTCATCATGCGACATAGACACCAATGTGCACGTTGCCGCATCCCTCCAGATCATTGCACTCTCTCAACTGAAAAAGAGCCTTATTTCGGAATTGATGCAGCAGAGGCAAACGATTTACGGACAACTTGCGGCATTATCTATATAACCTATTCCATCTTTTTATCAATTCATCAGGACATGCACCAGGCACCATGTTCTCCACTTTGGAGTACGGCAAGAAAGGTAACCCCTACTTGTTATGAAGATGCGGCAGAGGCAGGTAAGTTTCATATAAGTATTTATTTAGGTTAGTAAGGAGAAAGAAGACCCCCAAGCTAATGGGCTCCCTTTCCTTCAGCTCTCTCTACCAACTGACAATATTAGAACAAAAACAAGAAACTGAGCAGAAACATTCTATGACATCATAATGGATACCATATGATGTATGAAGCTACTTACAATACATCTCAGACAGGAAAGAAGAAGCAACACAACACATCTTCCCCTTTTTTTTTAACTCAAATTTTTCATTTCATGCAACTTTTCGTTAAAACCACCTAAATTATGTTGCAATAAACGGATTGCAATTTATTAAATATTTTTAACAATTTCACAATGAATGGGTCACAGTTATCAATCTCGCACTCTCACTCCCGGACACCGTCTCATATAAATTTACACATGCCCTCTCCTCACAATGGCAATTCTATCTTTATTCCACACTTGCCCTCCGGACACGCGTACTGCCCCCTTCATGACTGCCACAACTCTGACAGGGTCCAAATAAAGCGGATCTCCTTTCCTTTTTACAACTCCTTTCTTTATTCTGATCCAATCACCACACTCCACGCGTAATTCTTTTTTTCCTCTTCTCAAGTTTTCACGTGCGACCCATTCTGACTTTTTCTTCACCAATGACTTTCTCACTTCATCCACAACCAGATCGGACTCCCTACACCTACCAAGCCATGGTGGACAAGCCATAGAATATGGTTTTCTTCCCCTCATGAGCTCAAACGGGCATAAACCGGTTGTAAAATGTGGCGCCATCCTCAAGGCCCACATTCTGTTCTGTATCATAGCTAACTTGTCCAAACCACACTCCTCTCCCATACGTACACTTTCCATCACACACCTATTCATTCTTTCAACTACCCCATTTGACTCGGGATGGTACAATGAAGTCTTTTTATGACCAACCCCACATTTCCTCAAGTAGTTGTTAAAGTTCTCCCCAATAAACTGCGGACCATAGTCCGTCAATAGTTTCTGGTAAACCTTCATTTGCAAAAATCTCCTGTAGAAACTTTATCATATTTTCACCAGTATTGTCCCTTACAATTTTAAAATCCACCCATCTGGAAAAGAGATCTACAACCAACACAATGAATTTACCTCGACCATAACCTAGATCCACAGGACCTAGTATGTCCATGGCAATATCACTCCATACCCTGGACGGGAGACCAACGTCCACCAAAGGTTGCTTTCTGGCTACCACTCCTTTACCACTCTTGGCACAAAACAGACAATTCGCCAGACAATTCTCTACCTCTTTATCGAAACCCGGCCACCAGTAATCTTCTCTCAATACTCCTTTGGTTTTGGTAACTCCAATATGACCACTATGTGCCAGGTCAATCACTTTCTTTCTCAATCCAATCGGGACTACCGCCCTTCCCCATCTGAACAAAATATTATCATTTACAGATAACTCATCCTTCACCTCCCAATATGGCTTCATGCCCTCCGTCAACTCAAATTTAGTTGGCCATGCTGCAGATGCAACGTAGGGAATTATCCTCGTTATGGTATCATCTCTTTCCATCTCATCCACCCACTCCTGTTTGGACACAATACCATCGGTGTTGACAAACACTAATTCCATTTCTTCGCTTTCCACAACTTCAGGATCTGCCACCCTTATCCTTGATAGACTGTCGGCCAAAACATTTTCCCTTCCAGGTATGACTTCCATCCTAAAGTAGTGTGTCTGCACCCTGGTGACCCAACCAGCTACCCTACGTGAAACTTTGTCAAGGCCCTTATTTTCAAAAATAGTTTTCAGGGGTTTGTGATCCGTGCGTATCACAAATTCTATACCCCACACAAAGTTTCTGAAGCGTTCCACAGCCCAAAAACACGCCAGAGCCTCTTTTTCTAATACTGAGTATCTTAACTCCGCTCCCTTGAGACCCCTCGAGGCATGGGGTATCACCTCTTCAGAACCATCTTCCTGCTTCTGGGATAACACAGCTCCTAGCCCACTCTCACTAGCATCCACTGTGATAATGGTTGGCTTTCTTGTGTCATAACACCCTAATGGGCGAGCCATATTTATTTCTTCCTTTATTCTATTAAACTCCATATCACACTGACTATTCCATACAAAATCAGCACCTTTCCTTAGGATTTTTCTTATTTCCTGCACCTTGTCAGCATAGTTTATCACAAATTTATGATAAAATTCCGTCATTCCCAAAAATGAGCGCAGCTCACTCTTGCTTTTTGGTTTCTCAATGGTCTTTATGGTATTTACCATGTCTTCCTTGGGCTTAATTCCATCCCCTGAAACTTCATGACCCAGATAGTCCACTTTTGATACCGCAAACTTACATTTCTCACCCTTTAACGTGATACCTCTCTCCTCAAATATCCTCAAAACTCTGTGTAGGTTCTTGTCATACTCTTCCAGTGTCACTCCACTTACCAACACATCATCTTGAAAACAGAACACCCCCTTCACTCCCCTCAACAGACGATCCATGATTTTCTGAAATACGGACGAGGCAGACGCCAGCCCAAACGGCATTCTCCTAAACTGAAATACTCCTTCATGTGTCACAAATGCCGTAACTTTCCTACAAGCCTCCTCCAATTCAACCTGATGATAGGCTGATGTCATGTCCAGTTTTGAGAAATACCTTCCTCCACCCACCATGGACAACAACTCTCCCATGTTGGGCAAGGGGTGCCTGTCCACCAACACACATTTATTTAACTCACGCATGTCAACGCATAGTCTTAAATCTCCTGAACTTTTCTTTACAATCACCGCTGGAGAGACCCACTCAACCCCCCCAGCTCTTTCAATCACTCCTGCATCCAATAACTTTTGCAACTCTTTCTTTACACTGTCCCTCAAAGCAAAAGGCACGGGCCTGAGTTTCGCCAAGGTGGGTATACTGCCCCTTTTTAACATTATCTGCTGCTGAAACCCTCTCACTTTACCCAACGACTCATCAAATACTTTCCCGTACTCTGACATATACCTGCCATGAGTTGAGGGTACTTCGGATACCTGCTCTGGGTGATTTGGATCAAGTCTGATCCCTAAGTTATTTTGCTCTCTCCACCCTAACAATGATTGTCCCTTCTTGGTAACATACACCTTGCCATCACAGCTTCGTCCTTTGAATTCAAACCTACTCCACACATAACCCAATAATTCAATGCGATCTTGGTTATACCCTCCAGGACTAATGTCGGGCTCTGACAACGCAGACACTACCCCATTCATTTCACACTCAAATGCACTCCTGGACACTAGGGTTATTTTCGATCCTGAGTCAGCCATCATGGATACTTTACATCCGTTTACCGTTAACACAGCATAGGGACGTTCACAGTCCCCTGGATCCCCACCATTGGTAACTACATTAACAGTATTAACGATAACATTTTGTGACGGCATCACAACTTCATCTTCTGATGACCTCCCTTCTTCCTCGTCTACGTATAGCACTTTCCTTTGGGCGGACTGTCCAAATTGGTAGTTCTTGCAGCATGACGCAAAATGTCCTCTTCTTTTGCATTTGGTGCATATACTCTTTCGCCCTGGGCACACAGCGGAGGATGCAAAGTGTGTTGCACTGGCACATCGATAACATAGTCTTTCGTCCTTCCTTTCCTCTTTCTTCTCATACCTCTGCATCGAATCTTGATTCCTTTTTTCTTCTGGATTACTCCTCCCTGACTGTCTGTTTCTTCCTCTCTTTTTGTTCTTTCCTTCACCCACAGTCAACACCTCCGGCTTATTTTCTTTGGACTCACCTCCTTCAGTTTTGGAGAGTTTCGCCACACATGCCAGGGAATGTTCTACGCGTTTGGCCAAGTCCAGTACCTCGTCTAAATTCGGCTCATCTTTAAGCCATAGTTCCTCCTGTATCTTATTCGACCGACAATGAGTCATGAATTGATCACGAATATGTTCGTCGAAATTTCCTTGAAACTTGCATGTAAGGGCTAGGTGTCGCAACGCAGTCACATAATCCTCAACGGACTCACCATGGGCTTGTGTGCGCATTCGGAAATTGTAACGTTCCAAAATCGTGCTTCTTTTTGGGTTGAAATGTTTATCAAGCTTCACTAAAGCTAACTCGAACTCATTTAATTCATCCCCACTTCCATCACTTGCTGAGGGAGGGTCTCAAAAATCCTTTGGCCTTCGTAACCCAAAAAATGAAGTAATAACGCTAACTTCCTTTCGCTGGAATATGCCGTTCCCCCGGCTGCCTTCATATAATGCATAAAACCCTTTCGCCATTGGGGCCAGACAATCTTCGCCGCGCCTGGGGTAGGCATAAATATGGGGGGGACCTGATATCCCAGGTAAAGCTGCCATATTATATGCTTGGCGTGATCAGTCTTGACTATGTTTATTTCCCCTTCACAATAAAAGAGTCCCTTTATCAGCACCTCTGATGTCTTTGACAGAATTTCCTTGTGTCAACCCACACAGGTATACAGCACGTGCACCTCTCTTCCTGCACTAGTGGTGATGTACCAAGACGGTCTTACATGGATTGCTGATCCTTCCACTTATTTTCGCTTGCTCCCCTATTAGGTCACAGTCGGTAATCTCCCCAGCCCTGAATCCACTTTTCCTGCCGTTACGTGGAATACGGTAATGCAGCTCTGGTGCGCTGCTCTCATCAAGTTCACTCTCCGCCTCCTCCGTTCGGATCCTCGGGGCCTGGCAGCAGGGTGGGTGTCAGGCGCGAGAGGGGAGGAAAGGCCGTAACAGCCTCCCGCTCCCGAATAGCGGTATTAAACAAATAAAATGCACTTACTGCTGCAGTGTTGGGCATATGACGGGATTCAACTGGTTCTGCACGGGGGCCGCTCGACGCTGGGGCAAAGCGGAGCGGCCCTCCCAGTATTGTTCTCCCAGCGCCGGGGTCAACTTCTCTCACGGGGACGGCGGCGCTCGCCGGGTGCAGGGACCTTCACCTCCCCGCGGTGGACCGCTCAGCGCGGGGTTGGTGGAGCAGCCAGCGGGCGGGGCGGGCCGGTCCTTCCCGCTGCGGCGGTGCTGACAAGCGTTCCTCTCCGGAGGCACACGCAGGGATCAGCGAGGTCTCCACCACAGGACACTTGGCGCCGGCACAGGCAGAGTGTACCTCACGAGTGGGGCAGGCGGAGGGGCGCAGGGAGCAGGTTCACAACGCAGGGGCTCGGCGGAGCGGCTATAACTCGCAGCAGGGGGCCTTCCTTTCATCTGCCTGCCAAGGCTTCACATCCCATCCTGGTCACCATTGTTATGATGATGCGGCAGAGGCAGGTAAGTTTCATATAAGTATTTATTTAGGTTAGTAAGGAGAAAGAAGACCCCCACGCTAATGGGCTCCCTTTCCTTCAGCTCTCTCCACCAACTGACAATATTAGAACAGAAACAAGAAACTGAGAAGAAACATTCTATGACATCATAAAGGATACCATATGATGTATGAAGCTACTTACAATACATCTCAGACAGGAAACTTCCCTGCCCTAGGAAGAAGCAACACAACACTACTCACTGATTTGGACAGAAGACTCAGTGCTTTCACCCTTCACACATCTCCAGAGACAACACCACCACCAAGCCAAAGCCAATATCCTTTCAATGTGGAACGAGTGGCACAGTAAGGAGCGGAGCTCACTGCCTGAGGGCATTCCAAAAGATCTCTCTGCCCGCTCAAAGGGGATGATGGGCTTACACCAGCCCTTTATGTCCTTGCTGCACGGAAAGCGACCTTGCTTTTCTATCAGCAAGGAACACATTTAAGCTATTGACTAACTCAAATACCGTACCTAAGAGACTTCTTGCAGCCATGATTGCCCTACTCAGGTGACCTCCGTGCCCATCACTTTCAGTTTGTGTGTTGGTGTGCAAACCACATCAGAAGGATGGCCCTCACTTCACTGGAAAGGCAGCATCAACGTGCCCATGCCTGCTACACTTTGGCCACTCAAGTTCCATAACATTGCAAAGATCCTCCCTATTCTCTCTCCTAGGGGAAGACCCTCCGCTCATGAACCCGATCCCCCAGTTGAAACCTCAAATTTCGCTGGGGTCCTGCAGCTCACCTTGGAAAATGTGAGGCAGCGGGTCAGCCTGACACTCCACCACTGAAGAGGATGTTGACAAGAGAGCAGCTCCTGCATGCATCACTGATGACTGCAACTTAACCCCATGAAGACAGCAGCGATCCTGCAACGCGCTTATGGATCCTGGAGAGTTCTGTCCACAATCGTGCATTAACTCGACTTTGGCGTTATGGCCTTCTGCCAAAAAGCAGATCTTTATTATAGATTGTGACATGTTGCCAATAGCTGGTTATGGTTGTCATGTTTATGGGCAGCGGCGATAACTAGTAGACCTGTGTTGTTTAACATGCAAACCGCCTTACAGACTCAATTAATTGGCGTTGTCCTACCCGTTACCTACAGGTTCAGGAGAATGTTCGCGAGAGGAAATGGGCCTCTTAGGTCTGAGGGGTGGACAGCGTCGCTCAGTCTCATTTACATTTATCATGCATTCAAACGCATAACGATACCAATTAGCAGGTCTCTAATAAATGGCTTCACAGGCATTAGCCCTCGCCCCTTCTCCCTCTGCAGCGGGTTTCCAAGACTACAGGGCACCTTTGCTGCTTCTGCTAATGCTCGATGGAAGGTTCAGAGCGGCGGCATATTTCCCCGTTTAGCGGAAACATCAGAGCAGTGCATAACACCGAGCATACGATTAGAGAAAGGGAACTTGACCTGACACTCTGCGTCCCGGATGCAGAAACTAAGCACACGCCAGGGAGCGGAAAACAGAAGGTCGGGCGCCATTACTGCAGTGCTTGCCCGAACTAACAGCATCACCGGCGTGTTCCAAGAGTTCTCCTCACGATCTTTCTTATGGTAACTGTGCATAACAAGGGGAGGGCAATTGACAGCGCTTCTGGATTGGCTGCTCTCTCTCGCTTGGGCTTTGCAATCAGTGCACATTGTAAATTCTTATCAAGCCAAAACATCCATGCCATTTGTGTTAAACATCCCCCATAAGGAAAGGATAATGGTACTGTTATGGCTCCGCCAGCATAATATCAGAATGAACCAGTGAATGTCACCCTGGGCAGGAGCACTCCTCTCAGGTGGACTATCGAGGTTTTCGTTTTTTCTCCATATTTTTATGTTTTTGTATTTGTATTCCTATGAATTTATTGACAACGTGTCACCAAGAAACACAGTACAACGTGCATACGGATGGCTGGTGCAGAGCCTGGCGATGGGAAGAAGCGGGATCGAGGACATGGGGAGCGCACAGCGACAGCCATGAAACACCTCTTCAGTAATGACCGTTCCATACTGATATGCAGTCTAGTGGTGACAGATGGATCAGTAATCATTACTCCATTCGCCTTCATGCTGCAGCTATACAATGCATAATGTCAACACTATCACCATCGAGCGAGCAAGCACACAGCGGCGTGCTGGATGAATAGTGACATCGTTTTACTATGATCTGCATATTTGGGGCACGCTGGCACTACAATAGGCAATGGTTGTCTGGATGATTCTGCATCGGTTCATAAAGCGGTAGCAAAAGGGGACGCAGGCTGGGGGCAATTAGTAAGGTACAGACATAAAATAAGATGTACATTTAAGGCCTAATAAGAGAGAAAACAGAGAGAGCAAGAGATATAAAACAGAGAGAGCGACTGAGAGAGAGAGAAAACCGAGAGAGAGAAAGTGAGTGGCGCATGTGCAGTGTGGCATTGTCAGGAAGAGATGGGTCCGTTTGGGACACCTAGAGAGGAAAGAGGACATAGGACATACTCCTTCAGCAGCGAGCAAGTGGAGCTAGAGTCAGGCCTTGAAAAGTTCCACTGATGAGCTGGTTTTGATTGTCAGCAGAGGGTGGGGGGGGGCAAGTTAATCAAAGGAGAGGAAGGAGGAAGTGGCATGGGGAGCAGTCGGCGGCAGAAAGGTTGTGAATGGACGAGGATTGCAGAGGTCGAGGAGAACAAGGAGATGCAGTCACCAAGGTAGTGGGGCCAAGATGGAAAGATTTCAAGAGGAGCAGGAACTTAAAGAAAGCGATTAAGAATGGAGAGCCATCCGGCATAGTGCAAAATATGTAAATGTGGGAGAGAATCTGGGAAGGCGGAATAAGAGGAGTGTAGCACAGTGGAGAACTTTGTTTAGGTGAGTGAATGCGATGAGGGAAAGGCCAACGAAAAAGCTTGAGAAGTAGTCCAGTTTGTTGAGTATTGCAAGGGTCGATTTTTGAAATAGTGGTGTGACTAAGGTGGGGCGGGGGTGGATTTTCCTTATAGTGAAAAGGTTGATTCTAGCAGCAGTGGAAGTTTTCGGCAGATCTTAATTTATAAATAAATAGGTGCCAGGGTCCAAATATTTTCTAGCACTCTTGTGCTGTGCTCATTCACGTATTAAGTAAGGTGGTCAAGAAAATACAAAAAGCAAATCTGTGATAAGTGCCAGTGCTAGAAATGACAGCCTCGGGCTCTGGCAAACCCCTGCCGTGATGAAACGCTGCAGTTTTAGGGCGCAGTGACAAAATAAACCACGGTTGCGACTCTTGAGCGACGGAGGACAGGAGGGAAGGAGAAGGGGTTAGAAAGCGTTGTGAAAGAGGATTTCCAGCTCGGAGGAGTTTAACATCAGACATCATAGAGCCATGCAGTGACAAACCGCAATGAGGCGGTTGAAGATGCGCTCAGAGACAGCAGAGGTAAGGAGAGAAAGATCTGGGTATCATCAGCAAAGAAGTAGTGGAAAGCCAAAAGATGGGATGAGTTTACCCAGGGAGGAGGTGTAAAGGGTGAATAACGGTGGGCCGCGGACTGATCCTTTAAACGACTACCGCAAAGGTATTCCCCAGGGAGAAGCTATTTTTTCCACAGCTGCGCATTCTTTGCAGCAAGAGGGACGACGAATGAGCTGTGCCTAAAAAAAGATCAGTCTTATGCTTATGGCTATAACCCGCTCCACAGCCTATTCTTTCCCTCCCTTTAACGCCCATCACCTTTCCACGCATCACACTCTGCCTTCCCTGCCTTCTATTCTATCTCTGATCCTCAATTTGATGTTTGGTCTTGTCTGCCCCTCATCCCCACACCGTTGCAGCGAGCTTTGCCACATTTCAGCTCGGTCCAACCCAAAAGAACAGGCATGGCTATATTCATCCATCCACCCTCTGCTCTCCCAGGCTATCTTCAGCCTTAGATGATCTTTCAAGGACATCAGGGAATTATGCAGGTGCAATGAAGTTTGGACACAGCCATGACATAGATAACTTCCTATTACAAGTAGTATATTTTCCAATGAGGTTATTTCATTTCACAATGTCCAACCGACATATTTGAGATTTCAGTATATCCTGCATGATAGAAGAATGCATTACATAAAACCTTAAGTGTGTTTTGCATTGAGGGTTGTAGCATACATAACCCTAAACAATATGATGCAGGTATGGCACACAGCTTGGTGAGTTACCATGGGTACTGGAAGTGGGATCATGGGTTGGCCAGAGTGGGGGCTGGCCAGTCTCTCATAGGCCAGGGAGGTGGATACCTTCAGAGGTGCTGGCTGCAGCAAAACGTTGCCATGGTCTCGTTACGGGGAGTTCTGCACATGTTTGAAAAGGTTCAAGCACATATAAGAAGGTTCAGAAATGGAGACGGGTTGGAAGAAGTGACCTATTTTCAGCCAAGGGGCCTTAAGAAAGGAAATTAAAAGGGATGGGCAACAGAGTAAATGCCTCAGAAAAGTCAGTTTCAATTTCGGATGCCTAAGGGAAAACGGGAGATGATTGAAAGGGGCAAAAAAGATTATTTTGCGGTCACAGATTGGGTCTTATTCAAACCATTACCTCTACATGGCAAACATCACAGAAAAATGCCAATTTCTAGGCGTTGCCACCAGTGCAAAACATCTAATATCAAGCGTGTGTAGCAGCCATAAGCAAAACCGCGACTAAAACATGAAGAGAGTAGATGACAAAGCAATATAAAATAACCATTATTAGAGTAGATCATCTAAGAAACTCGGGCGCAGATTCTGCGTTTACTCAAAAGCCGCGCTACTAAAAGGGCAGGAAACCGTGACCTGCCCGTACAGGCCACAAGTACAGCCAATGTAACACCACACGTCAATATCTTCATGTCTGGGCTCTGTGAAATGCCTGGCCAATCAGCTGGCCCATCCCAGCAATCACAGGTTCTGCACAGTGGGGAACAGAGATGAAAGGCTGCTACATGCTCACACTGGGCATCTGCAGCACTGCCTTTAAACACAGAGAAGCGAGCTATTGGTACCCCAAAGCATCCTCGCCTCTCCTATAAGTAGCATGGCCAAGCTCAATGCTTAACCTTGGAAGTGCCTATAGGGATCGGAAACAGTTCAAGAATAAGACACAAGGTTCAAAGAAAGGGAATTCCAATTATACACTACCATGCAGGAATGCTTGAAGCAAGGTTTCGGTCTGTCCAAGCGTACAGTGGTCAAATCATATTCAAGGAAGCATCCAATCGTCTAGGCATTGGGAGTGTGGGCATGTGAGCTTTAATCTGCACAATGCTAAGGGGCCGGCAATGAAGGACGCCTAGTTGGCATATGGTAAGGGTTGTACTGACTGAAGAAAGTTACCTTTGCACTTAAACGTCGGGAGGAGCAAGGTACAAGAGGGAAGCACTGCAACAAAGTCCTGATCTCTTGGGCTAAGCTCGAAGGTTGCGTAGGATGAAGTTAAAGACAATGCTACAGGGTGTTCCTTGAGGGGAAACTGGAACCACCCGAACTTTGGGTGGTTCGAGGTCCATTGATCCGAAGACATTTTTGGGAAATGGACATGGAAAAGCTTGAGGGATTACCAACGAGGGGCACGTGAGGTGGGGCAGGCTACTGCACTGCCCCACCGCTCGTCCAGGGTCGGAACGGCCCAATGCTATTTCCAGTTTCCAGCACACTTGTGCCAAAAGCCTGCCTTGGGCGGGGACAGACAATTATGTGGGGTGCTGCAGGAAGGAGGGCAAGAAAGCAGGCCATAGGGGTGATTAAAGGGTGCAGACCGTAAGTGTGCTCGGGGAGGGTGATCCACAGGGGTGCATTGGGGTGATGGGTTCCACAAGGTTTGCTCCTATGAGAAACCAATGACTAGTTTACGAAACTGAATTTTCAAATCAGAAGGCTGTGAATATTCACGAGTCATTTTTGGCTGGGGATGCAGGCAATAGCCTTGGTCTCGCATCAAGACACATCTCTTGCAAGTTTTGAAAGTCCCAACTGTTGTTGGTGATGCATGGAGGAGACAATGAAGATTCGCACCCAGGTATAAAACAAGGGAAGGCCACACATCTCTCTATCTTTTGGTCAAGGTGTGGGGCAAATTGGTGTGTCCGACATGTAAGACCCTAGGTGGTGTTATTTCTTTAGCTAGCACTTAACTCCACCATCAGATAAAAGGCGTGGTAAGGCAGATGAGGACCATGTGTATTCGCCAAACTGCATTTCCATCCACTGAAACAACGCACACATTAAGACCAGCGACATGCTGGTCCCAATATGGGTGCTGTTTTCACTTCAAGCACCCAAACTGTTAGAGTGGACGTTAGCCCACACTTGCATGTGGGCACTCACTCATGCAACGATCTCAACTTTGCCAGGTCGAGCTGAGTGCTATGTCCCAATGATGTGCATTTCGGCAGGGCACAACACCCAGCTCTACAAGCCCATTTGTAATGGGCAAGGCAGTAACAGTGGTTTAAAATGTGTTAAATGTTTGGAGATTCATGCCAGTGTCACTCTATCCCTACAACACCATGAACGGCAGTAGGGCCTATCCCATGCCATTCTGAACAGGGGCTCGGATGGAGATAACCAGATCACCCGGCCTTCTACCACATGCATGCAATGATCCCAAGGAGAGATCTACCATGCACACATGAGGTAACCACTGCAGCAATGGATCCACCATCCTGCCATTGCTTTTGATGGATTACGCCTGATTTTTGAAGGCACAAGGAGGCTGGACGCAATCCTTCAATCTTATCCTGTTTTGTATTTTGCAGTAATCAGAATGCCCATGCCTGGCAGTATAAAGTATTTTCTCAGAGGAGCGGGCTGTATAAACTCATGTGAAAACACTCCATGCAGCCCGGCATTGTCCTTTGTGGAGAATATACATTCAATTTTGTCTTGTACAAGAGAAGAGACCCGAGTATAGCAGAGGGGACACACATCTTGGAAGCAAGACAGCATAGATCAACACAGGTTCAGATTCCAGGCCCACACTAAGAGACTAGTCTCTGGTATTAAGCACTTTATTAAAGATGAAGTAATAGATTTATGCCACATTCGCATACATCAAAATGAGGGCCTTTGTGTTTCTTCCACAGTGTTTGGCTTGTCAAGACAACAGGAAACGATCATTGGCTTTACTGCTTCAGGATCCATGATTTTGGTACACAAAAAAAACTCCATCAACAAGTTACTGAATCTGAACTGAAGGGAACTAGCACAAATTATGGTTGGTGCCAACTTAATGCCCCTTTCGGTTTCCTGGCCAGTGGTACAATCCGTTATGGCAGTGCTTTAAGGAGGTTTTACAAAGGACCCCTCACAGTAACCCAAGAATCAGGCTTTCACAATGACCAATATCTTGTAAACGGAGGGACTGGGTCATGAAGAGGTGACTGCAAGATTTGGGTTTTGGCACAACCAGTCGACAGCTATGACCAGAAAAGTGAAGCTGCATGGCCATCAAACTGTTGCAGAAGGTTATGCTGCCCCTAGACTATTCAAAGAAACAGATACCCTCTTGGTGAGACTGATATGGGGCTTGAGGAGGCAACGGGTATTATTGAAAGTGCAGGAGAGGCAGGTTGAGAAGGGAAGAGGGTGTTGGGCTTCCAGATTTCGAGACCTACCTTCTTTCCTCCCAGTTAAAGCATGTGGTGCAATGGTTCTCTATGTTACAGATGACAGAATCTGCCCTGGGTGAAGGGTTGTCGCTATGATGCTTGCAGGCATTGGATGATAAAAATAAGTGTTGTCAAACCTTCGCTCCTTACCGGATCGTGTTAGGAGAAAGTATCTGGACAGAGCATTAAGGACCAAAAAGCCATGCCCTGTATGCCCAGAGATGTCCTACCTGGTCATGACCCCAAGTCACTAAACCTGCATGTGCTCTAGATTTACAGTGATGGAAAAATGCTGGCTGTCTACACTGTGCTGGTCCTCATCTGGGTGGATCCTTTTTGTGTTTTGTGGATTTGATATCCCAATATGGAATACCACAATGCTGCTTTGACAATTTATAAATCTTAGTAAAGTGGTTAGGGAAAAATGGCCAGACTTTCCAGTCGAGACCTGAGAATTACAGTTAACAGCATTAATTTGTCTTTATTTATATACTGTGCGTTATAGCTCATCAGCTGAACTTTCAACACTTAATAACAGAAAAACTGATATCAATCAATCAAATTCGATAAAATTCCGTTCATCATCATTTAAGAAAATCTCTAACAAAAACACATTTATATGAACATTCTAAAACATTTTAAATATCTGAAACCACTTTCAGAAATTCTAAAAACCTAAGTATTACAGAAATTTCATATTTAAAATCCTAATCCACAAATGTTCATCCGAGACACTAATAATAGTTGCCATTTTATCTTTCCGCAACTTGCTCAGAACAGGGCAGTTTATGCATAAATGTTTTAAAGACTCATCTTTCTGTAAACTATACCGACATGCTCTCACCCCCCTTTGAATGTTCATCCTGATTCCCAACACCTCCATTGTAGGAAACCAATTAATAGCATTAATGTTCAAACAAGGATAAACTTTAAGGCCGATAGCCATACAGTATAGGGACATCCTTGCAGGTTTTCCTTCGTCTTGTCTCAACGTATATGATAGTTGGGGAACAAAACGTGGGTAGCGTGTTGACAGACAGAATGGCACCAGGATTTCTTGCACCCCCCAAAAAGTAGCACATAACTCAAGATTCAAATTAATACAACAAAATATATGACATAGAAGGTATATCACCCAAACAGTAATCCAGAAAATTGACAATCTAAGCAAGCCATGTTCCCCAAATGCAATCAGTTGGCACCAGTTTCATTCACAAGATTTGGGCTTGCCCCCAGCTACAGAAATATTGGCTTGGTGTTGCAGATCAGTCTGGAAAATCGGAAATTACATCTAATGGGGATAATAACTAAATCCAAGGAGGGAAAGCAGACTTCAAATGTATCAGGTTTGACTGAATTAGTAAGATTTATTGTTCCCGGTTTTGTAATCGAATTCACTAATATTTTCTCACATTCTGAATAATAAAAAATAAATGTTTAAAAACATTGTTCCGGGAGACACTTGTCAGGGTGATAAGCCTGTCTTGTTTTGGATAATGCAGAGTATTTAGGATTTCCGTCAAGCCGATTTTGTGGGAGGCAAAGCTACCAAAGATAATTCAAAGTTCTAGTCCACGAATGAAAGCCTTCCAAGGTAAAACATACTTTTCAATTTGAGACATCACATAATGACAAAGTTATACACGTGTAACCAATCAGGAATCTCCCTAAAATGGACAAACCTAGAGCGGGCACCCTTAGGGAAATTAAATGCTTGCTGAGAGCGATGGATCCAACTGAAAATCACACTTCTGTCGAAGGTCCATTAATTTAAGGGATGCTCTATGGTATCTACGTCAGTTGTGGCTCCTAACCGACAACCTGTGAAGCATCTTCTGGAGGGGGATGTCAAGGCCTGACAAGTCGCACTGAAAATAGTAATATCATCTACTCCGGCCACATTGGATTCATCCAGAGAGAACTTCATTGACTAGCTCTCAAAGGTGACACGCATCGCCCAGGATTGGTAATATCATTCAGAATTGAGCAGGCTGATTTCTTCTTTTTACTATTTATTGAGGGTATGTGCCAGTAGCCCCTTGTCAAACAAGGTAATCCCACACATTGCCGGCTACTAATATGTGAATTAGCTCAGCAGCTTTACATGTCTATACATGTCTTGTGGTTAGCACCAACCCCTCAACTCAGAGCTTCTTACTTTGGGAACCAGTAGCACTGGCCTACACTAGGGGGTTATCAGAGGGCTACAACACCTGGCAAGTCACACTTCCCGGCTCCCTTGCCTTTAATATTGTTCCTTACTTTGTCTGGAATCCTGCGGTTAATTTGTCATGCACACATCAATCTCTCTAACAAAAGTTCAAGCAATTCAAGTATGAAAACATATGAAGTTTCAATGTCCCTGTTGCTGGTGGCGGGAAGAATCTCAACGCAGTAAAATAGCCCAGGGTCCATGCGGCAGGACTGGGAGAGATTTTCCATTGTAGTTTTTAGAATGGTTTGTGCAAAATTCTGTAAAACAGCTTCAGAGCTCAGATGAGGAGTTTTCTGGAGGGGTGAGGAGTTGCGCGAGTGTGTAGTATTATGTAGGGCGCAGCATCCCATACTGCTGTAAATTACTCAAACGTTAGTCTCAGGAATAGTAGGAGGGAGTTCCAAAGGGAAGAGCCTTGATGGTGGAGAGATGTTGCCCCCCACCTTGTGGAACACTGTTAGAAGGAGCTGACTGCATGTGTACGGCTGCCTGGTGGGGTGCCGCTCTCTGTTGCCACACCAGATGACATGAGGAGTAAAACCGTGGGGTTGAATTCACTGCATCATGTCCAGTCCATAAGGTTTTAAAGCTCCTAGTCTTGACAGGCTCCAGAAGGCAAACCTCAAGAACTGGATTTCACCAAGAAACATTCTGGTCTTATCAATACATATCTATTTTTGACGGTATCCAGTTAATATGTCGGAAAAAAAAATTCGAATGACAAATATGTAAAAAACATTTTACCGAAAAAAGAAAAAACAAAGAAAGTATTTTTTTATTTACATGTTTTTTTGGTTTCGCAAGTAAAAAAAAAGGGTTAAAAAACCCCCCAAAAAAAGGGGGTTTGGAGGGGAACCCCCCATTTCAAACAAAAAATAACAAAAAAAAGACATTTGAAGAAAAAAAATGTCTAACATTCTTTCCACATTTTGGCATTCGAAATAATGTAATTCGAAATACTTCCTATAAACCATGTCTTACATTCATTCAACTTTTAAAATTACATCTTTATAAAACCATGTTTATTAGTATGAACCCATTGCAACATGTATATTGGCTACTAAAATAACTTAATTCCACTAACCTTACAATATTTGATATTTCGTCTTACACTGTGATTCATGCTTATAATGTACGGACTATCATCTTCCATGGCCTTATATCTCATGTCTTCACCTCGTGCAGCTCATTACAAACAACTGGACAAAACATTGCCTTCGAAGTACTCAACATAGTGAGCCCCAGCCGCCAGAAGTGTTTTTATGTAATTCCCGTGAACAGAGGTTCCATCCACATATAGTACTCCCTTAGGCCAGAACGTTTTTGTCCCCATCATAAAAAATACTTGAATCACTCTGTGATCAACATCGCACATTTTGTCAGAAGTTGAAACATGCCTCCAAAGGAATGCCCATTATTACAGATCCTACAAGTTTGTTTCTCACATCTTATGTGCCTCCAGGCTTCCAAAATGTCAAACATATTTATCATGTTATATCGTATCCTAATGTATGTGATTTTCTGCAGGCCTGGGAACATTTCAACATATCTGGTGGTCAGGGCATTAGGTTGTATCCACTGACTATATTCCTGTATTCCTTTTTTGCGCTCTCAGGGCTTTGACATGATTCGGCTAGTCACAGTTTTTTGTTTTTAATTATTTTGATGTGGCGCTGGTTTTCAGGGTTTCTAAGTTATTCTTCTCTAAGTCAAGCTCATTCAAGAATAAGATATATTTTTAGCAAACACCTTCTTTTTTCCTCTTAGGCTAGGCACCAGCTCTCATTTAAACATATGCCATAAAGAATTAATGTTAGCTTGCCAGAATTTCATCATCCCATTAACTGCATGACATTTGGCCCAAGTTGGCTATGAGGTCAACCCAAGTTCCAACCACAATAATTTAATGGAAGTATGCTTTGGCAGACCCAAAGCCCGCGTGAAGCACATGCCCTGAAAAAATAGCTCTTGACAGGCTTTCAAATTCTGTTTTTGATTTAATCATATATTGGGCAATCTTCTTATTAAGTGCCATACACGTGTGGGGTTGGAGGCATTGCCCTCTCGCACTTATTTCACAAGACATGTGGGTCACTTCAAAGGGTGCACAAATACATGCACAAAGAAAAGTAAACCCTATTCCCTTCTTTGGGATCTATCAAGCAGTGGAATTGGTTAAGGCATTCCCACCATCTTCTGAGAGGTCCCTCGAGGCATCCCATCAAGTATTTACACGTTTTGCTGAAGTGTGGGCGCGTGTTCTGGGCATTTTATTTTGGGAGATTATTGAGCTGCATATGTATCCAGACACTTGGCATATTACTCATCTGATTCCGTTGTATAAAAAGAAGGGATGCAGGTTTTATCCTTCTAACTACCAACCAATTGCAATTCTGGATGCTTCCAGTGAAGTGTATGCTGTTTTACTCTTGAAAGATTGATCTTTGATTGAGCAAGTTTAGACAAATTTCCAAGATCCAAATCGGTTTCAGGAACAGCATGGGAACAACCTAAAATGGGTTTATCATGTCCCTGTTACTTGCTCAAAGTCGCTCTAAAATCGGGGAAGCAATGTTTGTAGCCAGTGTGGATCTCTCCAATGCATTTGATTGGGTAAACCGATAATTGCTATGGTCTAAACTATGGCATTAGTCTCTTCCGGAAGGTATACTAAAACGTATTATACTTCTCTACTCTGATAATAAAATCCAAGTTAGAATGACTAAGGAAGGGGACTTGTCCAAACCCATTCATGCGTATGTCTGATTGAGACCAGGCTCAAATTCAAGAGGCTTAGTTTTAAATCCATTATTGCATACAAAACTTAATTAGACTGGAGTAATACCTCTGATAAAATGGGTTTGCATTTGCTTTTTAAGGAATATGTTTCTATACCGAGAGCAAGGAGCTTGTTACCTAAATATCTCCGCAATTTTCTTGCGAGCAAAGAAAGGGATATCTATCTTCAATTCCGATTGAATCAGGTGCCTAGACTAGAGGTTTTGGGACCCAGGATGGCTTTTCCTAGGTCTGATAGGTTTTGTAGGCTCTGTGATTTTTGAAACTAGGAAACATCTGGTGAAGTCATGTCCAGCATTGAATGACCTCAAAACATTGCACTTTATAAAATGTGTTCATATGTCAACAGACCAGTGTTGACATTGTGGCAAAAGCTGATGAGGCCAACAAACCTCAATGATCTTATCTCTTGCATGTTTTTAACTTTGATTTATGAAATGTTGTCTTGATAATGATTGTATCCAGCGTAGGTTGGATACAATGCCTTCAAGCACCTCCAGTGCCAATATGGCTGCTACCCAGCGCCACCAGGGTAGCACATTTAAAATCAAACCACATGCCTTGAAAAAGTCCCTGGTGGGTTGAAACTTGTGTTGGCTGACATTCTAGTTAAAACAATCTGTATGGCCAGCTTCATCTGACCTGATCAAGTTCTTGTAAACACATCCAATCATTGTGGAACATATTGCTGACCCAGCACCTATGTGAACATGGTACTACCTTGCTTCTGTACAACCCAGTTTGAGATGGAAGGGCACCATCTCGTTAGAACCCCATCACTGACAGCAGGGCCCAACGCCTCTTTCAACTGATCAGCAGAGTGATCTAATCATTCTAGTGCCCTATCTGCATTTTTGTTTTCGGAAAACCTCGAATATTACCCTGCATATTTGCTAATATAAAAGAAATGGTGGCTTTGTCCATTATGAAAAGCCTTTCTGCTGCAATGCACCATGGGAGATATACCTATAATTTTGTGGCATACCATTCTCCGTGAAATACAAATATTTTAAAAACTACTGGATGCAGTTACCCCAGGTGCCCCTCCACCCCCCGAAATCCAGTCAGTGCTCCGTGCCCAAGTTGTTTCGTCCCTGGTCCAATTCATCCTGCGGCTTTCGCTGTGCGCTCAAGCAAAAATAGGCCTTTTTGTTTATGGGAAAATGAATGGGGACTAGGCAGAAACTGTATTTTTTTTGTTTTCTTAATAACATCTTTATTTTTTCCAGTCTTGGGTGTGTGGGGGGGAGGGGTGTCAGTCTACTTTTGTCTGCATAAGTTCTGCTAAATACATAAGACGACTAAATCCAAATTAGCAATTCATGTTGTATCCCCATGTATCTCAACACTCAACTTAATTATAGTGCAGTGATCATCAAACTATAATATACCTTGTAAGGTTGCAAAATTAGAGTGTAAGGGTTGTAAGTAGGAGGAGACTGACACACAGGTGGCATGTTGGTGGTTATAGACTTTTATTTACAACCAATATAAAAGAAAAACCCTAACTATCCCTTTTCTAAGAGGGGTTTCCTTGCCTCAAATCAACTAAGGAATCTGTCAGGAGGTCTTGTCGAATGTAAATAGTCCACCGTCATGTCAGAAACCTATTCCCTTCCTTACTCTCTAAATCAAGTAATGAGAAAATGGATGATATTCTTGGGTCAGAAGAATTGTTGTCTTTATTCTGGGTGGTACCTCCATCTTCACTCATAGGGCAAAATGAAATGTTCTTCATCAAGGACAGAACAGAAAAACAAAGTCTCAAAGGTTCCTTGGACTGACTCTCCACCAAGGCACAAAGAAAAAGTCTCTTATATTCACAATGTTCATAACTCCTGTGGGAATGTTTCCCTTCCCCAGGTCTCTCTCAAGTTTCTTAGGATGCCAAGAGAATGACTTCCTTCTCTTGGCCGTTGCGGAAAGTTCACAAAACACCAGGGGGTATGACTGCCTTCCCTTGGTCTCAGACATCTTATAGTACCAAGAGATTGACTCCCTTCTCTTGGCTGTTTGCAGAGGGTTCACAACACACCAGTGGGTAGGACGCCCTTCCCCTGGTTTCAGACTTCCTATAGTGCTAAGAGATTGACTCCCTTCCCCTTGGCTGTTTGCCGAGTTGTCGAAAGTCAGACAAATCTACCTTTGGCCTAGCCCCGCGTGAGCTACCTGTTGTCAGTCTTAGGGGGGTGTGGATCACTATGCCCCCCCCTGCTCTTGTATCTCAGGGCCTTTGTGCACTGTGTTACTTCTAGATTACTCCTAAATTACTCGTATGGACACACCAACATAAGACAAAGGAAATCCATGAATCGATTCACCAATAGAAACACTTTTATTCATACATAGCAATGCATGATGCAAACACTACTATAAGTCAAATCTCAAATTTGCACCTTTTATGCTTTTGGTGCAAATCTACCAGGCTTCTGATGCAAGCAATCTAATAGCAACTCCATTCCACACCATACTTCACACTCCCTCTCTAAGACAAACCCTGTCTGATTACCCCATCTATCATGTCAGTCAAAGCTCTGTGTGAGAGTCTGTTCTAATTCCCCATGCACGTGTCTTATTCAGCAATACTCCCCTTTTTCTCTGTGTTGCTCTGTCCCTCCTCTCCCGCTAATTCTGCAACCAGCCAGTCAGTCAGGGCCAGGCCTCTCTCTGCCAGATCAATCTCATCAGCGCGGCTCAAAATGTTTTCCCATCTGCATATCGGCCAAAACCGAAGTACATCCAATCACTCCCAAACGCCTCTCCAAGTCATCTCTCGATCTCTCAGAGTGTCAGTGTGCCAACTCCAACTAGCATCTCAAACTACCAACTCCTTCTCTCCTCAGAGAGCAGACCAGCAGAGAGCAGCCACTACTTCAAATCCCAGAGTGTCCCCTCTCATTATACTGTTCAATGACGTACACGTATCCATGGTTACACTCGTTCTCTCTCTCATCATTTCTAAATCTAAGCAGTGCCTAAATGTCTGTGATGCATGTACGTGTACTTTTCAATCACTACGTGTTCTTGTCATCGTGACATTTGTCATCATATCTATACCATTTCTTCTTCTGTCTGCCTGCGGTCACCATTTTACCATCTCCTCATATTTCTCCATTCAAATCCCTCTATCCTGCATGTCTCTGTGAGCCAAAGCTCCTCTCCCTCCATGGTGCTGCCTGCCCCCACCTTCTCTCTGTCTGTCTGTGAAGCACCACCCAGGCTGATAAGGCCTCAATACCTTCTCCACTCAGACAAAGGTTGCGTTATCTGTCTGCCAAGCAAACTGTTTACGCATACTTATGTAAGTCATAACAACTGTCTCTTTGGAATGGCTTCATGGTTTCTCTATTCTCGAATGTAGTGCCTAACATTCATTCAAACCAAGCACTATACTCAAAGCTCAATGCGTGTCTCTCTACATGCATACATAATACATAACATATCTCTACAAATATAACATGTCTCTACATAGCACTTCAAACATAACAGGCCTCATCATATAGCAAATTGCAAATGCATACAAAGTGGCAGAATAATGTGGATAGTCTAATGTCACTACTTCATGTCACTACTAATCAGAATGTATGATGGATAACCGGGCCCATAAATGGGTAATGATTCTCTAACAATGGGCAATGATAACAAACCAGGCTTCTCCATACTATCAGGTTTTTTCAGAGTGTTCACAACACAACAGGGGGTATGACTCCCTTTCCCCAGGTTTGAGACTTCTTATGGTGTTAAAAGATTGCCCCCTTCTCTTGGCTGTTTACAGAGTGTTCACAACACACCATGGGGTAGGACTACCTTCCCCCTGGTTTCAGACTTCTTTCACCACCAACCTGTTTTTTCACTTGGCCAGGTATTACTAATACAATGCTCCCAAACTGTGACAAGGGTAAGGCTTCCTTTCCCTTGCTTTGCTTTTGGACTCAACTTCAACCTGATTCCCTTCTCTGTCAGGCATTGTGACTATTAAGATTGATGAGGATATTTCAATAGGTGCAGGACCGAGACTTGTATGCACAATCCACCTGGTATGCTCTCCAGCCAGGTACTATTATTATGAGGATCAACAAACGTGCTCTTATGGATTTCTTCTTTCCATGTGCAGTCCGCCAGGTTTATTAGCCTGCTAGGTAGTTAAACTACGATGATTAACTTGCATGCTTTCACAACTTCTTATACTCTCAGGGTTGGGGTCCCAGATTTTGTGACTCATTTCCCTTCAAGTTCCCAGCTTCTACACCATTGGCATGGGTCCCTTTCACCTCTCCTCACTCTTGCATACCTGTCTGTTGTCTGCGGTGCGCTCAAGGCTTCCGTGATGCTTCTGGCCACTTCCTCAGGTTTTATGCACACATCAAGTCCATATTTACTAGACTGCTCACTCTGGTTCCACAGAGTACTCCTTAGTACTCTGCACCTCTTCCTCATCTCAATACTAAATGGATCAGTCTCCCAAGAACTAACAGAGTTCATCCTTGTATTGGTATTAGGCCGGGAACTCTATTTGGGTAGTCGCTACTCTTCCTCATCCCAGTACTAAATGGGTCAGTCTCCCAGGTATTGATAGAGCCCTTCTTTATCTAGGTATTGTGAAGGGCAACCCTATTTGGATAGTATTTGCTCTTCCTCTTCCTCTTCCCAGTACTTCTTATACTGGAAGTATAAGAGAAGCACATGGGTACTGCTATGGGTTGGTGAGGAAGGTGGGGTAGGGTAAGGTGGGTTGTGGGGATAGCATGTTCTTCCCAGGTTGTCACTAATTCCATAGGGGGTTTCCCTCCCCATGAGATCCACACACTGAGTACCACCGCCGGGGGGATTATTGGGTAGCAGCCTCACCTCCCTGGCCTCATGGGAAGGGGCTCCCCCAAAGGGAGAAGTAACAACAGACGGGCACTCGTCACAACTTACATATATATATATTTGATCTGTATGCAAGTAGCCAGAGTGTGGTTGTTAAATGTTCTTTTTCATGCTGCAAGCTAACTCGGTTGTATGTAAGAAATTACGAAATGCAATGGCCTAGGAGTCCTTTTTTACATTCCTTGGCCAGTGTGGGTTCCCCATACCCTCGGCCTGTTGGTGCTGTGATTACCACCCTCATTCCCTACCCATCACCTGTTTTAGGAACCCTGCTTTTTTTGCACATCTAGTTCTTTCATGTGGACCTTAGGGCATCTGATCCTATCAGCTGACTATGCCGCCTTCCTTGGCGCAGACAGTCTTGTATCCACCAAGAGCTGTACAACTTAGCAGGAAAGTCATTTAAAACATGTGCTGCTTACAAATGGTTAATCACATTCAAAAATATTTTGACTACTTTCCATCATCCATCTACTCGGATTGTTTAACTGCAGTGGCAACCCAAGTCTCCAGTTATGACAACCTTTTAGTAGTAGTAACATTAACGCGTGATTCGCATGAAAGGCAGAAGGCTGGATGTACCCTCAGTGCTTGTGTTTCAGAGGGTGAATGTAAGCTCTGAAGTTGGCTCTCACTCCTTCTACTTCACATACCATTATATAACTGATGATGACTCTCCACAACCACAGCCACAAAATCCTTGCACTCATCAAGACAAGAAGTGGAATTCCAAACCGCGATCTCCAACAAACTGGTAGCTGAGAGGGCGAACCATCCATCTCCAACAACCCAAGGAAACCTACGCATTGGACACTGCCCAAGGCAGAACCCCAGGGTGCAGCAACACCCCCTCTGCATCAGCAGGGGAATCACACTACACTACTACAACAACAGGTAAGACACATCGGCACATATTAACACTGGTCTGGGATCTCAGAAACACAATTGATAAAATACACCAAATGTTATACAGAAAGGTAAAACCGTGCCTAGCAGGATATGTTCCAGGTGTATGTCTCATATTGGAGGAAAAACACGGACATGGTTAACATAAGGGATTACCGGATTACATAAATGTGGCGCCGCTCTATGTGCCTTTATGCAATGACAACACTAGTTATGAAAACATCCATAGTCAACAATATAGCAACTGTCAGAGTAACTATTTGCATTATCGTCTGCATTTGTGATAAAATAGAGGCTGCCAGCACAAAAGGAGAATTCCGGATAAGAATCCATGAACACTTAAGGCGAATATTAAGCTATTATTAACGTTATCCACAGGCTCAGCACTGGCAAAAGGAGGCCACACTTGACCAAAAGGAAGCTCTGAAGAACAAATAAATCAGTCTTTTTTTATGTGCAGCCTTCAAAAAGAAGAAATTTCACATAAAACCCAGTGCGTTCTAAGTGAATAAATCGATTTTTTAAAAGCGATTAAAACGATTACCGATTTAGAAAGACCGGACTGTCAGCCTGAGGCACACACAAGTGCACGCAGGGGCTGACGGGCACAGCAGGACCCAGAGGAGTCATGAGTGTGTGAGTGACTGTGACTCTGTGTGTGTGTTTGTGTGTGTGTGTGTAAGTGCATGTAGAAGGAATGTTTGTGAAAGGGGAGGGGCGGGGGTAAATGTAACTGGTTGCGTGTATGTGTGAATGTGGTTGGGGATTGAGCAAGTACGCTTGGGGTGAGAGGCGGCAGTGCGGGGGAGTAAGGAGGAAAGGGGGTGAAACCCCTGGAATTCATGTTATTTCTGCTTTTTGAGTGCCGCACAAAATCAACCCGCAAAAAAATAAGTCTTATGTGCGGCTTTCAAAAAGCGGAAATTTCACACACAACCCTTCAGTGGCATTGAAAGGGTTTTGAAGATGGAACAAGGGGGTGACCATAAATTACACATGCCTTCAAAAAAAAAAGCAAGATTGAATTTTACCTTTTTTTTCTAGAAGGAGGGACACTATACACAAACATTAACTTTTTTTTCGATCTTAATTCATTGAATCAATGTTTTTGTGTTTTCTGCATAGGATATATTTTTTTAAATTATGGATCATAGATCAAACTGTTCTCTGCTATTTTACGACAATGTTCTTTTTATAACAGTCAGACTTGACTTTTGAAGCCAACTGGAATTAATAATTTGCTGCCTTACATGGGAACATTTTGCAGTTCTTAAATTATTGCTGAACTAAAATTCAATGTTGGTAAATCCCTCATATTCAAGAAGGACGGCTACCCTGCGAGTGGAATTAAGAATGGACCTGTATCAGTATTTGACTGCATTAGAATATTGCCCTTTCACAACTTTTAATTTCAAAGTAAAGGAATAAGGCAGTTGGCTATGATAAAAAGACACATTCATGTCTTGGTAAATCATGCTTGTAATAAAGTATTGCAGAATCATCGCAACCTGACTCACTGTGCGCACACAAGTATAGGTGGCTTGTGTCTTATCAGCTGGGATCACTGAAAGGGCCCCTAGGGGACCAGGACGTCTATGGAAACAAGGCGAGTCACCACACACGATAGATACGCCAGACACGAGGTTGTATTCCCAAAGCTAGGGTTTATTGCAAAGCAAAAGTCTCAGTTGGCCAACTCGGTCTCACCCCCCGCGACGTGTATCTCTAGACCTCGAGGGACGCAAGAGAGTGAATTACGTACATCAGTTACATATATACAAAATGCATATCAAACAATCAGCTATGACATGTTTAACACCCCCCTTTATTGGGTTTCTTTGAACTTGATGTGATGATGGACATCTCCAACTACTATGACACCTTCAAACATCTATTCTAGTAACAATTTGCAATTTGTGAGTGCGAAGGCATCTTTCAGTTGTTGAATAGAACACAGCGCTTCTGTTCTTGGAAGCAAACTACATACGGGGGGGTTGCATTCCGGACCTTGCTATCAGGTGCTATTCGCGTCCTGGGAGCCGACATGCTCTAGCGGGCTCAGCAAAGGGGGGCCGTAAGAAGAGCATAATTCAAGCCTTTAGCGGTATTATTCTAACATATTCTACCATATAACGAGACTGGCTGGCAGCTGTGCAATGATTAGATGCCCTGCAGCTCTGCTTCAAGGCTACATTCGGGAGGGAGCTGGGCATTCTTCCTGGCACTGCCTACGTTTGTGTTTCAGCGAACTCTTGTTATCCTCATGGCCCTGCGGCCTTGTCCTTTTCACATACAGACAACAATGTTTCACAGTCGAGCAGTGTAAGCGGAAAATATACTGCGAAGCAATAGGAACAGAAAGCAATGAGAAATGATTAGAAAACAAAATGGCGATTCTTGTTATATCAAAATGGCCGTTCATTGGCAAACTCGAAAACCTATATTTTGTCATATCGTGCATGAGACGGTTGGCCCACGGCCACCAAAACGCATTTGCGGTCTCAAAGTAGAGGTATCCGTATTTCTAGACTGACAAACCCTCCTTTGGCCGTATGGGAAACGTCTCATCTATTTATTGAAACCTCCTCTAGTGATGATGAATCTGAAGTACTTATGTCCGAGTCTTGCATGTTATCGTGGACATCATTGTCTCCATCAATATCTATCTCTTTTACTGCCCTCATCTCATTTGGGTCTGGGTCAGTTAGATCATGAGGTTGTTTTTTCTTTGTTATCATATGCATAAATCCTTCCGTACATCCCTCAGTTTCCTCAGCGCAAACTATGGGTAAACAACAGCACGTTAGGAATATTCCAAACACCACTACTAATATTGAGATCAACTTCCATCCCCAAGATCGTAGTATTCCCCAAAACCAAGATCCTATTCCCCAGCTCCCTTCTCCAGTAGGGAGTTCAGAGCTTAGGACGTGCATTTTCTTTATTGCTTCAAAGATTGTGGGGGAATAGTCATCGACAAAAACGCAACATGCTGATCCCACTATTTTGCAAATTCCCCCACGATCAACCAGGATCACATCGAGAGCCATTCTATTTTGCAGCAACATTAACCTGATTCCTCTTTCTTCCAATGTCATGTTAAATAATATATCTGTTGTGTGTTTACTGTATTCTTTAGGATTCTGGACAGTTGCCTTATATTATAGGAGTTCACTATCTGCCCTAAGAATGGAATGAATGATTTTGCTACATCAGTTGCTATTAAAACACCTTCGTCAGTCCTTTTGACTCTAGTTCTGGATAATCTGGCCATGGCTGCTGTTTCTAAGAGGAATACTCCTGGGAACATTAGCCCTAGGTAACATGTATCTCCCCAGTTTCTGGGCAACCAAGGGTATGCTTTCTCTCCACATATAAAATAAACTGGATCACCTACGTATACTGGTTCTATTTCCCATTTTAGTACCACTGTATTCATACAACCAGCATATGTTCCGACTGAAAAAGAGCCTTTCTTTTTTAGACAAAAAGGGACAGTTCTTGGGCTATAATTCACCGTGTAAAATGGGGGAATTGCATCTTTGTTCCCTTCTGTTCTTACACGAAATTTCATTACAGATGTTTTTAATGGTGGGGACAATCTATCTCGTCTATTTTGTCATGTTATCATTCGTGTACTTTTCCTCGTGGGCTCTGGGGCTATTACTTGTGCTTTATGGAAAATGGAACAACCCACAGGCTTCATTATTATCTCCTCAAACTCATTCATGTTGGTTCTGTCTAATTGACCCGTATTACTCTCATTCCATTTCCCATAGAACATTGCACCTAAAGATGCACTACATGCAGAACTTAATGGTTATGGCTGCACATACCACCCTATTCCTTTCCCGGCATGCTGTGGTAAATGGGCACATACCCAGCAGTTTGTTTTCTTCAAGATTGCATGTGTCATGTTCATTATCAGCAATAAGGTGTTATTTCCAAAACCTTCCCTGTGTTTTTCTTCCATTGGGGGTAGGGTATAAGTGATCACCTGAACCGGGCTTTCAGTAGTGGATATATTAATTATTGGTAAAAACATTTCTAATGGGTGTATTGCTTCTACCCACTATAATATTAGGGCTGTCGAAATTGGTGCTACCACGCTCATAAAGCACATTATTATCGTTAGTACCAGCATACAATTTGTTTCACCATGCGTTTTTCTTAAGCTTATAGTCTTTATAATTGACTCATTCTCAGCGGTGGTGGTGCAGGAGGAGGCTGGAACCGGTCCCGGCATGTTTCTCGTCGTCCTTTTTTGTTATCACAGTTCGTTGTGGATATCTCTCTTCGTCGCGCCTGCTCTGATGTTAATAAGTTCAATGGAATTGTCACAGTTCAGTTCTGCCTGTCTCTTTTTTTTTTTAGCCTCGATTTGATTATTCGTTTTTAGGTGAGATCACTTGTCCCCTCTTATCCTGCTCAGAGGACCTTTGATCAGTTATCTTCTCACCTTAGTATCATGTGCACCCAGCTTGTCCGCTCTGGTTCCGGACACATGTACTGTTAATCAGTTATCTCACTTGCCATAGTACCATGTGCGCCCAGCTTGTCAGTTCTGGTTCAGGACACATGTACTTTTTATGATCGCACCGTGGAGCCGCGAGTCTTGAATTGTCCGACTTGCACAATTCTCACGCTTCTCTCCTCTACACCTCCGGTTCCTTCTCCGTCCATGAGCTGAACCAGAGGTTGACATAAACACCAAAAAGAACTGAGGATCACTTTGTCTTCCGAGGCCGCAGGTTGTATCGCCTTGCTCCTGGTATCGTATGATCCGTGAACAGTGCCAGTGCACTTCTAGATTCAGGCTCGAAGTCACCCTGTGGTGCTACTGCAGGTGCTGGTGTGCGCCGCGCCAATGATGCAGATCTGTTCTCTGGCGTGCTGGCGGGCGCCAAAGGGGTACACAATTTGGTTTTGCTGGTATTTGCATGGCAGATTTCGCGTCAGTCAGCAGTGATGTCGATTCTGCTGGGCAACATTGGGGCACTCTTTGCCCTTCCCCCTCTTTGGCAATCGTCTCAGGCTTTGTTTCGAGTTTCACTTCTCGTTTTGGCAGATTAGGTTGCTGCTCACTGGCAACAGTTTCTTTCGTTTCTGGGACCGCTGTCTCTTTCCGGTCATCAGTGTCAGGCAAGTCTTTCAGTGCAGTTGGAATCTTCTTGGCATGGGTGGCATGGATCCACGACTTCCTTCCATCCACCCGTATTGTCGTCTGCGTTGCCATAAGTACTTGATAGGGCCCACGCCACCTGGGTGGTAATGATGACTTTCTTTCAAAGTTTTTTTAGCAGCACCCAGTCTCCTGGCTCCAGAGCGTGCCCCGGACCGGTGTATCTCACTGGTAATGCCTCCTGCACCTGCTGATGAAACAAACGCAATTTCTGCATTAAAATGGCCACAATAAGTACTAAGCACAGGATGTTCTATCTCACTTAGTCGCTTTGGCTGAGGGGCGCACCAAACATTTGCCGGCCTCCCCATTACGATCTCGTATGGGTAGAGCCCAGTTTTAGCCTGTACAGACATACGCATGCATAATAGTGCTATTGGTAATGCATCCACCTAACTCAACTTGCTTCCCGCACAAATATTGCGAATATTTGATTTAAGAATCCCGTTGTGCCTCTCCACAAGACCGGCAGAACTCGGAAGCCTTGAACTATGGAATCTCTTATCAATCTGGAGACCAGCACATATCTGTAATACCACTGCACCCACAAAATGCGGTCCATTATCAGACCATAGAACTCGGGGCAAGCCAAATCTGGAAAAGTACTCCTTCAACATTACTTTTGCCGTACTCATTGCTGTGCAGTCTTTCAAAGGACATGCCTCCACCCACTTACTGAATGCACAGATCACCACCAAGACGTATTTTAAGTTTTGGCACCTCTCCATCTCTATGAAATCAAAATGAATTACCTCAAATGGCATGGAGGGCGGGCCAAAACTGTGTCTTGGAGTCACTGTTCCCCTTCCCTACATTGGGTTGCAAACACGCGATACAGTTCTGCACCAACCTCTCTGCATTCTTCTTTATGTTTACATTCTGCCATACTGTAGAAAGGTTCTGTATTATTTTCTTCGCACAGATGTGCGTAGGGCAGTGGGCCATTGTGACCATTGCAGTCACGTACGAATTTGGCAACATCCAGTTTCTAGTTCCCTTGTCCACCCAACAACCCTCCAGATCCAACTCAGCAGATCCCTCTGCCCACCCCTGTATTTCATCGGCCGTAGCCTCGGCCTGCATTTCTTTGACAGTGGCAACTCCATCTTCTATCATACAGGGTACTTCCTCTGTCTGAACGTCATCATTTTGGTATTCAAATGAGTGGCAGTTTGTTTCGCAATTCTGTCTGCAAACGCTTTTCCCTCTCCTACTTTACATGTTACTTTTTTATGTGCCTCGCATTTCACTATTGCTAGGCGCTTTGCAAACGTGAGTGCAGACAGCAATCGTACAATCAAAGGGCCATGTTGAAATCTGGCGCCATGTGATGTCAGAAACCTTCTCTCAGCCCAGAGTCGACCAAAATTATGAACTACTCCAAAAGCATACTGACTATCAGTATATATATTCACATTCAAATTTTCAGAAATCTCGCAGGCTCTGGTCAATGCTATTATTTCCGCGGCTTGTGCTGAATTATAGGGGATTCTTTTACTCTCTACAACACTCTCTAGAGTAGTGATAGCGTATGCGGCAGTTGTTGTGCCATCTGGTAATTTAAAACATGAGCCGTCACAAAATAACTCTCAATCTGGCTCTTTCTGTGGAATATCACTTAAATCAACTCTTCCCTTGGTTTCTTCCTCAGTGACCATTAAGCAATCGTGGGGGGGGGGGTGATTCATTCTTCCCAATTTCTTTTATGGTTAGTGGTATTAATTCTGCAGGATTCAAAGCGCTACACCTCATAATTTGGATATGGGGCGCAAACAAGATAATCTCATATCTTGTCAATCTAGCAGAGGTGAGGTGTTGCGTCTGTGTCCTATTTAATAGAACGTCTATGACATGTGGCACCATCAGAATTAAAGTGTGCCCCAATACCATTCCTTCCGTTTGTTTCACTGACGCAGCAGCCGCTGCGACAGACCACAAACATCGTGGTAGTGCGCGCGCAACAAGGTCCAGCGCAGAAGAAAAATAGCAGCACGGCCTATTTCTTCCACCTTGTTCCTGTGTCAAAACCGCCAATGCACATCCTTCACTTTCACACACAAATAGTCTAAAAATGTTCTCATAGTTCGGCGTACCCAAAACTGGAGCCGAGCATAATGCCGTTTTCAATCCATCAAATGCTTTCTGACATTCCTCATCCCACTGCAAAGGCATAACCACATCCTTTCTAGTTAGATTCACTAATGGTTTCACAATTAACGCAAAATTACCAATCCATTGTCGGCAATATGAAGCCATGCCTATTATGGCTCTGCCTCCTTTTTGTGTCTTTGGAATAGGCATACAAGAAATACTTTCTATGCGTTCTGGCGTTAGTCTTCTCCCTCCTTTCGAAAGTAGGTAGCCCAAATAAGCCACCTCTTTTCGATTATACTGAAATTTCTTCAAACTAGCTTTATGGCCATGTGCCGCTAGGTGTGATAGTAGTAAGAAGTGCTTTCTTTACAAATCTCCTCCGTGTCTGCAGCTAGCAATAGATCGTCTATGTATTGCAAGAGTACACAACCCACGGGTAATTCCAGCATGTCTAGCTGCTCTTTTAATGCTCTACTGTAAATATTTGGACTTTCCGTGTAACCTTGCGGAATCCGCCTAAATGTAAATGATCGTCCTCCTAATGTGAACGCGACCAAATATCTACTGTTCTTGTCCACTGGAATACTAAAGAATGCGTTTTTAAAATCTACTACACTAAAATATTCTGCTGAAACAGGTATCATTGTCAGTATTGTAGTGACGTCTGGCACTAGAGGAAATTGCGGATCTACTACCTTATTCAATACGCGTAGATCAATTATGAAACGGTATGGTACCTCATTACCTCCTTTTTTATAAACCGGAAGAATCGGGCTGTTGCATGTACTGCCTGTGATTTCCTCGATTACCCCTAATTTCACCAAATCTGTAACAATACTCTTCAATCCTTTCTCACCTTCAACTGAAATTTTGTATTGGGGTATTCGCGGTAGGGTAACACCTTCTTTCAAAATAATCTTTACTGGCTCTATCTTTAAACATCCTACATCGTTGTCATGCATTGCCCATATACAGGTTGGTACTTTACTTAGTTCCCCTGGTAACGCTTCGGACATGAATTCTGACACAGGGGCATCGTGTGGCCATATCGTTAGAAACACTCTTTCTGTCGTGCAATGTATAACAGAACTTGTTTTTTCAACAAGTTTAATCCCAACAAATTTTCTCCACAATTTTCTGTTAGAAGGAAAGGACAATGTTCAGTAAATGGTCCTATGGTAACTGGGACTGGTTTGGACACTGGGTTTATGACTGGTGTACCTGCGAACCCTCCGGAAATATTCTTTCGCCCTGACAGTGGTATATCCGGAACCAAGAGATGGTCTATTGAACACTTCTGTGCTCATGTATCTACAAGAAAGCGGTGCTCCTCATTCCCGACTCATTTCTACGTAGGGTCCTCTCTGATTCACGGGAATAGACACTGGTTCCGACCCCTGTCCTGGGCTGTCCTATTGGGGAAATATAACATCATCCGATGTATAATCATTACTATTACTGTAATACGTGTTTGGCTGTGTATCGAAAACATTTCCACTCTTCCCTCTATTTCCCCGACTCTGATTTCCATATTGTTGATTTTGCTGTCCCTGACTCTGGTTTGGGGCATTTTGGTTTTGGCCTTGGTTTTGATTACCTCCGTTATTATGATGCTGCTGCATACTATTCCTATTTGGTCCATTTGCTCCTGGGTGTCCTCTTTGCTGTCTCCTCTGACCAGGCCCATTTCTATTCTGTAGATGCGGACATTGCGCTCGCCAATGTCCTTCCTCTTTACAATACGCACACTGATTCGGTCCCACTGTTCCCCCATGCATATTCGAATTACTCCTTCCTTGTGCGTTCCCTCGCCCTCTATTATGTCCTACTACTTGCTGCATTAATACTCATTAATACTCGTGTCTTTAGATTTACCCTATCCCTCTCTTCTTTTTCTTTTCCTGCAGTCACTCTGCGCTCATAATATTGGGCCATATGCAGTACTTCGCCCAACGTTTTTGCTTGCCATGCACTCTCTCATGTCATTATTAGATCCTGAATTGGAAGTTTTAACCCCCTCACATATTTGTCAACAAATAACCTCTTTCCTGCTTCCGAACCTACATCCTGCCCACTGAAGTCTGTGAATACTTCTTCAAATCTATTAAAATAATCTGTAGCCAACTCATCCTTGCCTTGTACACATGCAGTCAATTTGTCCCATTGAATTCTTTTCTCTGGGACAATTGCTTTTAACTTCTGCACTATACGTGCTGGTAACGCCGCCAGATTCGCTCCTGGTGTGCCTCCAACCGCTTTATTTCTATCTTCTATTATCAAGTCCGCCCATGTGGCGCCAAAGGCCGTTGTGTCATCTACCTTCCTTATTTGTTTCCATATGTCTGCTGGCAGGATCACCGGGAATATTAGGTCTATATCACCCATGGTAAGCATGGATGATTGTAGGCAGGACTCTACTTCCTTGTAAAACCCTGCAGGATTCTTTCTTATATCAGGAATCGTCTGCTTTATGTTGTTCACCTCCTGTCTGGAAAAGGGGACATGCACATATTAGGTGGTGCAATGGGCTGGTGTCACCTGCGCCGCTGCACTGCCCACTGCGGGATCCCCCACTTTGGGCACAAAGGTAGGTGGGACCTCTCTCATAGGAAATGCCCCACTTAGCACCCCCCCTTCTCTTAGATGTAACAATATTCCCAGATCCAACGATAGGGCTGTTTCTCCTGTCCCTCGCTCTAGTGCTCTTCTATATACTGCCATTATTTCGGGTGGGCTGGCCTTATCGTTTTTTATATCTTTGTCTAATAAATGTTCAGCCATCGACTGTAGTGCTTTTCTTTTCATGGGCATGGAATATTTATCAAATATCTCATGTATCTCCATTGTGGGGATACTAGGATCCGACATCCATCTAAACGCTTCTCGTATACATACTTTTAACTTATCGCCCCTTTGTACTGACGACATTGAATGTCGTTGTTGTATATATGGCTCTACAGTTTCCTTCCTATTTCTCCCGATATCCCTACTCCTGTACCCAGGTTTAGCAAACATTTCGGCATAATCATTATCTAATTCATCTTTAAGCTCAAAAGTCTATATACATGTTCTCTCACTTCTTCATCCCTCTCCCTACAGTGTGCTAATGCATTCAAATCTAACAATCGTTGCGGTGGTAATTTCCCAATTAGCCGTTTCCATTTCTCCACCAAATATTCACCCATGCATTCCAACACTACCTGTCTTTCGTTGCTTCTACGGAAGTCATATATCAAAGCCAATGTTGTCGTCCCATCATTCCCGTCTATATACATCTCTGCCTGTTGCTGCAATTCCACCTTCCTTTCTTTGCTGATTGCGCTGCGGGTTACCCTCATGCACCCCCGTTGGTCAGTCCCGCCTCTTGCCCCCGTGGTTTCAACTTCAACCCTGGGAGGAACGGACGGTACCGAGTCTGTGCCTGAGGCGGGAGGTGCGGATGGGACAATGGGAACAGGGAGTGTCTGTTGTGGGCCTGATTGGCTAATAGGAAGTGTTACACGCGCGGTCTGTGGCTGTGGGAGGGCTTGAGCTACCGGAGGGAGAGCTTGGGCTACGGGCGGGGTCTGGGCAATAGCTACTGACGTGTCTGGTCTTACTTCTGATCTTGGGCCTTGTTTTGTATGGGTCAATATATTTTCTATCAATTCATCTGCTATGTGTATTCTCGTTGTGGGTATATCTTTTCTATATTCAACTGGTCACGCCTGCCTGCCCTTCTTAGACTCTCCGTCCACTCCTCCTCTTCTTTCTCGTCCACTACTTCACCGTTCGATTTATGCCTGCGCGCCTGCTTTGCTCTGCTTTTAAATCGGAGCATTGCTTCCTTTCTCCAGTCTTTAATAGTCTCAAATGCTGCAGGACGTGCTTTCTTTCTTATCAAAACCCTTTCTAGGTTGTCTATCCTCGCTATCTCAAAACTACCATTAATCGGCCACTGATGGTCTTGTTGCTTTCTTGTTTGACTATGCCAAGTCTCTCAGAATACTATCGCACCCACTCCATACTTCACATACATCTCATACGCCGGCATTCCCCCAGGTGGTACAATTTGGCCATCTTCCAAAGATTGACTACCACAGCTGAAAAACCACGCTAGGGTGGACAATACTCCAGGCATGTTTCAACCTTCCCCCTGGTTAATCAACCTTACTTAGGGCGTTTGATTTTGCAAAGTCAACTCTCAACCAATATCAGGATATTTTGAATCGGGGAATGACTCACCTGATAAATCAAGTCGTCTGTATACTGAAGTACCAAAGGACGCCGTGTCTGCGTTTCTTGGCTTCCGCCTCGTTTCGGGACCCTCGCCTCCTTGTTCTCTAGCCAGGCACATCGATCAGGGATCAGATGTGTGCAGATCTGCAAAGGAGTCTCTCATCACTTCTACAGGGCGCCCTGAACACCTCTTGATCCCGGCTCGATCGTCCCGTCCTCGCCGTTCTCTGCCTTCCTCAATTACAACGTTACGTGATGGAACAAGTGGGGGAGGGTCCCTATTGGGGCGCCATCTTGAAAGGGGCCCATAGGGGACCCTGACGTCTATGGAAACAAGGCGAGTCACCACACACGATAGATACGCCAGACACGAGGTTGTATTCCCAAAGCTAGGGTTTATTGCAAAGCAAAAGTCTCAGTTGGCCAACTCGGTCTCACGCCCCGCAACGTGTATCTCTAGACCTCGAGGGACGCAAGAGAGTGAATTACGTCCATCAGTTACATATATATAAAATGCTTATCAAACAATCAGCTATGACATGTTTAACACCCCCCTTTATTGGGTTTCTTTGAACTTGGTGTGATGATGGACATCTCCAACTAGTAGGACACCTTCAAACATCTATTCTAGTAACAATTTGCAATTTGTGAGTGCGAAGGCATCTTTCAGTTGTTGAATAGAACACAGCGCTTCAGTTCTTGGAAGCGAACTACATACGGGGTGGTTGCATTCCAGACCTTGCTATCTATCAGGTGCTATTTGCGTCCTGGGAGCCGACATGCTCTAGCGGGCTCAGCAAAGGGGGGCCATAAGAAAAGCATAATTCAAGCCTTTAGCAGTATTATTATAACATATTCTACCATATAACGAGACTGGCTGGCAGCTGTGCAATGATTAGGTACCCTGCAGCTCTGCTTCAAGGCTACATTCGGGAGGGAGCTGGGCATTCTTCCTGGCGCTGCCTACGTTTGTGTTTCAGCGAACTCTTGTTATCCTCACGGCCCTGCGACCTTGTCCTTTTCACATATAGACAACAATGTTTCACAGTCGAGCAGTGTAAGCGGAAAATATACTGCAAAGCAATAGGAACAGAAAGCAATGAGCAATGGTTAGAAAAGAAAATGGCGATTCTTGTTATATCAAAATGGCCGTTCATTGGCAAACTCGAAAACCTATATTTTGTCATATCGTGCATGAGACGGTTGGCCCACGGCCACCAAAATGCGTTTGCGGTCTCAAAGTAGAGTTATCCGTATTTCTAGACTGACATCACAGTCACATGATAAACGTACTCGGTGCACATCAACTAACAGGACGATTATTAACATGGAAGTATAGGCCATACAAAATGATTTAGAAGAGAAGGGACATCAGGGTTGCCAGAAGTTACTGGCAATAGTTATGTTGATGTAAAATTCGGTACATAATCACATTGTAAACGTATTTGGGCCTACAAAACGAACAATCCTAAAAATAAAATACAAGTATGAGACATACAAATGATATAGAAGGTTAAATAACTCTTTGTTGCTAGAAATTACTCATAACAGTGACGTATGCTCATTTAGATCTTGAGTCTGTCCTAACTGTGTGTGTCTGCGCCTAGACACAGTGTTACACCATCCGGGGCACACACAGTGGGATTAACTCACTAACAAACGGCAGAGATTTGCACACTGGGACTCTTTAATGTTTACAACACTGTGAACTGCAAACACGTGGATCACAGCGTCCACATGCCGTGAAGCAGCGACACTAACTCAAATGCTTAGGGGATTGAACACACTTTGTTTACAGAGAAGCACCGGTTGTGCCCTAACATGAAGAGACATTTATTTATTTTCGATCAGACATTTGTACACAGAAAAATACAAAAAGATACTTTGAAAAAACATTTTACACTACAAATTAATTACGACAGCCAAGTTAAAAGGTAATAAATACTCCTAGAGATTGTGGTCAAGTAATCTTTAAAATCTGCCCAACATGAGAATAAAGAACAGTATTAACTACCTACTTATAATATAGAATTCACCAACTAAATGATTTAAATATCGTATGCTCCATGTAGATGCCTACATGAGAAGCGTCTTGCAATGGAGACTATAAACGATTGGAAGAGAGATGGCGCACTGTAGTAGTTGGCTTTACTGGAAATGTGTATAATGAGACAAGGAACCAGACTGTAAAGGTTATTTTCTGATCAAGAAGCTGAAGCACAATATATGAATCACCATAACCTAATGTTTTCAATTCATTGGATTGATTTTCTAACACGATTCCATTTAGTATGTCAACATGTTTATCGCTCAAAGCAAGCTTTGTCAAGGCAATTAGTCAATTTAGCACTATTAGTATTGTTAGGTTTTAGCCATTTGGGAAACTGAAAACGAACAAAAAAATGACATATCAGTCGTCATTTCAGAATAAAGAACACAAAGGACAAGTCAAATTATAATAAATGACGGTGGACTGACCGATTGGCTCCTACTGCAATATTGTTCCGAATAGCATTTTTAACAGCAATTACTGGTCTCAAATGGAGAGCCATCCACGAAACAGCCAACAATGATCAACAGAGTATGATGTACTGCTAAAAAGGTTGCCGCACTCTGCTCCCGCTGGCGACTCTGCGGCCCATTTCAGCACCGCGGTACTCCTCTGCATCATCATATGTAGCATTTGATGCTCGCTCCACCGGAACTGTTTCCACAGGGGACGCATGTGTGTTTCTCTCAACAGCTCATGAGAGCATTCTTTTTCTATTTTGTTTGGTGCCCCCTCTTGTCTTCTTACTCCCTATCCTTCGCCAGTCCTTCCTTCTTGGGCTCTATTCTATGTTTCACCTCCTGGGTACAATCAACCCAACCTTCTGCATGATTACTCCACTGACACCACTTGTTCCGCCATCCCTGGAGGTCTTTTCAGCTGTTTGCTTCCTATCCTTCCTAAACGTTAATCTGGGGCACAGGACGGAGTGTCTTCCTGGGGTGAGCGCTGACGGCGTAATCATCCCCTATAGTTCCAAATGCATTTTCCTTGTACTTGCAGCGTACAGCGTACTTGCACGAGGGGGTAGAATTGATAACCGTTTTGCATTTTCAGGACTCCTCCTAATCAGTAGGGGCGGCCTTGCTGTAAAATCATTACCGCAGTCTTCACTGCCAATGAGTGCTGGCCCCTGAAAAAATGAAAACTGGAACCCATACTATTAAAAATACATCTTTGCAAACTTCCAAAATGCACGCATACATAACTTGAACTTGCACCGTCTACTGAAGCTGATGAACTACAACAATCTGCATTGCAGTCCTTGTTAAAAAATAAAAAAAAGGGAAAGAAAAGCTGACGCGAATACAACACATCGATAGGCCTAACTTTGAGTCGAGACAGCAGTTGAGAAAATAGACTGGTTTCCACACCTGTGTGTCACAAAACCAATATTAATTTGTGAGCGGTAAAACAAAATCTTGCTTGACATCTGCTGTTCGATTTTGCGCTTTCCCTGCTCTGGTGACATTAATGCGATTCTCCAAACCTTGTCTGTATTGATTCTTCCCGTAATTCCAATAAAAGGCAGCCGCAGCCGCCGCCGCCTTTGCTCTTCAGTCTTGCTTATTTTTGACCTGGCTAATCAGAACAACACTCCTGGCATTACCAAGAACCCGTGAAAAATGAGCACATTCTGCTTGCTTTCACAAAGGCCATTTCCAGCAGCAAAAACACAAGGAACGCAAACGAAGTAAACTGGAAGATAAGACTTTTTCTGTAATGAGTACAGGGAAGCACGATTACAGCTGGTGCAAACAGAAAGCCGAGAAATTGCAAGAATAGATAGATTTGGTGGCTCGGAACCGACACACATTTTTTCTCTCAAATATTATTTAAAGGGGTACATGGCAAGCAGAACAGTGCGACTGCAAAAGGATGGCCTTATCGGCCTAGCAAATAGTAATATCCAGTCTGGATCTAGAATGAGCATCATAAAATCCAATTATCTCTAGTGAGGTGGCTTATACGGTTCCATGTAATAATGTCGCCACAAAAATCTCTCCATGCAAAAATATCGCCGAAAAATGGCCTTTTTTTGTGGCGACATTATTGCATGGAACATGCGGGGGACACCATCACAACAACCACATTTTTATTTTTAAAACATTTTTTTTTTGCCCCTGTCCCCATATATATGGTCACCCATATAATATCGCCACAACCTTTTCCTGGCGATATTATTTACGGCAACCATATATATGGGCATAATATTACCTGATACCACTTATACGAATTGTCAATATCATGGAAAGCCCCATAGTTCCCCTATTACGTCAGCCAGTGAACCCAAGCACTAATGATTTGTAAAATGAAGAGCACCCCTTTTCACAGGCAGTGGCGTGTCCAGACTCTTGACTGGGGTGGCCCAAGTGGGGCACTGACTTCTGCGGGGGTGGCATGAAGTACGAATGCGCGCACAGATAATGATCACAGTTTAGTATAATGGGGATGCACCTGGGGTAGCCAATCAGATTCCAGGGGTAGCGCGTGCCACCGCAGGCCACTGCTCACTGGTGACCCCAGTGCTAATGACTTGTAAAATGAATAACACCACTTCTCACTGGTGACACCAGGACTAGTGACCTGCAAAATGAATAGCAACCCTTCTCACCTATCACTACACCCAAGCTCTCATCTCTACTCTGCTACCCATTTGCCCGGACTACTGCCCCAACCTTCTCCTGAGTTTACCGCTGTACTCCATTGTCCAAAGTAAGTGTGTGTGTCCAACTCTGCGAGACATGAGGCACAACAAAAAAAACTGCGCTTTCCCAGCCCTCCGAGACAGGAGAGATGTAAAAAGTCAGTGTGTGCCCATCTCCCACTCCTGTGAGAGAGGAGACACGTACACATTCTGTGTGTGAATGACCGTTCAAACATTGGAACATCTAGGGTAAACTGATCATGCACACCAGTGTTTTGCTTTGATAGTAGAGATACAAAATACAGCACATCTGATACTTAACACTGAGCCAAGGTGTGTCATTAATATTGTTGTTCATCAGCATCACTCCAGTCACCATCCACCACCACCACCACAATACAATTGAATTTTCAGAACCTGAGCTAGTAATATTAAAGTAAACCACACTGGCCCCTAGCTGGGGAGCAGAATAGGATGTCAATTTCTACATGGACAAGTGCTGCTGGGGACACAGACTGCTTGGAGAACCAATATTTCAGTGGGTCATTGTTCTTGTCAAACTGGCATGTGTTGCTTATATATACGATACCCAGATCCACCATCTATGTAGCTATGAGCCCACTAATGCTAGCTGCTGTTCTCCCGTGTCCAAACACATTTAAGAATGCTGAATCTGGAAGTGAGAAGCACAGGGGTGTATGTGTGTTAAGTGCCCCTGCAGCTGACACAGATACAGTGGAGAGGGGGCTAACAGATGAAGATAGGCTTCTTACTGGCTGTTGGGAATGCTCAGTTGTTGTTGCCTGTACTTCAAACCTCTGCTCTATAAACAAGTGAATTTGCAAACACCTCTCATGTGCTGTCCTACTGCCCCCGGCCTGGAATGCAGCCACTTTAATCTTAAATCAATAAATGATGGCAAAATATAATCTGTTTTCTTTCATGCATGTTATATGTGGGTCATTCTGAAAGATTGCCAGCAGTTCTCACACCAGCTGCACAATGTCTGACTCGCTTGTATTATCATGTTCCTTAGATCCTTTGGACAGGTTCGTTTTGAGCAAGTAGATCAATGGAAGATTCCCGCTCAAAGACACAGAGCTTTGAAGCAAATGCTCTATAGCTTCCTCAAAGGGGTGTAGCAAACAGCAGAATTGTTTATGAGCTTCCACTGAGTTGGGGTGAAGTCGAATTCTCAACTGACTGTTGCTGTAGTCTTGATTGGTACATACTGACAGTATCAACTGCTGGAGACAAGAGCTTCATGGTTGCCGTCCGACGCATCCTTCGCCTGCCCCACATTTTGGGTAAGCATGTGCTGGTTCACCCCTGCCATCACCCCGTTGCCTGAATGCCCCTTCAGCCTCATATCACCTTTCATCAGCTAACGGTGGTCATAACAACACGTTTACCAGTCATTCCCCACGAGGAGGATCATCAAAATGGCATCCGTTCAAGTTGTTTGGATCGTTGCCTAGCAATGAGTATCGACACTGATAGGCCGCTCAGCTGCGCTTCTGTGATGCAGGGTCACCGGAAGGCACGAGCCGGCCGATCCACTAAAGGCGTCCAACAAGGGTGCCCCCTGTCTGTGCCTGTCCTTTGCCGGAGGGCCGAGGGGCCACCCACTATGTCGCTTTACCTACCACTTAGAGGTAAGAAACTGCAACAATATTGACTGAAACCCACTAAGTAACCCTACTACACCCCGGGCCTCTTTCACGTATCCAGATTGTCCAGCGAACACCTTGAGGAATGTGTCACCATATACTATTACACGGCACGTTACGCATTGTGCTGCACGGACCTCCATCGCTAGTAACCGAAGGCCTTAGAAACTGGCTGATCCGTAGCCTTTGAAGTTGAAAATCCGTACCTATTACAAATGACCTTCAGTTGACTATTTTGTATTGCATTGTCGTAATTAACATTGTTGCCCGGCATCCCCTAATTCCCGCAATAGTTGCCTGCATTGTTTTCATGCTCTGTGCCACTCATCCTGTTAGGACTGTATCGTGCCTTAAACTACCGATGGAACACTGACGGTCATTCGACAGTCACCAGCCCATCATCACTGCATTTCTTATGACCACCTGCCACGCTAACGCCACCCATAACTATATTACTATCCATATACTGGCGACCACCACCACAATGCCACTATGCCAATGATAGCTTGCCCATGCGGTGTAATATATTCCAGCTCACATGTGCTTTTACCTTATCTTTATGCAAGAAACACCTACACTAATATTTCAACTAGCTGTTACCATTATACTGTTCACATTGTGCTGATTATCTCAAGGATGCCACCTTTATGTTTCTAGTAACACGAGTGATCACGTAGCCTAACATCTCATGCCTGTATGTACTATGGATTGACACAAAGGTACTGATGAACTAAACTAAGTTTTAGGTTATGGTTGCCATACTTGTGTAATGACCCACACCGAACTTCCACTGTCAAGATTCTCTAAGATATTTACTGCTTTCATATTCTGTGTAACTACTCACTAGAAGTATTGCTGTGAATAATTGCTCAAAGTCGGTTCAAGTGCATCCTGCTACCCTGCTATACTACATATTAGGCACCTCCTCCTACTCTCCCCACTATACTTAGCGCTATACCGCACATATTTTGCTCCCGCGCCTTATCTTAAGAGTGCGGATTGTACTTTAATTAATAGAGTCAATCCTACCACTGAGATTTAGCTATCTCTAAATACTATGTACGCCTTGTTCCTATCTCTGGTAGGTGTATTCACTGTGCTTAACCAGCTCCTTACCACCACACATGGTGCTTGGCCGTGTACCCACTGGCGTCCAACCATGTTTTGATATTCTAAGAAAATAAAGGCTACACCGTTCCTACCTGCGCTTAACTACAACTCCTTGGACTCAACTATTAGGCCAACATACTTCTTACCTAAGTTAAGCTGGGACCTTAACTCTCATCACACAGGTCCCCTGAGTGGTAAGAATAATCCTTCACCCTTACCTAACCTGTACACAAATGATCCCATAGCAAGCCTATGTCCTCAAGTCACCCTTGCCTGACCAGAGACAGAAATCCCAGACTTGGCGCTAGACTCCAGACGATCACCTAACATGTATCTTGTCAATGGAGACCCTATCAAGTCTGTGTCCTCAAGGCACGCCTGCCTGGCTAGAGACAGAAATCTCAGACTCGGCGCTAGACTCCAGACATTGCTGAATACGGATCATGCCAATCTGCTGCCAAATATCACCATAAACTTCAGGATACCTAGGAAAGTTATAACCAATAATACAAATAAGTATAACAAGTTACTAAAACAGAATAAACAAAATACCTTCCCAGCTAAAGTCCCTACTCAGACGATTAAGCGTGCTCTAATCAGTGGCAGATCGCTGGTAGCACACGCGACTGACATTGCTGATCTAATCACTGCCGACAATTTAGAATTCCTGGCCATTACAGAATCCTGGCTGCATGCTGCAGCAGGACGGTCACTCCTACTCGCTGTACCAGACAATTTACACAATTTTAAGTGCCGACAGAGAAGATGCCAGAGGTGGCGGAATCGCCATCATATCTAAATCTAACCTAGACCTTAGATTAGCTACTATGCCTAAATTCTCATCTTGCGAATCACTGACAGCCAAAATACCTATTAACAATTCCTGAATCATAAACATACAACTAGTATACAGACCCCCTGGGCCTATTATCACCTATGAGGAAGATCTGATGCTACTACTGACGGATAATATTAAAACATCCTCCCAAATGTTAGTACTGGGTGATTTCAATCTAGGACTCAACGACCCGAATGATCACCAAGCACTAGCAATCGCCAACACTGTTACAGAACAAGGCTTTAACCTAAAAGTCACCCAACCCACCCACAACAAAGGCAGGACCCTTGATTGGGTAGCCGACCTTAACTATGACACTAAAATTACTGATATCACTCCCCAATCTTAGACAGATCATCACCTACTGTCATTTACCCTCTCAGTAAACGCTCTAAAAACCAAGCAAAACTTGATAGCACCTCCATGTCTTACAAGGACCAAGCGCAACATCACGGTCAATGCCATCTTGCCACTTGTGATCCCTACGCTGAATCCCTTAGACGAAATCACTGACCCTAACAAGTTAGTAGAGATTTACGATTATTCTATGACTAAAGCACAGGGCATCATCACTCCCCTTAAATTGCGTAAATGTAAACCAAAAGCTCACTTGAACTCCTGGTCCACTCCAGAATTGAAAACCTTACGTGCTGAAAAGAGAACATTGGAATCCACATGGCAGCACCTCCCTTCCGTAGAGAACAAAACTAATCTAATGAACTTATCTGTAAAATATAAGGAAGAAATACTTTGTACTAAACGTGAATCATACAACAATAGTATAAATCAAGCTAGTTCTAGCACAAAATAATTATTTGTGATCCTCAAAGAGATGGAGACTCCTATTACCCCTACAGATCCATGTGTAAAGGACAAACTTTGGTGCACGAACATGCAAAATACTCTCACCAACAAAAAGGCCACACTGCAAAAGAAAATTGCTGAAAAACGTCTAAACCTTCAAAACTCAGGTAACCGCCACCACAACTTAAAGCCCACCACTAAACCACACCAAGGCTTCAAATTCTCCAAAGTCTCTGCCCTGGAGGTACAGAAAATCATTGCTTCCCTTAAACCGTCTAGGTGCCAAGGATATAGCTGCTCGGCTCAAATAATCAAAGAATGCTGCTAGAGACCTGGCACCCTTCATATCCAAACTAAGTAATGCATCAATTACCTCAGGTATAGTACCTAGTAGCCTAAAGGAATTGTGGGTTCTAACCCTCCTTAAAAAACAATCCTTGGACCCCACCATTGCTACAAACTATAGGCCAATCACCACAGTCCCATTCTTACTGAAGATACTGGACAGGGCATCTTACCTACAGATCCAGGAATATCTAGAGCTTAACCACCTCTTAGGGACTTGCCAATCCGAATTTTGACCTCAACATGGGACCGAAACGGCATTGATCGATCTAAAAGCACAGATTGATGAACTTAAGGACAATGGGAACATTGCCCTGTTACTACTTTTGGACCCATCAGCAGCGTTTGATCTGGTTGACCACAAAATACTATGTAATCACGTTGCGTCATCTACCCATTTCTCTCAGAACGCCATTACCTGGATACAATCTTTTCTAAATAATAGGACAATGAGAGTTTTCTCACCTTCAGGAGCAGCTGACCCTATTCCTATTACAAGTGGAGTCCCCCAAGGCTCTTGTGTATCACCTACAATGTACAACATTTTCACAGAGCCGTTGTTCGATTAACTAGACCATCTGGTTGTCACCTACACTAACTATGCAGATGACATCCAGATCCTCCTTCCTCTAACAGGTATTTATGACAATCATGTATTACTAGTGCACAAAATGTATCTAATCATTCAGGCATGGATGGCCACTCACAGCCTCTGCCTGAATGACGATAAAACTGAGCTGCTGATTGTAGGATCTACAGCTAACCTGAACAAACTGAATACAAACTACGCCTCCTTCAACATCGATGGGAATAAGATCCCAATGCCCAAAGAGGTAAAAAATCTAGGTTTTTATTTCAACGCTACACTGAATGAACACAAACAAGTGAACGTCACGGCATCGGCTACTGCCTATATGGGGAAACTGATTAGGGCATGCAAACCATTGCTTTCTAAGGAGAGTTGCATCACCCTTGCCAGAGCATTAACACTGTCCAAAATGGATTGTTGCAAAGGACTTTACCTGGGAGCAAGTAAATATGGTCTCAATAAATTACAAATCCTGCAAAACAAAGCTCTTAGGTCTGCTTTGAGCATCTCAAGGAGAGCTCATATATCTGAAACAAGAAGACAGTATTAAAGGCTGTCAATCATGGATAAGATCCAACTCAAAACTATGTCCCTCACGTATAAATCCTTGAACCACGTGGCCCCGTTGTACTTAACAGAAAAGTTCAACCTCAGATCATCAACTCAAGTCACTAGGTCATCTAACACCCTTGGCTTGATAGTCCCTAGATATAAACTGCAAAAGTCAGGAGGGAATAGCTTTCCAGTCAGGGCTGCACAGCTATGGAATTCGCTCCCTCTTTCCCTGAAAACCACCAAGTCATTCTCAAACTTTAGAAGTAACTATCAAATGGCTAACTGAGAATTACTAACTTTAAAAATACAAATAATAGAACTCTACTACCATCTAGTTCGTCTTCTGTATATGATTTTTGCCCTGTACTGCCAATTTCAAACCTATGACTGTACATTGCTGTAATTAATCGTCATTATTACTGTCGGATTGTATACTTTGTAATCCTATATTCCATGATCTCTGCATACCTGTAACACTTGTAACTGCTCAAATGCGCCCAGATACCTCCGGGTTAAGGTGCGCTATAGAAATAAATAAAACAAATAAACAGTCATGCCTATGCAATGTTGAACTCCAGCAGGTCGGGACAGACATTTTTAGCTGGTGGTGTGAGAGCTTGCGCTGAACCCGCAACAACTCAAAGCATTTCTGGTGCAGCTTGTGTGTCACAGAAAACTTACATCATGGGCAGGAGAGCAATTGCTGACAAAACATGTCACCACAAGGTGGCGCACATGTGCAATGTATGACACAATCAGCAGCACCTCAGGAAGGACCGATGGGGTTCCCAGATCAGGACGTGTAGGTAGGCATCCTTCAGATCCAGGGTGCACATGCAGTCTCACACACAATGTCTCAGCGAAGAAGGTTGGGCTAACCATGTTGAAAATTCGAAGGGGGAGGGAAAGGTTCAAGGAGGAAAGGTCCAACACAACTCTCAGGCCAGCCTGGTTCTTTTCATGTATTGCAAACATTTGTGAATAGAAGCCCAGGTCCCGCTTCGAGGCCGGGTCTTCCTCCACTGCCTGGCTCGCTGCAAGAAAGCGGATTTCCACCAGCAGAGTTGCTGTACCAATCTGCGTGAGCGGAGGCGAGGAAGGAGGAGAAGGAGGAATCGGCAGCCGGAAGCCAGTGAACACCATAGAGAGGATCCATGGGTCAGAGAACTTTGTCCATCAGCAGTGTACGTGAAGGGCAAGCCTGCACCCCACCGGAGACTTGTGGATCCGGATGGACCTGTCACAACTTTTTTCCCTCTGAGGCTGGTGCTGAGAGGGGGACTGGAAAAAACCCTTGTTAGCCGCCTTGTTCTGTTTGCATCTGTGCTGGCTAGGAGATCTGTCGGGTTGTCTGGACCGTCTCTCCTGGAAGCCCTTGAAGCCTCTCAAGGACCGACCTCTACGCGCATCTCAGTTTAAAGGGGAAGATAATTTTTCTGGTGAAAAAGGTTCTGTCTCCCGTCCCTAGCGACTGATGGTGTACTATTATACTACCTAAGTTATGTACATCCCCAACAATTGTGGCAGCTACTGTTTCCACATTGAACCAGGCATTTGCATGACACCATCCTCTCCCCTTCCCACATGTGTATGTTGTCATGGAGGACGTTTTAAGTGGTGTTGTTTTTTGCCTCAAACAACACAGTCTCTGGCAGCCCGGTTACAGCCTTTTTCAAAAGAAGGTTGTGCTGTATACTCTTGCACCTGGTCTCAACTCAACTGCTGAAAGTACTTAGCATGTGTTGAATCAACGTCCTTTGGAAGCCTACTGCTTAAGCAGGTGGTGTGCTGCATTAAACACCCACTAATGACCACCACCCTATGATCACCACCTCCAAGAATGTTTCCAGGACCCCCAAATAGTTTCCTGTACCCCCAAAGTTGTGATAAATAAATTCAGTTAAATATTTCCTAGTCAATCTGGCCACTATCCATGGCTACCAGGGACCAGCTATGGGACTGAAGTTGCCCCTGACCTAGCCAGAGGTCAGACCCAATGTCTACTGCAGGCTGCTTGGGTGGGCCTGCAAAATGGCTGAAGCCCAATCCCAGGGATTGTGTTTACTGCTGTAAGCCATGGATAGTGAACCATGGCCGATCTCGAACATATAGTGGTCATTGGCTCAGGCCACAGGCAAGGTGGTTATTGTGGGTGGCATGGTGGGGCTTGGTCATACCTCATGCCCCAGGCAATTCAGCTATAATGTGCATCCCCATCATGTGCTTCTCAAAGTGACACAAAACATCATGATTGTTCGTTCATATATCTTAAAAGATTATATTTTTATAACTTGTATACAATGCTGGAAGATTGGGAACCAGCTTCAATTCTAAAAAGCATTTAAAATTCAAAGAAGAATCTTTGTTCAAATCAGACGTCAGGGTTAAATTGCCCTAATAAAACCCGGTGCAATTCAGTAGAAAATGTGGTAATGGGATGTATTTGTTGCAGCACACAATGCAAAAACCATAGAAATGTGCCACTTCAGTTGTGATGTCATTTTTGTATTACAGGTCAGTTGTAATGTCACAACTAGCCTGTAATAAGAACATTATTTCCAGGGCTGTTACGGATATTGCAGGCTGCCATATAGTATATATTTCACCCTTGATTAAGGGTTTAATATTACTCAGATTTTTGATAGGTCTAGCCACAGAACTGACAGAGAAGCATAACTGTGATGAAGAATGCTTAGGTGAACTGTGGCAAAGTAGACGTATTGTGACAAAGGACAGACTGAGAAGGAGAAGCAGTGAACTGAGAAGGCCTGTGAGTAAGGAGAAGGACTGTGTGGAAGGACCTGCAGAAGGACTCTAAAGACAGAACAATAATCATCCACATTAGCAGCTGCTTGCCAGCTAGCTGGGTAAAAGGTGATATGAATCATGAGTGCTGCAATTGCAAAGCAATGTCCACTATAAGGTGAGTAGTCTCTGTGGATCAGTTCTCCCAGGCTCCCCCCCTAAAATCAATTTCAATCTGAATCATCAATCATGAGCTCCTCAAATGCAAAAGAAGCTAAAGCTGCATCAATCAAAGAAATGTTTCAGCCTGACGAAAGAGAACCACCAAGTCTCATCTCAAACAGCCTCCGCTTCAGGTCAACACCCCACTTCCCCACTCTTAAATGTGATCTAGGACCGGCTATTAAAGGGGACATAGCAAAGATGCTTCAAGAATTAAAAAAGACACAGCCTTGTTGAAACAAGAATTATGAAATGCCACCTGTAACTAAAGTAGCAAATATCAGAATGTAGAGAAAAGGCTGGTGTAGGGCCTTCAGTGGGAAACTCATGGGCAATCAGGGAATTAATTGAGAGTTCTCAAGCTAGAAGAAAACCGGCAATACAGAGGAAAAATGGGAAGATAGAGAAAGCTGCTCTAGAAGGAACGATAACCGACTCAGGGGAATTCCTTAAGATATTTTGAATATTTATCTCGAGGAAGATATTCCTGCCATGTTTATGACTACTTTAGATGACACCTCTTGATAGGCTCGATTGGACACAGAGTCTGTTTCTTCCGGGTGAATGAACAAATTCTTCAGCAGGCCAGGTTCCGAGAATCCATAAGCTTCCAGGCACAACTATGAAATAGTTTCAAGACCACATCCAGTTGACTGTAATGAGATGCTTCAAGATGAAACCACTTTGCGAATGACTGCAGCAAAAGAAAATACTTTAGTACTGGGTTTTCCCCTACAAAATAATCTTAACCATGGAGTGCAGACGGCATCATTTTTCCACTTTAAAGACATGGCAAAGATTCTGGACATTTTGCTAAATGAAGCTCAACAATGTGAAACTTCGGCCACACAGTTTTACCAATGAAATTGGTCTAAACAGAAATCTAGACGTGATCGATGCGATTATGTCTGCAAAATTATTTTACGTAAATGATCTGCACAATACTAAAACAAAGGGAACCCTCAAACTCTGGCAATACGAACATTCCAGTGTTGGTCAGGGGCAACAGTAATGGCAGAGTTTGTAATTAGCTCTGACAAAGTTCAGTCTGGTCCGTAGGTTCAGAGGTGAGGATTTAGCCATTTTAAAAACAGGGCCTCACCACAAGCATGCTTCAGGAATCAAAATATTCTTGAAAATATAAATGATCTAAAGAATGTATTTCTAAATGTACTAGGGCAGAACTCACCAAAGAAAAGAAGAAGCATTCTAACAAGATTAGCAGAGCTGGCCACAAATATTGCCTTTCTGCAGAAGTTCCATCTCCTCCGAGAGGACTGGTAATGCTTGAAATCCAAATGATCTTCTAACCAGTTTTTTTGCCACAGGGCATGAAAATAAAGAGTAGTGGAAATACTAATTGATAACAGCTTAAATTTCAAAAACGCTAGATGAAATTAGGGATGCTCAAGGAAGGATGCTTCGCCTCAAACATCAACTGGGATCCAAAATGCTCACAAGATATCAGGAATACTGTATTTGCCAAACTCTTTCCTCCTATTACTTAAAGAATACAAACTCATTATTGGAGTGATTTAAGAATGGTTCTCTACCCAAATCTAGATAGGTCCTGAACAGACATTATTTGGAAAGTGATTATCGCGTCTGCATTTCATTAGGCAAATTTAGACTTGGATTTAGTGGATATCTAACACCAACTCAACCCAATGTGATGAATCCGATGGAGTCATCACTGTTTTCCTGGGGGTGACATCCTGCCATGTGGCATGGGGATGGCATCAACTGTCTGATCCTGACCCTGGGGGCGGGTATATGAGGGAGGATCACATGGCTGAAAACAACCTCCAGGAGTGGCATGTGGTATCCGCAGAGACATGGTATTCCCCTTTTTCCTTGCAAGATGAATCTCCAATTTGTAACACTCCAAAGGTCTATTGGGATGCTTCCCCTGCTCTCTCAAAGGACAGTGCTGAATCTCTCTAGTTCCAATCTACAGACCAACTTTCCAATATTGCCTTGCCCTTAAAACCTTTTAAAAACATTCCTACGGTGTTTTCATGCAAGTTGGCTAAAAAGATCTACTCTTTCCCAGAAACACCTCAACACTGTGACAAAGAAGAGGGGTGGAGGATAGCAGAGAAGTAAAAGCCCAGAACACAGACAACACTCTGGTTGTTGGGAGCAAGCACCTGTGCTAGGGACATTAAAAGGAGACCACCAGAAACCAACATAGACTGCTGGTGGAAGTGGGTTGCTCCTGAGTGCGCGACTGAGGAACTGGGAGAAGGACGGTGGGGAGGATCGGCTCAAGTGTTGCGAAGAGGAAAGCTGCTCGAAGAAACTACTGGGCGCTTGCCAGTGGAAAGAAGCAACTAAACACTTCGAGGCGACCCATTTGAAGCTGAGAAGCCTGGCTAGAATCACGGGAAGCAGTAACGAAGGGAAACCGGGGGTTATGTGCGAGCACGCCGCATGTTGATTGTGCGAAACAGAATGGAGAAAGAAAGCCACTAGTTAACATTGAAAAGGAGAAATGAATGTACATTTGCTAAAAAAGGAATCTTTGAAGTTTGCCCATATGTACAAAGAATACATATAAGAGACAGTAACAACTCATTATCTAACGGACAAGGTAAATTAGCTAAAAGGGCTAATGTGGTGAATTATACAAAGTGGAGTCGCAGAGGGAGGCAATTACAAGAGTGTGAATATAAGAAGTCCTGGCAGGTGAGTATACCAGGCAATTAAAAGTCTGAATATAAAATAACAGGGAAACCCTGACAGGAGAGTATACAAGGTATCCTGACAATCCAAAGACTAAAGATAATTGTGCATGATTTTGGTAACGGTCAAAAGGAAACACCAGAATTGGTATTTTTCAAGAAACCGTGAAGAAGGATTCAGGGGAAGGGAGACACCCTCTGGATTAAGGAACAATAACCTTGAGAGACTTTTTGTTGTTGTTGCAGTTACTTATTACATTTCCCATTTCAATATTTCTAAAAATACTGAAGGCAAAAGACATCATCCTTTTCACAAGATTAATTTCCTTAGAATGTGAGGGTCAGAATAGTACTTTGGACACAGGACGGTTTTGTTTCGGACATTCTGACACCGACAGATCCTGAGTTTTGAGTTTAGGTAGGGAAACATCTCTAGTGAAGGGACAGCGAGGCATTTTCCCCAACATCTTTAATTTATCAATACAAGTTTTTAGCCAAAACCATGACTAACTTGTGTCCGAGTTTCATTCTGGACTCCTCACACCCGGGACCATAAATTACATTTACTACTCTCACATACACTGTGGTTTCTACAGGATTGCAAACAATTTGGTTTTGCGTCAGCTTTAAGCTTCAGTCCAAACAACGAGCATGGAATCCAATACCGTCTTGGGCCATTCCCCAGTCATTATGAATTTAGACTTCCAATTGAATCTTTCCAAGACATTTTCTGACTGGACACTTAATGGCTCGCTTTCAAAAGATCCAGAGATATTGACCTTTCTAACTGCGAAAAGTATCCAATATTTTACAGAAAATGTACCTCAGATAACCTTCTATCAGGAGTGAACTCTTCAGCACTGCCTCAAACAGAAAGAAAACTCTGACGGCTAAAAGTGTAATAGTGGGAATGGAAGTGAGTGACCTGGAAAATCAGTGTATTGTTTCATGGTTTCCACAATAACGTACAGGCAACTGCAAAGAGAAAAGGTGGCACACAAGGCCCTTTGGGCTTCAGAAATGTAAATTAATCATTTTAAGGCTTAAACAATTCAAATGAAGCAAACAGGCTCCTCGCATATATATATGAAAAACCTGGCCAACAGACAAAATAATCCCTTGGATTTGAGATGCAAAGTCTGAATCTGCAGTAGAGAAATTAAGCATTCTTACTAAATTTTGCATACACCTTTTTCTCCACCAGCTGGCCAAATAGACAGAAGCAGAATTATTTTCTTTTTAAAGATTGCCTTTCTTATCAAGAAAAACTTGTTTTGAAGTTATTTTATACCTGAGGTGATAGGGCTGGTTTATTCGAATAAATGAATTCTTCTAATTTCACAAAATAGAATAACATGGCATTTAAACATAAAACATTTATCAAAAATACATCTTGCAACTATCAAACAAAATATCTGATATACAACCATAAAAATAAAATAAAGATGTGCTATACAATATAGTATACCCATACATAAATTGTTCAGAACAAGTTACAGCAATTAATTCTGTTAAGTTAGTATTTCCGGCCCCAATTCTGATATTAATTATATTCCTAGCTGCTAAATGTCCCAACACATTACCCCTGAAGACGTTCCAGTGCTAAGATGTGTTGAAGGAAGGAAGCATGTTGGGTTGAGACGGTTCAGATTGGCATGATCGAATCCAATAAGAGCTTTAGACAAAAGAAATTGTGGTAACTGTATTTTACAGATACCCACACAATAGTAAGACTCATTCATGGTGGTAATCAAATTGTGTGTGTTATTTAATAATATGTTATGGGACTGTATGTATTCATGAATTAACATGCAAGTGTTTTTAAAAAATAAAAGAAAACATTTTTCTTGTTATGTACAATTAATATTTGTATTTTGTGTAAAAATGCACTATTTGTTATATTGCCACACCAGCACTTTAAACACATTTTGAGTAAACATTTTAAGGTATATAGCATTAGAAAAACAAATTGACCACATGAGAAAATATTGAGCTGAACTACGTGTGATTGGACGTATGAATGTGCCTCTGTGTGTTAAGAGTGTAGTGTATGTTGACAACATCCTCATCATGGATTCCACCCCTTTTGGTCTTCAACATATCCTAGATGTCATGGAGGCATGTGCAGTTGTAAATTAATTAAAGATCCTAAATAATGACGTATGCAAAACAAAAAAGGTATATGAATTGTTGGGAAGGAACTAGGGTCCTCCCGCACCCCCAAGCGCTTTAGGATTAGGCAAGGCTTCTTTTAGGCGCAATAGGCACTGGGAAGGCTCTCTCATGTAGTTATAATCACATACACAAGACATAGGCATGCCTTGAAGAATGACATGGGCAGGTACTGAAAAAGGCAGTTATTGTTTAAATATAAAATTAACTCTTAGATAAATACATTTGTAAATGTCAGATCCTATGCATTTGTAAAATCTTAGCATGGTAGACACAAACTCTCTCCCAGAAACAATGTGGCCTGTGCTAAAAATGGACTACAGGCATTGCCGCAGTATACATGCGAGCACAAACAGCACAAATTCACTCACCAGTGGTTTACTGTCCGTCAAGGGTTCAGGCAGGCTTTCTGGGTGACAAAATGCAGGATGAGACATATTATAAAAATAAATGTCTAAGGTTACAGGGCTCAGATAACATGAGAAGAATGAGTGAAATATGGAAAGAATTAATGAAAATTGTGTATAATTTTTTTTGTTTTTCCAGCGGCTAGGCCTCAAGGTTTGTAAAAGTCTGCAGGGCTGCAGTGTGTTTCTTGTAAGGTAGCAAAATGTAGAGTAACATGTTCTGACAGAAACCGCTGACAACGAAGAAAGGAAGGCCTTGGAACATCCCTTGTATGGAAGTAGGCTGTATTTGGATGAAGCCATGGCATGTATACAGTGACGGGACTACAGCAAGATAGGCCTATATAACGTCCTACCTGGGACCACTGTGGCAGGAGAAAGGAACGGATGAGAGACAGAAGACCGTTCAGGCAGCAGAGTTCTTTCCTACCATCCTCATTTCTGTAAAATTAAACTTGTTATCCTTACAAGATAGACTCTTGGCCTTATTTCACTGGAGGGGAATATTTATTCTAGTGTGAGCTTAATTACGGACACCCTTACAAATAGGGACACTCCAAGGTGACATTCCCGACGTGATCTCAGTCTTTCCCCCGTACTTTGCAAAGACCCAGGCCTAGTCACCAGGAAGGAGTTGCGCCCATCTATAGCAACCGCTCCCTTTAAATCAAAAAACATGTGTTTCCTAAAACGGTTTTAGTAGGAGTAATTTAAAAAAAATCCTCTCTGCTCACTAAAGAGGGGCATGGCCCCAGAAAGAAAGGCAGGCCAGTATTCGGACTTCGTAACTGAGGAAAACTCGAGTGAACACGCAAATGTGAGTATACTCTTGTAAGAGAGAACAACAAGAAGACATTTATGTATGGCAGTGTGTTGGTGTGGATGAAGTACAAGGTCAATGACATAGACTGAATCGGACTTGGGTGATGTGTTACGGTATAGATTGGATAGGAGGTGGGTTATGTATTGGAATTATCGCATATTTTTTTTTCTACTTTTTATAATGAAAAAAGGGAGCCTCAGCGTATAAAGACTGAGAAGTAAGGGATCCTCAGTCATTATAGCTTGAGAAGGTAGAACCACATGGTATTCTTTCAAGACAATAAAATCAATGGGAGCAGTGGCTCGGTATAAGGAATGGCCTGGATTTTAGTCAATTGAGGTAAAAAAGGAAGGAAGGCAGAGTCACGGTGTGTGTGTGTGAAAGCAAAGCGGAAAAGAATAAAGGGGGTGGGGGAAAAAGTGGGTTGATCTGTATTCTTGTGTAACAAGCAGCAGTGTGCGCAGCATAGCAGTAAGGTCTAAGTGAAGCATTAGGAACGTGTGCAACATTATGGGGGAAGAAACCCCAATAGGACACATGCATAGGGTCCTGCCACTGTATTGTGACAGGATAAATATCACAAACAGTGGGTATTGGAAACAAAGGAAGGGGGGATGTCCTGCTCCTGGCCAGAGCAGGGCTCCCATAACAGAAAAATGCTAGAAAAAATGTCCATCTTTTTAGCAGCAAAATATAAGGGGAAAAAATTCAAAAAAAGAAAAGAGATTCTTAATCTCGGGCGATAATTCAAGGATATGAAAGATCAGCAAGATAAAAAATAGATCCAATGTAAGGGGATATACCCTGTAACGCCTAAACCTGCAATAGGTTATACAAATCCGGTCTATAAGCCTCCAGTGGTAGGGAGAGTGTCAACAACAGGGTTATCAGGATTAGCAACTAGGGGAGGTGGGGGGAAATCAAGAGCTTTTGCACCTCCACCACCATATAACCCATCCAGAAATGCTAGCATGCCCGTATCATCAGTGTACTCGGGGGGTTCACAAGCAGATATAAATAACGAGTTAAGAGCATTGCAGGAAAGGTTAGTCAGGATACAAGAACCTTAAGAAGTGCCACCAGACATAAGGGTACCAGTGCAGAAAATAGGGTAGTGGAATTCAGGAGATTTTTTGGTTAGACTCAACCCGGGGGCAATAAGAACTGTTTGTGTCAAAAAAGATGATGGGGAGAAGGTATGGACTGTCCTGGGACAAGAACTAGAACAAGCAAGGGAAAATGAATGGGAAGATCAAGATTACAGAAATAATGAAGAGGCAGGGCAAGAAAGAGATCAACGAGAGGAGGCGACGAGAAACCCGTCCCTGCCACAAGAGGCAGTGAGAAGGGATAGACCAAGAAATAGACCAGATTTAATGGTGGTATTACAAGATCAGAAGAATACTAAAAAAAGGGTAGAAAACAAAATAGACATGCAGATGCCTCTTATACATAACGGAGTAGGGATAACGCAGTATGTGCCATGGCCTCAAATGGACAAAAAGTATTTGATTAAAGCTCTCCCCCAGCTTATATCCGAAGTCAGTAAAAGGATCTATGAATTTGAAAGACATACAGCAGGGGCAGCCTTAGCACTAGGAGACCTTAAGAGTTTACTGGTCACCATAGTTGGGGACCAGGCTGGGGACATATGGACAAGGGCTGGGTACCCTGGGGTAAGTCTTGCAGATACTGAACATGATGGAGCAGCCTTTAATGAATTGAGGGCAGGGGTATTGAATGCCCTAAGAAAGATGTACCCAGATACCCCTGATTTACATTCTTTAATGCAGTGTACGATGGGTCATCATGAGGACCCAGTTAGGTTTAGTCTTAAGTTATAGGAAATGTGTTGAGACAGGAGGGCAATGGGACTACTTGGTACCATTTTTCTACTTTATCGTAAAGAGGGGATTACCAAAAGAGGTCCAGAAGGCATTAAATAAAACTGTGGGAGTTGAAGCCAAAGGGTGGGCGGAGATACAAAGTATAATAGTCCACCATTGTAAGAGAATCAAGGAGCGGGACAAGGAGACAGCCCAGAAGAGGCAAACGAACGAGGCAAAACTAGTGGAAAAGAAACTAAATAAGGTTGTCATCCAAGCACCAGTGACGGCACCGGCTCAGGGGGAAAGGACAGGAACCACTCAACAAATTGTGTATGCCACAATTGCGGCACTATGGGGCAAAGGAGGACAGGGACAATTGGGTGGGGTGGTCAGTATGCCAACAGACATTGGCAGTATGAAAGAGCACCAAGGGGAAGAGGAGGATTTAGTGGAGCAAGAGCAGGAGGCTTTGGGGGGATAGTGCCCCGGGGAGGAAGATTGGGAACCTCACAGTGCTGGCATTGCAGGAGATGGGGGCATTTCACAAGGGAATGCAGGAACAGGCATGGGATGGGATTTAATTATGGGCCATCACATCCAGTACAGCGATTCCAAGGGCCTCAAGGAATGGGACACCAGCAATTTGGGCGAGGGGATCAAAATCAGTTCCCTTATGGGGCAGCCAGGCGAGGGCAACATGGGCAACAATCACAGCAGGGCGAGGGAACACAGTTCAACAGGATTGGAGGGGGAACATGCGCCCTGTTCCAAGGAGTTACAATGGCAGGGGATGGCCATTTTTAATTCCTGGGACAAATACATATTCTGATTAGGACAGTCCACACCCTTAAGAGGAGCCCGTGGTGGAGGCAGAAATAGGAAAAAAGCAATTTGGATTAATGGTAGATTCAGGTGCAACTAAATCATGCATTGTGAAGGGGAACTTTCCATTATCAGGTAAAACTCTTGACACGCAGTGATTCTCTGGGGCTATTTCTACGGTTCCATATACTCAGAAGCTGGATATAAAAGTGGGAGTGAAGGTAGTACGAGCCCCCTTAATATATTCAGAGAGTTCCCCTGTTAACTTGTTGGGTAGGGATCTGCTCAGTAACCTAAACATAACTATATCATTCACAGATCAAGGGGTAGTGTGTGTTCCACTCCAGGGATGTGTGTAGCTCGAGAAATGGTAATATTCCTTGCAATGGCAAGGGAGTCAGTAGTGCGTGGGTTTCCTGTGGTCCCAGACATATTTGTCTATGGTATCAAGGTACTAGCAAAAGCAGTGCCTCAAATTGCGACAAAATGTTGGCGAGTGCCCACAGATTTTATTTTCCGACCCATTATGCCACCCGAGATGGTGGCAGGGACAATATTTTAGATTTGCAAGGACCAGTAGTGTCAGACAAAAGAGTAGTCTTGATTGGAACAAACCAGGACAGGTGCGAGTGGCGCGCAGTACTATGTATAGACCTGACAGTACAGTTGAAGGAAATGACTGATGAGTTATTTGAGGACAGTGAGCAAAATGGGGAGATCATTTTGGAAATCTGCATCCCCTGTGATATCATGGTGCAGTATAGGAAGGTACAGTGCCCCCTGACGGCACTGGTGACCCTATCTTTATTTTTTGAGGAGGATATGCGATATGTGCCAGCACAATTATGGAATGTTAAGCCACATGATGTTGGGTTACTGAGAGGTGTGACCCCAGTACAGATTACACTGAAGTCAGGAGAAGTACTTCCGAGGGTGCGGCAGTACCTGTTGTCAAGGGAAGCAGAGGAAGGGTTAAAAGGCACTATTCAGGCTCTATTAGAGCAAGGGATCATTGTGCCATCCAAGACCCCGTTTAATACGGCCATGTACCCAGTCAAGATAGCAACAGTGGGTAGTTGGAGGATGATCCAGGATCTACGTCCTCTTAATGATGTGGTGCAGAAGGAGTTTCCGGTAGTTCCAAACCCCGCGACAATCCTATGTAGCATTCCCAAGGCAGGGACGTACTTCACAGTGGTAGATCTGAAGAATGCATTCTTTTCAATCCCACTTCACCCTGATTCATGGTATCTCACTGCATTTACGCAAGGTCAATGGCGCTTTGAGCACGCAAGATTGCTTCAAGGGTACTGTGAAAGTCAAATATTTTCAATAGAGTACTGCATTCCGACTTGGGAAATATTCAGGTGCCTAGCACAATCCTCCAGTATGTGGACGATCTGTTGGTATGTAGTGAAAATGAACAGTGCAGCAGGAATTCTGTTGCATTATTGCAATTGCTGGCTAACAAAGGCTATAAGGCAGATAAAAATAAGCTACAATACTGCCAATAGGAGGTACTATACTTGGGGCAACTTATTTCAACAAACGGGGGAAAAAAATATTACCAGATATGGCAGCGGCAGAACACGCTACCTCTAGGTCCAGTACTGACAAGGAAATGCAGTAGTTTTTAGGCTTATGTAATTATTGTAGGGCATGGATCCTAGACCGCACAGCCTACACAAGGCTGCTGTTACAAAGGAAGGACAGAGATAAAATGGCAAATTGCAATGGACTGAAGAATTGAATAGACAATTTGAGGACTTAAAAGAAGCTATTTGGACAGCCCCTGGTTTAGCAACTCCGGATTATAAACAGGAGTTTTATTTATTTTCACACTCTGATGGACGGCTCATGACAGCAGTATTGACCCAAAAGAGCACAATGGGCCACAAGCCATTGGCTTATTATAGTGGGACGCTCGACTCAGTCATGCAGGGACAGTTCACATGTGAAAAAGCACTAGCAGCGGCTGAATTTGTGATGGAGAAAAGTTCCACGATTGTCATGGGGGTGCTCTGTAACCTTGTTTGTTGAACATTCACTATTCGCCATTTTGGAAAGGTCTAACTGGACCTTGACGACCCAGAGATCCTCTGCATATGAGATTATAATATCCAAACCTCATTCATATAGTAAGGTTTAGGACGATAAACCCCGCCACATTTTTTGACAGAGGCATCCACTGATGATGACCTGAAAACGCATGACTGTCACAATCCTGTTTGCCTGCCACCCAGCACCGCTACATGCGCCTCTTCCTTTATTTCCTTGTTTTACCGCTGCAGTTTTGGACTAATCTAATTGCATGTTCCATTCCGGCTTTTGGGTTAAACCAGCAGATGTATTCTGGGACATGTATGCTGTCCAAAAGGCAGAGGGCTGGAGGAGGCATACTAAATATATTTGTTTGCAGCAAGCTACTAAGAGCTGCAGAGAGCCTGATTGCATTCCCCTGTTCCAAGCTACTGCAGGCTAGGCTGCAGATAGCTGGAGAGCACTTGATTATAAACCACTGCTGTTACTGCTGCAGGCTACTGAAGCTATGGCTGGGCTTAATTGAACACAGCTGCCAGAGTCTACAATCAGCTCCACCTTGCTGGCCTGCTGGCTGGGAGGGCCTTTATAAGCTCACTTTGAACAGAAGCAGTTGTCAGTCAACTGCTTTCACTGGGAGTTTGTGCCGGTGCTCCTGTTACCAGTTTTTGACCTTTCCTGGAAATCCTCTTTTGGCCTTTTGATTCCTGTTGCTGTTGATGCTTGCAGCTCCCTCTCCAGTCTGCTGCAGCCTTCCCCCCTGCTCCTCTGGGCTGCCACCTGGCGACTCTGCCACACTCTGCTTCCTTCCGCCCTGCTCCTCTGGGCTCCCACCTGATGGCTCTGCCGCATTCCGCCGTCTTCCGCACTGCTCCTCTGGGCTCCCACCTGGTGGCTCTGCCAGTCTCTGCTGCCTTCTGCCCTGCTCCTCTGGGCTCCCACCTGACGGCTCTGCCGGACTCCGCTGCCTTCCGCCCTGCTCCTCTGGGCTCCCACCTGAAGGCTCTGCCGCACTCCGCTGCCTTCCGCCCTGCTCCTCTGGTCTCCCACCTGACGGCTCTGCTGCACTACACTGCCTTCCGCCCTGCTCCTCTGGGTTCCCACCTGACGGCTCTGCCGCACTCCACTGCCTTCCGCCCTGCTCCTCTGGGCTCCCACCTGACGGCTCTGCCGCACTCCACCACCTTCCGCCCTGCTCCTCTGGGCTCGCGCCTGGTGGCTTTGCCGCACTCCGCTGCCTTCTGCCCTTCTCCCCTGGGCCTCCCTGCCTGGCAGCCTTGCCACACTCATCTGCCTTCTGCCCTGTTCCTCTGGGCTCCTTGCCTTGCAACCTGCCTGTTCTAGCTTCTGATATCCTGTCCTGTACCTGGTTATTTCTTTTAACGCTGCTTTCTACTTATATACATCTTGGTCCACTGTGGTGTCTCCACTTGAACCCCTTTTACAGTGTGACCCTAGGTTGGTCTCCGTTCAGATCAGATAAGGGAAAACTTCTGTTGCCTTCACCTAGTCCGTGGAAGTTGTACCTGCCTCAGTATATGGTCTTTCAGTTTTACCCTTGCACTCGGTACAACAGTATCCTCTGCACGCCTAAGTCATGACGTTGCTGTATGACTGTTGTTAAGAGTAATCTGCTGGTACCTATCCCAAGGGCTTTCCTTAATCCCTGGAAACCCCGTATCATATTCCAGTACACCCTTATTTCTGATCAATCCAAGTTTCCAAGTGTACTTGCTTGTCTTTGCCTTTTCTCTGTCTCTTTGTTTACAGCCTGCTCCTGCAGTTCCTGCGAATACCTGTTTCAACTAACAGCTTGGTATGTACCTTTAATCTGTTATATTCTAGCATTGTCTCCGGAATCTCCCTTTATCTACTTGCATACAGTGAGAGATAGCCTCTGCCCTGTACACTCACCTAGACTTGTGACAATTACTGTGCTACATACAAGGGTGAAGAGGAAGGTAAATCTAAAACTAGAGACAGTGCATTGACAGAAGGAGAGACAACATAACTTGACGGGTCATCAACAATTGACCAGGAGACGGGGCAGAGGCATACAGGGGGCAGCAGTGGTGCGCAGTAAAGGGGGCAGCATGAAGTTCTGATCATGAAAAGATTACCTATGCATTATTCAGCTCAGGCAGCAGAACTTGTTGCTCTCATTGAGGCATTGAGAGCCTTGCAAGGGCAGTGTGTCACTATCTAATCAGACTCGGCATATGTCACAACAGTGCATGCAGACTGTCTTGGTGGAAGAGGAGAGGGTTTCAAAGGGCAGATGGCTCTCCAATGTACCATGCAAGGTTTTTGGAAGCCTTATCATGGCACTCCGCTGTGGCCAAATGCGTTGCCCATACTAATGCCACAGATGAAATCTCTAAGGGCAACACAGGTGCAGACCAGGCGGCCAAGTTGGCAGTCTATCTCCCAGATACAATGTTAACAGAGTGTATAGTGACCACCCATGTAGAAAGCGAGACCACAGTTCCATACACAGCATTGCCCATATGACAAATTATAGAGTTGCAAGGGAAAGGGGAGCTATGGTTGTGGAGGGGATGCAGTCTCCCACTGATCTATTGTAGAGGCAGGAGAGTTCTGGGAAGGTGGTGATGTCCCAATAATTAATCTCTGTGGCATTTAAAGCGAGACCACAGTTCCATACACAGCATTGCCCATATGACAGATTATAGAGTTGCAAGGGAAAGAGGAGCTATGGTTGTGGAGGGGATGCAGTCTCCCACTGATCTATTGTGGAGGCAGGAGTGTTCTGGGAAGGTGGTGATGCCCCAATAACTTATCTCTGTGGCATTTGAGCAACTCCATTTCAACTCCAACAGCTCCAAACAACATATTGTGGCAGATATTCGGGAGGACTGGTTTGTACCAAACCTCCAGGAGAGCATTTCGAAGAAAGCAATACACTGTCTGACATGCCAAAGTTTCAGCACAGGGATGACATTACAGACTTTAAGAAGTACATTATCTTGCCCTATGGGCCAGTTATGTGAACTGCATCTAGATTATACAGATATGGGGGGAAAGGTGCAATGGATATAGGTACCTTATTGTGGTAGTTTGCCCCTTTTCAAGATGGGTGGAGGCAGGATCACGTGCAAACCCAGATGCGAGGTGTGCACCATGGTGCCTGGCCACAGGGTGTTTACTAAGTATTAAGATCAGATAATGGCACACATTTCTATAATGCACTATTTTGACATGTTGCAGCGCTATTGTGCATAAAACATCGAATGTGCTCAATTTACCACCCTCAGGGTAATGGCATTGTGGAGAGGATTGATGGAATTTTGAAGAGTAAACTGTCAAAATTGTGTTCCACGATAAAGAAAAACTGGGTTCACTGTTTGCCCTTGGCCCGCTTCAGTTTACGCACACAGCCTAGTAAGTACCACCATTTAACAACACACGAAATAGTCACAGGCAGGTGCATGCAAACCCCCATATCCCCTGTGAGGAAAGCATCAGATGCACATCAAGCAGCAGCAGTGTTAGGAGAGGAATTTAGGGAATATTTAACAGCACTAACATGTGCTATCAAATATATCTCTCAACAGATTGCGCCACCCAGGAGCGAAGGACAGGACACACTGGAAGGGACAGCAACTGCAAAGATATCTGCCACAACTGGACCATTATTTCCTGGGGAGTTGATCTACGTAAAAAACTGCATCGATGGAACAATCCCGGGTACCAAGGACCATATGAGGTGGGGTTCTGTACATCTCTCGCTGTCCGTGTGAAGGAGTTTAGATATTTGGTGCATCTCTCGGATGTCCGAAGATCACCTGAGACAAGGCAAAGCTCAATCAACAGAGTAAGGACATAATCAAAGAAGTAGAAGTTGTATTAAAGGATGCATGCCAGGGTGGTGCGCAGTGGCACATGCCTGATCTTTCTTTTTTTTCTTTCTTTTCTTTTTACATTTTTTATTGTTCTTTTATTGTTTATCTTTTTTCAATTTTCAAATTTTGAAGGTCCAGAACGCTGTCTGCCCTGGTGGGAAAAGGGTCTCCTTCTCCCTCTCTTTCCCTCTCTCTCTCTCCCTCCCTTTCCCCCTCCCTTTCCCTCTAACTCCCTCTCTTTCTCTGTCTCTCTCTCTCCCTCTCCCCCTCTTTCTTTCCCTCCATCTCCCTCCCTCTCTGTCCCTTCATCCCTCTCTCCCCACCTTTTGCTCTCTCACTCTTTCGCTATGTCTCTCTCTCCCTGCCTCTCTTTCTCCCCCGCCCCTGTCTCTTTCTTTCTCGATAACCTTTTTTCTCCTCTCCAGGGATAACCAAGGATGCCTGACCGACGTGTTCAAAAATCTATCTTATGTAGGGATAAGGTTAAAATGAATGTCATTTGTTCTAGGACTTGTGTCATGCTTTTTTAGCATTATATTGTTTTGCATGACACTGGTTGTGGTTGTTGGAGTGTATGAAGGTATGTCTTATATGGGGTGGTGGCCATTAAAAGGGGGATGGACAGTTGGAAAATAATACTAGTATGACTATGTCTATGATGAAAAAACAAAATGTCTCACTTTCTGCTGGCCACCACTACAAGTTTTCATAGACGAATAAAACAGTACGAATGACGCATGATTTATATAAGGGTTGGGCGTTGATGCCATTTCTGACATGGAGAACTCAGAATCCTCCAACAGCTGGTAATCTGGTATGCATACTGCAGGAAGGAATGTGATCAATGAAAGCTGTTACGTGTGTGCACTTATACCGCACGCATAAGGGGCTCCTAATGTTTTAGTTCCACATCCAGTACTAATTACAGAGGCACAATGCCTGGTAAATCTTGCACTATGTAGGATAAAGGACACATTGCAGGCACATAGCGTGAAGTTGAGGAGCACTGATCTAGACCCAGAGCAAATACAGCAAGTGTCTACAAGTACCATATTTTTCCTTGGGAGGTTACTCACATGTCAATTACAAATGGCAGGGCACTACAGAGACGTGCCCAGCAGATGGACTGATCGAGTACAGCAAAGAAACAACGGCCCAAGTAGAGACTATGGGTCTCGTTACGACCCTGGAGGTCCGGGAACTACGGTACCGGTAAGCATGCTGGTGCCAAAGTTCCCGGACCACCATACTACTGTCATGACCACTGTGAGGGGGCACAAGTTGTGGCACAAGCAGGCTCCCACCCTGAGGGCCTTAAAACCACTGCAAAAGGGCTCCTGGAGCCAGTCCTGGCGCCTTTGGCACCAGGCTCATATGTAGGAAGGAAGGGCTGTTCAAACTAGGTCCCATTTATGTACATGGGTCTTTAAATCCAACATGGAAGCACCCACGCAGCCTAGTTCTAAGAACCAAGCCATGCGGTCTAGTGTTTTGGGTGTGGCAGGCCTGGAACTACTTTGCCTGCTACTACTTTACTTGGGCTATATAAACCACACCCTGACTGCATAACACGCTTCGTGTTATTCTGCAACCAGCAGCGTGACGCTCACCATGTCCAGCTCCTGGTCTCCAGCATCTTCCTGTAGTCCTGAAAGAACAAGAACAAGATTATTCTGTCTTACCTGAAAAAACACCATCCAGCACTCAGCATCTCAACCGGGCTGCAAACTGTGGAAACTGAGAGAAGAAGAAACATCACTCACCTGTGAGTACTAGCTTAAGGACTTCCGGCGAACCGCTAACACAGCTCCTGCTCGAACATCGCGACCTGCAATAACGAGAAAAGGGAAAAACAATATTAGAACGTGCGCGCTTCCAAAACACCGAATTCCATCAGTCTTACCTGAATTCAATTGCGTTACACTGCGCTTCCATCCGGAGCACCACAGCAACATCTGCAAAGGAAAAAGAGACATATTCAGGTTCGCTTTCAATATTAAACAACCGCACAGTGCTATACTTACCTTAACGGAATCCGGGGGCCCGTTTTTCATCACGCTCTCATCCACTCGCAGCACCACAGCGGCCTGTGAGGAGAAGAAGAAGAAAACACAGGTTAGCTTTAAAAGACAATAAAGGCGCTGCGCTTCGCGCTTTCCTTTACATAGAAACGTGCCTCTCCATCCGACACGTCAGCATCAAGACCTTCGCACCTGAAAAGAAGGAGATAAAGACATTAACGAATTCCCACCATAAACAGAACAAAGACTTACAATTAACAAACCTACCTGCTTACCAGCAGATTCGGGGTCACAGCAGGCCTGGGCCAAAGGAAGGCGTACTGCAGTGAAGCAACTCGGGCAGCTTGCCAACAAACGTCAAAGGCCCCTGCACAAGAAACGCAGGACAGATAGCTCACCCTACAAATAACTAAGGTGAGAAAAGAACCCAGGGGGAAGGGAATTGGTCAGAGGGAGGTGGGATATTCACCCATTAGAGACAGTTATCACAAATCCTCCCTTCTGTAATTGCAGATTCATTATTCAGCACCGGGCAACTATGCATCCAGGGTTCCAGATCTCAGAGCCTTTCAGACGCCCCTGGGGATATCAGATGAGCGTAACAACTACATGCTCTGCTCGCGGGTGCCGTTTTACCCGCCAGGTTTTTCCTGGCGGGTGTAACGGCACCCGTGAACAGAGCACGTCAGATGCACCACCACAACTCTGAATGTGCCGGTGCATCTGACGTCCCTATCCCCATTCAGCCCTATGGGGCAGAATGTGGATCGGGACGCCCTTGATTCTGGCACCCGAAAATGAGCAATTACCGGGTCTGCCGAGCTCTGCATGACCCAGTTCTTGCCCATTCGCGGGTGCCGGAAAAAATGCAACTCTGGCAGCAGCCGTGCCCTTAACAAGGTCACGGCTACTTCCAGAGTTGTAATGAGGCCCCATGTGTGCAAAAATTTGGTTCCAATACATCACAAGGCTGACATGGATTGCAACAATGGAAAAGCCAGTGCGAATACACAGAGACATGGACTATGAACTTTGTTTTAGCAATGAAGGAACAGTTTCTGTTGGCGCAAACACACAGTACAACCACACTCTTGGGATCCCTGACATGACGAAAGGTATGTCACCAGTGATGGATTACTACAGGGTTTGTCGTCAACAAGCCTACTTGCACCTCCCACCATCCTGGATGGGCAAGTGTTCACTAGCCGCCCTGCACTCAGTGCTACTAGTAATCCCGGAAGAAAACCTGAAGGGAAAAAAAAGCCTGTCAAGGTGCCAACAGTCACTCCAGCACTTAAACAAACAGAAATAAACTTGCAGATCACACAAGAATTTCATATGCTGCCAGAAAAAGAATGAGTTCAACAACTGATAAGAGAAAAA